>NC_051155.1:250129174-250434209 GCF_013339745.2 Dermacentor silvarum
CATTTTTGGCAGGGCCGCCTTCGGATCGTGGAGTTGAAACCAACTATCCAAGTAGGCGTTCTCCGAGCCTGCATAGGAGTACGCCAGTCCGAGGGTTCCTGTTGGCTGCAGATATATCTATCTCTAAGAGCCCGTGCTAGTTTCTCCGCGTCACCCGCATAGGCGTGAAACGCGCGTTGAAGATGTTTTTGCGTTTCTGTGCGCGTTTGGCTAGGGTCGATGAGGGCCCTGAAGAGACGCCACGTGTTGCGGTTTGACATCTACTTGGCGGCAGTGTTACAGCGTTCTACCCAATTAGAGTCGGCGAGCTGGGCCGCGTACCCGTCCGCTTCCTGGTGAGGGCTGCGATTTGGATTTTGAGCTGACGATTATGCTTTTGTCGGCGCCATCGGCGGGCTAGGCTATGGCGAGCCGCCCAGAGATGCAGGAGATGGTCATCCACCGCCGGCGTGGCCTCTGAGAGCTGAACCGTCTGCTCGGTTTGATGAAGTGACGTCACGAGGTGTTGAGACCAAGTGGCGTAGCCCTGGTGAGCTATGGAAGTCGTATTCGTGTAATCCGAACGGAATTTGGTCCAGTCCGGAAGTTTCGCTTGGTGGTGGGGACGGGAAGGGGGGTGCGTTTGGATTGTGATGAGAAGAATGCAGTGGTCACTGCCGAGGGTTTCCTCGGTATTGAGCCACTCTGCATGTCTAATGTTCTTGGTGAGTGTGAGATCGGGACATGTGTCTTGAGTCACGGAGTTACCAATGCGGGTCGGGTGTGCAGGGTCCGTTTGGATGGTGAGCCCATGGTTCCGCCAGTTTCCTACCACGTCGTTCCTCCTTACGGTAACCCCCAGTGGGGACTAGGAGGATTAAAATCGCCTACTATGACGAGCGGCTCCCTGCCTGCCACTGTTTAGGTGAACTGTAGATGTTGAGGATGTGTATGGACGGGTCCTGCTTCCTAAGCGGGAGGAAAGTCACCATAACACACGAGTAAAGCTGATCGCAGTCAAGATCCACCGAATTGGCGGTGTAATTTCGATGCACGCATAGTGCGGTTTGCGCATCCCTTGTAGGCGACGTGCTCACCCGGCTCCTGAAGAGCCACTACCGCGGGCAGATGTGAATAGTGGAGCCGGAGAGTAGCCCGCTTAGTACGTGCTTTAAATCCCCGCAGTTCCATTGTAGGATTGTAAATGGATCCGAGCCGTTGCCCGCCATCGTGGGAGCTAAAATTTGGGGGGCCTCCAGGAGAGCAGAGGTCCATAGGGGGGCTCCTCTGCTCGATCCGGTGCTTACATCCGAGGTTGCGATCGAAACTTTGGACTGTCTGTCAACCGCGGCCACTCGGGGGGGGGGGGGGGGGTTCGGGGTGCTTGTGACTTAGATATACCGTTTAAGTTTGGGCGGCTGGTGCTGAAAGTGTCTTTGGGCAACTGGGCAACTATCATGCCCGGGATGCGGTCGACAACGGTTTGGAAGGGCGGCGGCCAATCGGTCCTCAATCGTGGTCATTATGGATGCCACATGGGCCTCTAAGCTGCTAACACGCGCCTCAATCGGTGCGAGGAGTGCTGTGGTGCCCTGTAATCATAGGGGGCACTATCCATCGCCTCAGGCGCCTGCCCGGACGGTGTCGGGTTAGCTGAGGCAAGCGGTTCGCGAGCGCCTCCACCGCCTGCGTTCACGAGGCAACTGGGCCTGTAACTGACGGATTGCAATTTGTTCCCGGCTGGGTGGAAGGGGTCGGCGTCTTGGGGTTAGGGATCCCCCGCAGGGGCGTCTGCGCAAGCAGGCGTTTGGTGAGTTGCGCCACCACGTACCCGAGCACACGAGGGTTGGACCCTCCCGCGTCTAACCGTGCGCGGCTTAGCCGTGTGCGGGGAAAAGAGGGTCCTGTGGGTTGAGCCAATGCTGAGTGCTTGGACCTTTATGGCCCCTTGGCTGAGGAAACACACCCCTTTGGCCTCGGCTTCACGTAGACGGCACCCCCGGACTGACCCACCCGGGGGAAATCGGTGGTCGCCTTTTCCTATCCCCCTCTCCAACCTTTTGCTTTACTGTCTCTTTTCTTTAACTATCCTATCATCTCTTCTCTTCTGTCACTTCCTAATTTTCATAGGCGGCTTGGGTTAACCTTGTGTATGTGCCCTCCCTTGGGTATAATATATTAGGTTATAGTGGCAATGTACGGTTGGCGCCTGCAGCCTTACGCGTTAAGCACTGCAGCGTCCCCTAGTTGGGCTCCGTGGTGGGTGGCCGCCATTGCCGCCGAAATAAAACAAGCCGTTATGGGAACACCAGAATTTCCCCGCCTACTTGATCGTCACCCTCTAAAGAGGGGACGCACCGATGAACTTAGCCTGTATTCCAACCGACAAAAAGAAATCTATCCGAAATACCATGTTGTACACAGTGAAAACGCTGCAAAACCGGACAGATCCATTTCTCCATTGATAGTTGCGAAATCTTTGACGGAAGCTTTAGGCTCAGGTTACAAAGTGATCAAAATGGCTAGCGGAGACCTTCTTCTCGAAGGAAGGAAGGAAGGAAAATAAGAGGCGAAAGGCAGAGAGGTTAACCAGGTTAAGTGTCCGGTTGGCTACTCAGGTCCCTCAGAAACAGTATGAGAAACTCGGCAACCTTGTGACGTTCGGCAACGTACCAATTTCTGTATCACCACACCGATCAATGAATAGCTCACGTGGAGTCGTATCAGAAGCAGACCTCCTAGAATTATCAGAAGCAGAACTCCTGGAAGGGTGGAAAGATCAAAATGTCACCAATGTTAAACGTATCATCATCAGACGGGACAACAAAGAAATCTCCACCAAACATCTTGTCCTCGCATTTGGATCTACCGTTCTGCCTGAAACCATCGAAACAGGATACATTGGGTTAACTGTTCGACCATATGTCCCTAACCCTAGACGGTGCTTCCAATGCCAAAGATTCGGCCATGGCTCACAGAGCTGTCGTGGCCAAATAACTTGTGCAAGGTGTGGAGTACAGGGCATCTCCTCCGACAACTGTAGTGGCACTCCTCACTGTGTGAACTGCAGTGGTGACCACGCATCCCACTCACGTTCCTGTCCAAACTGGAAAAAAGAAAAGGACATAATCAACCTAAGAGTAAAAGAAAATATTTCTTTCAAGGAAGCCCGTAAGAGGTGCTCACTTTCCACAGCAGATTTTATGCTGATGCGGCGCGTCGGGGGGCAGCGTCGCAGCGGCCACTTCCACCTGCCCAGCCCGCACGCAGCGAGCTGTCGCTTGTGGCCCTTGCCCCCGGGGTGGAAGGAGCCAAGCCTACCCCACCCAACCAGCAAACAAGCCCGGTTACCCTAGGGTTACCGGCACCACAACAGTCCACGGCGGCATCCTGCGCTTCGCGTAGCGAACCAGCAGGACCGCCAGCAGCGCCCACGGTGGGTGCAGTCAAGGCTGCCTCACCCTCTCCGGCCCCTGCTGCCGCTGGCAACAGCCGGCGCAGCTCAGGCCCAAAGGCAGCCCCATCAACCTGCGGGCTGGTGGGCGCAAAGGTCCCGTCCTTCGCGGCGAGACTTTCTCGCGAAATTTCTCGCTCGCAAGAGCGCGTGTCCGGCGCCCCACATGAGGCAATGGACACTACACCCATCCCGACGGCGCACCAAGCGCCTGGCGAGGCTCCCTCGACCGCTTCAGAAAGGACAAATCCCGCGTTACAGGGCCTGGAAAAGGCTCTGTAATCTAAGGCAACAATTCCTTTTTTTTTAGTACACACAGCACCAATTTACTTTCAGTATGGAAACACAAATCATACAATGGAACGTCAGAGGCCTTCTTAGGAACCTCGATGATGTGCAAGAACTTCTCCACGAACACAATCCAAAAGTGCTGTGTGTACTGGAAACTCACTTAAAATCGGAACATACAAACTTTCTCCGACAGTATGTTACGTTTCGTAAAGACCGCGATGATGCTCTTGCATCTTCAGGCGATGTTGCCGTTATAATTCACAAAAGCATAGCGTGTCAACGCTTAAAGCTGCAAACGCCACTTGAAGCAGTGGCAGTGCGACTTGTTCTCCTAAACAAACTCGTCACCAATTGCTCGCTTTACATACCCCCACATTACCATTTACACAAACATGAATTTCAGTCCTTTATAGACGAATTGCCAGAACCTTATCTTGTTCTTGGGGATATCAATGCGCACAGCGGTCTGTGGGGCGACTGTCGCATCGATGCGCGAGGCCGTCTAATTGAAGGCTTTCTTTTCTCATCCGGTGCGTGTCTGATGAACAAAAAAGAACCTACATATTATTGCCTTGCAAACAAAACTTTTAATTCTATAGATCTCAGCATAGCTTCTCCATCCATATTTCCTGAACTTGAATGGGAAGTTATAAAACACCCGTACGGGAGCGACCATTTCCCAATACTGCTGAGAACACCAAGACAATACGAATCTCAACCACACGTTCCCCGGTGGAAGGTCGATGCAGCGGACTGGGAGGAATTCCAAACACTTACCAGTACGCTATCGTGGGCTGACATTTCATCGCTCGGAACTGACGGTGCCGTCGAATATCTTACTAATTTCATAATTGATGCAGCTTTTAAGTGTATTCCCCAAACAAGCGGACTTTCTAGCAAACGCCGTCTCCCGTGGTGGAATGAACAATGCCGGAACGCACGTAGGCAGCAGAACAAAGCATGGATGCAGCTTCGCGATTCTCCTATTACTGAAAACCTTGTCAATTTCAAGAAAATCAAGTCCCAAGGTAGGAGAACGCGCAGACAAGCCAGAACGCGTTGCAGTTTTCACAAGATTGGCTTCATGGCGCTTGTGGCACACACACACCTGCCCTGACAGGCCTATGACTTGTGTTTTTCTCTAATAGGTCAGGATGGAAGACTTTTAAAGAAAAACGAGAAGTTTAGAGAATTAATAGGGCACATAGTTCTGTGCACCACAGTAAATGCCATCATGCTCAAAATTGGACGATGCTGCATGACACAGTCTGCTGCACATTATAGATGTCTAAAGAGCAAAGAACTAGGGGTTGCCCACAGCCAGTGAAGTCCCAAGGTAGGAGAACGCGCAGACAAGCCAGAAGAGACAGCTGGCAAAAATTCTTATCAAGCATCAATTCGTACACGGATGAGGCCAAGGTTTGGAACAGGGTCAATAGAGTAAGAGGACGACAAACACATCCGCCTCCCCTGGTACACACGCAGAGAGACAGCCTGGAGGACCGAGCGAACCATCTGGGTGCACATTTTGAACATGTGTCCAGTTCATCACACTATTCTCCAGCATTTATAAAATACATTTCGGTCATCGGGAACGAGCGATATAACTTACATTTCTCTCTTGCAGAGCTACATGCATCACACACCTGTTGCAAACAATCTGCCCCAGGCTCTGACAGCATACTATACGAAATGTTGAGAAACCTGTCCTCTGAAACGAAGAAAACCCTTCTTTGTCTCTATAACTCTATATGGACCTCCGGCGAGATCCCCTCTGCCTGGAAAGAGGCCGTAGTGATCCCTATCCTAAAGCAGGGCAAGGACCCATCGTCCGTATCCAGCTATCGGCCCATAGCTCTAAGAAGCTGCATCTGCAAAGTGTTCGAGAAGATTATAAACCGCCGTCTGATACACTTCCTAGAATCAAATAAGCTGCTTGACCCATACGAATGTGGGTTTCGCGATGGCCGATCCACCACTGACCATCTGATACGCATAGAGGCTCAGATTCGTGAGGCTTTTGTGAACAAGCAATTCTTCCTGTCTGTTTTCCTCGATATGGAAAAAGCATACGACACCACGTGGCGGTTCGGAATACTGAGAGACCTCGCACACTTTGGAATACGTGGAAATATGTTGAATATCATTGAAAGTTACCTGTCCAACCGCAGATTCCGTGTTCGTGTGGGTAATGCCTTATCAGTACCATATGTGCAGGAAACTGGAGTACCACAGGGTGGTGTGCTTAGTTGCACCCTTTTTATCATAAAAATGAACTCTCTGCGTCTGTACATCCCACGCAACATATTCTATTCAGTATATGTCGACGATGTACAGATAGGGTTCACCTCATGTAACCTTGCAATCTGCGAGCGGAAGGTTCAGCTTGGTCTGAACAAACTGTGTAAGTGGGCAGATGAGAATGGGTTTAGGCTTAAACCACAAAAGTCCACATGCGTCCTCTTTTCCAGAAAAAGAGGTCTGCACCCTGATCCTAACATCGAGATGCAGGGTGAGGGTCTGCCTGTAAAAACGGAACACAAATTCTTGGGCGTAATTCTAGACGCGAAGCTAACATTTATCCTACATCTAAAGTACTTAAGAAACAAGAGCATGAAAACAGTGAACATCTTGAAAGTGTTGTCTCGCACTGCGTGGGGTAGTGACACAAGATGTCTATTGAATCTCTATAAGAGCCTCATCCGATCCCGTATAGACTACGGTTCCATTATATATCACTCGGCGACGCTGAACGCCTTGAAGATGTTGGACCCTGTCCACCATCTGGGTATCCGCCTTTCTACGGGTGCGTTCAGAACAAGCCCCGTAGAAAGCCTCTACGCTGAATCAAATGAATGGTCGCTCCATCTGCAGAGAACGTACTTATCCTTTGCATATTTCCTAAAGGTGAACTCAAACAATACGCACCCTACCTACACAACCATAAATGATCTGTCCAGTGCCCAAACCTTTCAGGACCGCCCCCTCCCCCCCCCCCCCCCCCCCCCCCCCGTGAGAAGGCCCTACGCACTGCGAGTAAGAAGTCTTGCCGAAGAAATGGATGTGTCGCTCCACGAGCACGATGTCATGCCCCCTCCCAGGGGCGTAGCCAGGGGGGGGGGGGGGGAGTTCAGCCCCCCCCCCCCCACTTCCCCACCGTTTGTTCTCGTCGCTTCGCGCTGACACAATTCATGAAACCGGTGCTACTATCACAATTTCATTCCTGGGCGCTTCCGTTTGGATTGGTAATTTACAGCGAATCATGTCTGCATATGGAAAAAACTGTCACGGTGTTTGTCAAGGCTTTCACACTCTGTGAAGTTTTGGGCGAGAATGTGGCGGCCGCATTCTGAAGCAACAAATGCGCAACAAATGAAGAAACAAATGTGGCAGCCGCATTTTAGATGATGGCGAAAGCGCTCGAGGCCCGTTTACTTAGATTTAGGTGCACGTTAAAGACCCCAGGTGGTCGAAATCTCCGGTATACATTTCAGCCGCTTCCCTTCAGGTGCCGGTTAGGCCGCTCCCGCAGCATCTTAGGCTACGTTCACACTTGGTCTCGAAGCTGTCGGAAGCGGCAAAATCTCGCAAAAATCCGCCCGCATAGGCGGCAAAACAGGCAGAAAAACAGGCTGCGAGCCAAATCGGTCTCGGGCCGATTTTTTCGCCATGGCGAAGCGGAAACGCGGCGGAAAGTCGTTCTGCTTCACTGGAAGCTACACTAGCATGTAAACAACCGGTCGTAAAATTGAACAAGGCACCAAAAGTGTAGGCTGTAATACTGATCGACGCGATCAAGAACCCGCCCTTGCTCTACGACAAGAGTGGCACTAAAACTTGCTGTCAGCAATACTCGCTCGCGCTTTTGCAAAGCCAGGTGAACCCACCACCGCCGTTTCCGAGGTGTCCGCGTCTTCCGTTTATTCATTGCCCACCCGCCGTGGTTGCTCAGTGGCTATGGTGTTGGGCTGCTGAGCACGAGGTCGCGGGATCGAATCCCGGCCACGGCGGCCGCATTTCGATGGGGGCAAAATGCGAAAACACCAGTGTACTTATATTTAGGTGCACGTTAAAGAACCCCGGGTGGTCCAAATTTCCGGAGTCCCTCACTACGGCGTGCCTCATAATCAGAACTGGTTTTGGCACGTAAAAATCCATAATTTAATTAATTCATTGTCCATTTCTAGAAAACAAGTAGGTAGAAGTATAAAAGCCATTTCTTCTTCCACTTCCACGGCAGACAATAGTTAGGCAGATTCCTCGTTGGCGCTCCATAATTCTCCTCGCACGTGTACGGTATGCTGCAGAAGTCGCGGGGTGCTTTTCTCGTCGCGACGATAGATTGGGAGCGTAGGTCTCACGTAGGACGCGCAGGCTTTGGCGAGCCCCAACACAAGGGCCAGCCCAGGTTTTAGCTGTGGTGTTCCCGTTGCCTCTTTGGTGTCCTGGAGGCACCGACAATACGAAACGATGAAATGTTATTACAACTTGTAAATAAAAGCTATTAAAGAAATATTATCACGCCTAGTCACCAACCTGTGACTCAGCGCTACCGCGCCCGTGTCAGGAGAATTACGGAACGCCAACGAGGAATTTACCGAAGGTCGCAGATGACACGCGAAGTTGCGTAAAATGATTACTTTTGATGACGGTACATGGGTCAAAGAATGAACATACCACTCGAAATAATGCGATAATGAGCGCCACCACGCCGACAAACGTACGCAGACGAGATGGATCTGGACGAAAACGGCAGCGGCGGCCGCGGCGGTAGCAAAACAAATGTGAACAACTTGGACAGGCGCGGAAAAAATTTTCCGGCCGCTTTGGCCTTTCCGCCCGCTTGCCGCTTCCCAAGTGTGAACGTAGGCTTAGTCTGCGCGAGAAACTTCTCTTGTTTGCGATTGCGCCCCTACGGAAGGCTGGTAATTACTGTTGTGTTGTTGAATCCCAAACCAGCAATTACGGAAGGCTGGTAGTTGCTGTTTTGTTGTGCAATCCCAAACCAGCAATGTACACACGAAGGGGTTGATGACAGCAGTGAAATTCCACCGACTCGCAACAGAACGCACGAAACAGACAGCCGACAAGCATGAATTACTGCTGTGCGCATGTACAGCGTATACATATATTTAAACTCTTGTTGCAGGCGCTGACAGTTCTCGTCGGAGTTCACGCGTCCTCAGAAATTGATTATGTGCACTATGCACTGAACAAGACCGGAGTTCATTCCTGCATCATTAGTACACCAATCAGTCGAGATTCTGTGAGGTACAAGGCCGCTTCCTGTTTGCACCGGCGTAAGTGAAGCAGAAATGAGTTGCACGCACTACTTAAAATGCGTACACATGCCATATCTATGCTGTGCGGTGAAATATTCTGTACAATTCTGAATCTGTTGACGTAAAGGCAAATGACGGCTGCACGCTCGCACACAGCGGGAGACACAGCGGCCCATGCACTAGCTGCAGGAAATGCAACCCTCTCGTATGAGGGAGCAGGGCGACGAAAGCTTCGAAAAAAAAAAAAAAAGCCTTACGCGTTTTTGCGCATATTTAAGTTTTCTAGCGCAAAGACGCAGCGAACAAGCTATTGCTATGGGAGTAGGTATAGCCTGGTCACACGTGCATTTTCACGCGTATAGCCATCCTTGAGTTGTGAAACGCACTTCGCCCCGACAAGGACGACACCATCTACGCTTAACGGAAATTAACAATTGATGATGTCTGCTCCGATCGCACGGGTCGTCTCAATGATGCGTTTTCGAAGACTGGTCCATTCAGTGGCGCGATGAGAGACCGTTGCTCCAAACGCCCACTGTACATGTCGTACTTACTGTATTTACTGAGCTTACTTTACTTTTTACTTAATTTTTCACAAGCACAAACACATGCGAGGGGGGGGGGGGGGGGCGGTCCCATGTCTTTGATATACATGTGTAGAGTCTGCTTAAACTACCGATATTTATTATCGATCACGTGACGTAGAGAAAAGCAGAAGCTTGCCCTCCCTCCCCCCCCCCCCCCCCCCCCGGTCGGGCCGGTGAACCCCCCCCCCCCCCCCCGAAAAAAATTTCTGGCTACGCCCCTGCCCCCTCCTGTACAGCTGCCGCCATGGCAGTGGCAGCTGATTGACTGTGATCTGTCCTTCATTGAGGTTACAAAGCATGCGCCGGTCGTACATATCCGTATGCACTTCCTCGAATTGCAGCACAAGTACTCTTGCCCGGAATATTTTACTGACGCTTCAAAGTCGCTCGCTGGCGTGTATTACGTGGCGGTCGGTCCATCCTTTTCGGCTGCGGGAGCTCTACACCCAAACACAACCATCTTTAAAGCGGAGGCCTACGCCACCCTGGCGGCGGTTAAACACATCAAACAGTTAGACATACCCAAGGCAGTCATTTATACTGACTCTTTGAGAGTATTGAAATGTTTAAAAACTCTAGAAGTAGGGCACAGAAGCCCCGTAATTATAGCTCTTTATTCCACCATTTGCACCACGTATGTATCGAAGCAGCAAATTGTGCTCTGCTGGGTGCCAAGGCACCGCGAGATCGAAGGGAATGAGTTGGCCGACAAGCTAGCCACATCCGTTCGCATAGACGCTGCCACTTCACCCATAGCTGTCCCTGTAATGGACCTAAAACCCTTTCTCAAGAAAAAGGTCAGGGTCTACTGGAAACGTCTGTGGGACAGAGAAACGAGCAACAAATTACACACTATCAAGCCTCATCTCGCTCATTGGCCACCAGAATCGAAGACACGCCGCACACAGGTTACACTTTGCAGACTCAGAATAGGACACACATACAGTACACACGCATACTTATTGTTCGGTGGCGATCCGCCTGTCTGTGATGAATGTGGCGAGCCACTCAGTGTACTTCACGTCCTCCTGCAATGCCCTGAACTGGAGCCTCAGAGGAAAAGACATTTTCCATTACCATTACGGCAGAATCCACCATTGCATCCCTGTATGTTTTTGGGCAATGAACCTCTTTTTAGATACCAATCCGTTATCACGTTTTTAAAGGATATACCTAACTTTCGTGTTATATATCCAGGTGACTTGTAGCACGGCCTCTCTGGAGAGGCCGCTGCTGCGGTATTTTATTAAAGAAAGCACGTGCCTCCTGGTCTTTGTCTACAAAGGCCTCTGGTAGGTGTCGTGCTACTTTTATAATCTTAATACTCTAAGTATCATGACCATTTCTCATCCATTCACTACCCATAGATCATTCCACACGTCACTGCCATAATTCTACTCGATATATGTTTTACGCTTCTATACCGCGAATTGTTCTTAGGCCCCTTTGCAGCCACATTGCATCCTGTCATCGGAACTCACTGATCATGGCAAACATACCATTCATTGTCTTGGCACTCTTTGGCCACACTTGGCCCTTGCGCCACAGAACACCAAATATCATCATCATCATCATCGATGTGCAGGGACTGAATGGCTTTGACATGGCCGAGACACTGGCCACGGAGCAATGTGAGCGGAGCGGACAAAATGTTGCATACGAAAATATGGCTGAAACCAGCCGAGAAATCCAGGGTCGCGAAGGGAAGCAGTACAGTATTTTTTGCGATGAATGTCTCAGAAAGGGCGAACAACACAGTGGCGTCAAAGATGCTTCCACAGGACACAGGACACCGACATTCCAGCGGCCTGCGGAGGAATGTCGGTCTCCTCAGCAACGACTAATTTAGGGTGATGTTCGGGAGAATCATCTGAATGGAGATCGCACAAAGAAGAAAGTTCGACTTCGGCCCGCTCGCAGTCGATGACGGCTTTGTGTCGTGAGAAGAAATCCCATCCAGGAATGATGTCGTGAGAGCAGGATGGCAGCACAACGAACTCAATAATGTACATCATGTCCTCAATTAGAACTCGGGCCGTACAAGCTGCTAACGGCTGAACATGGGCTGCACCAGCAACTGGCGTCGTCACTTTCCGGATGGAGCGACAGTCTTTCATTTATAACACCAACGGCGGCACCAGTGTCCACAAGGGCAAGAGTTGATACTCCCTCGACAGAAACCGCAATTACGTTCGACGGATAATTGTAAGGACTTGGACGCTGTGATGGCGACGCAGTTCTTGGCTCACGGACTGCGGCGTTTAGTTTTCCTCTTCTGAAGGCATGGGCCGACGACGCATTGGGAAGAGAAAGCACCGACGTGGTGTGACGGAGAGCGTCGGTCGAAGGACGCATGACGATCAGGAGCGCTTGAAAGTGATCCTGGAGTGTAGCGGAGCGGTGGCTGGTCGGCATAGCGAGTCGTTGGTTCATAGCCATATGAGACGGCCAACAGCATGCGGTGGCGACAGTAGCGAGCGATATGTCCGGGGCGGCCACAGGCAAAGCAAATTGGTTTGTCGTCACGAGTACGCCAAGGGTTTGCGGCCATGGGGCCAGCGCAAGGAGCGCGGGGTTGGAGTCGGCGCGTGCACTGGTTGACGCGGTGTGAAAGCAGGTTGCGTTCGAGGCCGTGCGACGACGTCGGCGTGCGTGAGAGGAGCAACTACCGGATGCGGCTGAGAGGACACTGGCACAGCGTCGGCAATTTCTGCTTCCAGGTGATAGGTAAGGAGTAGGACGCGGCTGTTGCTGGGCAAACTGCACCAGTGAGAGCTGCCGAGCTACTTCCTCGCGTATGAACGCCTGGAGCTGCGGCAGCAGTGTTGACTGCTCCGAGTGGACGGTCAGGCCTGCGAGGCTGTCGTCGTTGGTACCAGGCGACAAGTCAAGGCCCGCTGTTTCCGGAGTTCGTCGTAGTTTTGACACAGTTTGACGAGTTCCGCTACGATGGTCGGGTTTTTTTGCAAGCAGCATCTGAAAGACGTCATCGTCAGTGCCTTTCATGATGTGCTTGAGTCTTTCAGATTCGGGCATCGAGGCATTGACGCGCTTCGAGAGCTCGAGAACGTCCTCAATATAGCTTGTGAACGACTCGTCCGGCTGCTGAGCGCGTTGGCGCAAACGCTGTTCGGCGCGCAACTGGCTCATGGCGGAGCTTCCGAACACATCTATGAGGGCGGCCTTGAAGGCAGGCCAGGTGGAGAAACCTGTCTCGTGGTTTTTAAGCCACATTTGAAAGGTAGAAGAGGACATTGTTCAGTTTAGCGGTGTCATCCCATCGGTTGTGGACGCTTACCCTATCGTAAGTCGATAGCCAGTCCTCCACATCACTGTCGTCGGTGCCGCTGAAGACCACCGGATCCCTCAGGTAAGGCACCCCGGAGCAGATGACGGGTGGAGGGGCAGTGGACGGAGGGGCCGTGTACGCTGAGGGCGTGGTTGTGTCTTCGGGCATAGCGGGACGAAGCGTACGGGTGCGGAGTTCCAGGATGGAAGCTTGGCAGGTCGTACCTCGTGCCTCCACCAATTGAAATGAGGTTTATTGGAACTGGCGTATAGATCTGGATCCTTCAGATGTACTGGCACGGAACGGGCGGCTAAGCAGTTGATGATGATGACGATGATGATGCACCTCCGTTATGGCTCGCACCCACTAAGGGGGATAGGCCAAGAATCGGGCGGCAGTGGGAATGCTAAAGAAAATTCATATTTTAAAACAAGAAAACAAGAAATGCCAAGTACAAGACAAAAAAGACAGATGTCGCACTAACTAGATTAGCACGCGAGCGAGCAGTCAGACTGACTGAAAAAGGTGAAAGTGAAGAATTGTTACAATCAGAGGGAGGTAATATTAACAAAACAATTTGGAGAAATCAATTTAGGTGATATGAATGCATCTGATGTGTAGAATACAAATACAATAATTAGCAGGGTAATCGTTTTGTTTCAGTTAAGAAATTAAATACTGCGCAACACACGTCTCTGTGACTATAGCCTAGTGCTGAAGCCCCCAATGATAACAATACTGGTATGTTTAAACCTAATCCAATTTTGTAAAGTGGAGCTTCCAGTAATAACTTTCTGTGGCGTGAATATCGTCTGCATGATAAAAAGTAATGTTCTATTGATTCAATTTCCTTACAGTTGTGACATAGAGGGGACATCGTGAGACCAGCTCTATGTAAATAAGAATTCAATTGCGGGATGCGACAGCGTAGTCTGGTGTAAGTAACTTCCAACTGCCGAGAAGAGCACCACTGTTTATTCCAGCAAAAACCTAGATGCTGAAAGTCTGTAGATGGTTTCAGCGGTAAGTTGCTTAAATCATTTTGCAAACAAAATTTTCTATATCTCGATGCAGTGACGTAAGAAGTATCCGGTAAAACAGGGATCAAAGGCCCACTTAGAGACGTTCTTGCTAATAAATCTGCCATTTCGTTTAGATATAAACCGCGGTGTCCAGGAACCCACAGCAAGTTAATTTTTTGTAAACTTTTAGGGACTAAATTGTGAAACAAGCTAAGGAGAGCTGCATTCGTTTCCGTGGAAAGCGACATACATACCGATAGAGAATCTGTAACTACGACAGCTGTTGATTGATTTGCAGGAAGTTTACGTAGCGCTAGGACAATGGCCAATAATTCTGCTATGAAAATGGGTGTGTAATCTGGAAGGCGAATAGAGAAGGAGAGAAAATGCCTACGCCAGCCTTCTCTTCGGACTGTGAAGCATCAGTGGCTATGATATTGTTTGTTTCCAGGTGAGAGAGGTAATCTTGTAACTGATCATTTAAATATTGGTATGGCATTAGTTTAGCATTTGAGGGGAAAATATCCTCAAATTATATCTGGAGGCTTATTTTTGATTGACTTGTTGGTTGAATGCGTTGAATTTGTACATTCAATGGTGATAGCAGTGCCTGTACGAATACGATCTGAGGGGTGTGTAATCGCGACCAATGACTATTAAAGAATAAACTTGGTTCGTTAATGAAAATATACATAGGTCTTCTTTGAGGAGATTCGTAAATTCTTAAATACGTTTGGACTGTAAGCATCCTCAATCTGCTTTTTAAGCTTGGCATTCGTGCTTCCATATACAGCACGGTGTTGGCAACAAACTTAGGGAGTCCAAGGCACAATCGCAGAGCTTCCCTTTCTAATATTATCAGAGGTTGAATTTTACAAGCTGGGCTACCAGAAAACAATACACTTCCAAATTCCATGATCGGTCGGACATACATTTTATATATCATAATTAATGTATGCCTTCGCAGCCCATATCGTTGATGACTGATCTTACGTAGCCATCCCACGGCACGAGTTGCCTTAGACGCAACTCTTTCAATGTGGCTTCTCCAGTTTAGTGACCCATCATACGTGATTCCCAGGTATTTAAGGCAATTCACTTGGGGAATGAACTCTTGACGATACACCAATGAAATATTAATGGGAACATCTAAAGGAAAGACAAGAAGTGCACTTTTTCTAACGTTCAGAGACATATGTATATTAGCAATCCAGGTTTCAAGCATGCATAAGTAATTTTGTAACGATTGATACAGTGCATTTAGATCATCATTGGACGCGAAAAAAGCGATGTCATCGGCATAAACGTATACATGAATGTCATGGAGCGAAGGGATGGAGCTTAAAAATATATTAAATAAAACAGGAGATAACACTGATCCTTGTGGTACTCCGCGTTTCTGTCTATACCTTGACGATGAACATCCGCTTTGAAAACAATAATATTCTCTTTCCCTTAAAAATTCTGCAATCCACGCCGTGATGTATTTCGGAAACCTGTACATCTCTAGCTGCTTTATCAGAAGTCCATGTTCCACTGAATCATAAGCTTTAGCTAGATCTAAAGTCACCAATGCTGAATATTCTCGCCTACGACGTGCAAGTAGTACTCGACTCTCTAGATCTATGTGCGCACACCATATCGAGCACCCTGATATAAAGCCAATTTGACTGGGGCTAAGTATTGAGTTTTCAGCTATGTATGTCGTCATTCGGCTATTCAAAATTCTTTCTATTAGTTTAACCAAGTTGGATGTGAGAGAAATTGGTCTAATATTATCTAAATAATATCCACCTCCATGTTTTTTGAGTATCGGAATTACCTTAGCAATTTTCCATTCTGAGGGTATCCAGGCATTTTTTAAAGAATAATTTACCAGTTACGTCGGGCAGCGCTCTGAACCGTAACTTCGGCGTCGTCTTTCGCGGAGCGATCACGATGCTGCTGCTGTTGGTGGTGTGCATCATCTTCAGAGCATGTTGTACGTCTTCTTCATCACAGTACTCTTATATCCCAATGTATCATCATCAGTCTATATTTTATGTCCACTGCAGGACGAAGGCCTCTCCCTACTATCTCCAATTACCCCTGTCTTGCGCTAGCTGACTCCAACTTGCACCTGCAAATTTCTTAACTTCATCAGCCCGCCTAGTTTCCTGACGTCCCTCGACTGCGCTTCCCTTCTCTTCGTATCCATTTCGTAACTCTAATGGTCCACCGGTTGGCAATCCTACGCATTACAAGCCTGCCTAGCTCCATTTTTTTCCTCTTAATGTTAACTATAATATCGGCGATCTCCGTTTGTTCTCTGATCCACACCGCTCTTTCCCTGTCTCTTAACGTTAGGCCTAACATGTTTTCGTTCCATCGCTCTTTTTGCGGTCCTTGTTCTCGAGCTTCTTTGTTAACCTCCAAGTTTCTTCCCCATATGTTAGCACCGGTAGAATGCAATGATTGTACACTTTTATTTTCAACGACAGTGGTAAGCTCCCAGTCAGGATTTGGCGATGCCTGCCGTATGCACTCCAACCCAATTTTATTCTTCTGTAAATTTCCTTCTCGTGATCAGGGTCCCCTGTGAGTAACCGACCTAGATAAACGTACTCATTTACAGACTCCAGAGGCTGGCTGGCGATCCTGCATTCTTGTTCCCTTGCCAGGCTATTGAACATTATCTTCGTCTTCTGCATATTGATCTTCAACCCCACTCGTACACATTCTCGGTTAAGGTCCTGAGTCATTTATTGTAATTCGTCCCCAATGTTGCTAAATAGATACAATCTCCCCAATGCTATTCGCTGCATGCTTAGTAAGTATTCAAGCTCTTAGACTGGGAGGGCTTAGGGGTGAGGATCGACGGCGAATATGTCAGCAACCTTCGGTTTGCAGACGACATTGTCCTATTCTGCAACAATCCAAGGTACAGCAAGGGGACAAATGTTTGTGCGTTTTTTTAATACTCTTATTTCGTCAACGACACTCGCCTCGATGTTATCGTCGGAATCGGCCACTCATGCAGGTCGACGGATGGCAGCAGAACCGAATAATAATGGTCACAAAACGCTACCTCGCCGTATTCGTCAGTTCTGCCGTCGCTAACCTCAACGAGGCTTCGAAGAATGGCATCAAGCTCCCTTAGGATCGACCGGGTCGACATTTGCCAAGCAAATGCTTGTTCTGTACTGCCTCTATGAACACTGCGAGAAATACAGCGACAAAAACCTACTATGGATGACTATATGAGCGAGCACCAAGTATGGCAAGTCAGCGGGAACAGATATCATAGCTAATACCCCTGTCACACGGGCACTCGAAAGTCTTTTGAGGAAAAAGACTTCTCCCGAAAAAGAGTTTCGCCCGCAGACACACGACAGGGAGCGATCTCTTTTTCAGAAGCGGTCTTTTCTGGAAAAGGAGTTCGCCGATCTCCTTTGCGGCCGAAAAGGAGTAGCCTCGCAACCATTGGGCACCAGCATTTATCATATATTAAAGAAAATAATCGAATTCCGCGCCGCTACGTCAGTGTGACAGCAGAATTCAACTGTGAACAACAGTTTTAAACAGCGCGACTAAGGACACAGCAGTAAGAGTGGTTTTTGCCGTCTCGTGTGTGGCGGTGAAAAAAGCTCTTATTTTCAGGATGTACCAACCAGCTCAAATGATCATGCTGTTAACGAAATTCAAGGCATGTTCATAAGCATGGGCAGTTTTTAATGCGTTAGCATTCGCAGTGTCAAAGTGGGGAAAAAGTGCGTGGGAAGCCGGTCGCGTGGCAGAGGTGTGTGTTGTTCAGAAACAGCCTTTTGTTGCTTTAGAATGTAATTCATTTATTTTTATTCGTATACTATTAACTAGTCACGTGTAGACGCTGAAAATCTGTGACGTCACCAGGAACTTGCACGGGAACTTGAAGGTGGCGTCACTATCGGTCTTTTGCCTTTCCTAAGACCTTGCTGTGTCGATTTGGGCGAATTGGAATGGGAAATCCGTCATAGCTATCAGTGCAGAATACGCGCACGAAGTAAAAGAGCAGCGTTCTGTCTACGTTCTTGTTATTTAGCCCACGTGTGTCTATTCTAAGTTGATGGGTATTCTATGAGCAAAGCTGACTTTATTTCGGGGAGCGTAATTTGCAATACAGCTCTCCTTAATATTCACGTCGTGTCCTTCAGCTTGTGTACCGCATGCATAAAAAAAAAAAAAAAAAAAAAAACTGTCGTGCGCAGAATCGGCGAGTGCACGTGAGGGTGGCCTCGTACTACTACCTGGGCATGTACTTCCTGCGAGGTTCCCGCGTCTCCATCACCTGCTGCCCAGCCGGCCGAGGAACCAAGCTGCACCTGATCGCCGGACTCGGGAAGCTCGAACAGTGCCTGAGCACCGTCACGGGAAGGTAGTACATACATACGTAGGATGCGTGCGCAGTTGAACTACGGGCGGTAGTCTGGGGGCACGTCGGGAATCTTAGCAAAAGCGCACTCACGCCAGACACTATACACCTTAATAACGAGCCTAGTTGCTTCAAGACTAAGGAACTTTTTTTTTTTTTTTTTTTTTTTTACTCTAGCGATTATGGCTTACTGCTGCTGAGCACGAGGTCGAGGGTCGGACTCAAGGTCGCCGAAGTCGCATTTTGATCAAGGCAAAATGCAAGAACACTCGTGCATACAAGTGAACCTAAATATAAGTATACTTATATTTAGGTTCATTTTAAAGAACCGCGAGGTGCTCAAAATTAATCCGGAGCCATCTTCCACTATGGCGCCTCATATATATATATATATATATATATATATATATATATATATATATATATATATATATATATATAGTGTGTGTGTGTGTGTGTGTGTAACCATGAACTGTGCAGCTTCGGGAAGTTAAACCGCAAGCGGTTGATATAAAATATTGTAACTCAAGGCTTCAAGCCAACGTGATTGTGCGTAGTTCCTCGTCGTTTGCTGCTTGAACGAAAATCGTCGAAAGCGGACGACGACGGCTGGCACTGTATACTGGATTTCCTTCTGTGCATCTAATTCTTTTCGCCCTTCACCAGAGGCTTCGGACCACGTGTCTCGGACGCCGCCGCACTGTCGTTATCGACGAGATCGGCCGATTGGCTCGATGGATGGTAACAATGGAAAATAAGGATCAGAAAATACGGCCTCTGAACAGAAAATTTTCTGCGTTTTCGTGTGTTGGTGTCATTGTAGTCCTTATCAAGTTGCGAGCCTAGTGCCTCGACTGCGCGCGTCTGCTTGTGGCTGTGCTTTGAGAGCGTTTGTTCTTGCTGTTGATGTGACAGGGTGTCTCAACGACACTGTCATCGCGGGCAGTCTGATTGCGACGAAGAACGGTTCACCGCTGGGCTAGCTGGCGATTTAATCGTGCGATTGAAGCGCAACACATCGCAGCGGTTTCACTGTTCTGTGCAGGAACGGCTCCTCGCGCAACAACTTGTTCCCAGTGCCACCAGTGCGGGGCCCCATCTTGGACTCGCAGATCCGGCGCAACAGCACGGCCTGGTCCGTGCGCTGTGCCTCCGAGGCTTCCGTCGACTTGGTGCCGGACGCCTGCGGTGGTGCCGGCCCTCTTAGACCACGGCCCGTGCTGTGGCACGAGGTCTGGCATGCTTTGAGCTTACACATTAGTTCCCAAAGACCTTTCTCAACAAGCCCGACCAGATAATGTCACACGCCCTCAAGACGATCGGGAACACGCGGCAGGCTAAAGCCGTCGCAGGAGGCTGAAAAAATGGGGAAGAAAAAATGGCCGCGTATCTGCGTGCTTCGCTGCAAATGTCGTCGAAAGACGATATCTTCTGCCGGCCGTACTACATGAGTGCTGGTCTGATCCTGGTCTGGCCTGTTGCCTCCGGGTGCGCCTCGACTCACGATCTTGCGCTAGCCGCTCGGCTCGTTGCTCGGACGTTTCCTGGGCACGCTTGAGACGACGAGCGTCGGCACGCCGGCGCTTCTCCGCTGCAATTTAATTTGGTCGTCGGTCTTTTCCCTGCGTTGTCTGGGCATGTCTTGTAGAGTGGGTTGTATTTCATCAAGCGGCCATTTATGTTTTGCCCTGCCTCAGACAGCGCTTCCTTTATGTTGAATCGGCCGCATCTGGCTGGCATTGATAAAATTGAGGAGGCGGAATCGGCCGCATCTGGCTGGCATTGATAAAATTTAGGAGGCGCTGCGTGAGACATGGACGCCATCTGGCAATATATCGGGAAACATGAGCTTGTGCAGAGGGTTTCCTTCCTCCATGGCAGAGGGCGCTCGTCGGCGCGCAGTCGGGGAAACACGAGCTTGTGCAGAGGGTTCCCTCCCTTCGTGGCAGACGTCGTTCGTCGGCGCGCATAGCATGGCATTTTCAGCGCAGCTTAAGAAACTAGGGTCTTTAGAGTTACGTATCTATGTATTTTCTATTAAAGGAGACGAAAATAAAACGAAGCAAAGTATAATTAACTAGCCCCGTTTGTAGCCCTGCTATGGGCTGAACGCGCAAGTGCTTTACAGCTTCCGGCAGACAAGTATAGTGCGTAGTATATTGTTGAGAGCGTGGAAAAGCGCCGCTCCTGACCGTGCGTTAGACGCAGTCTTTTGTCCGGCAGATATAACCAGACGCCACCTCGTGCAGGCGCACGTGGACGGCTACCACTACCTGCTCTTCCTGAACGACCCGGCGAGCGAGGCGTACAACGACGTGCAGCTCGGAGTGACCGCGTGGCGGCGCGTGTTCGACCGCAACCAGACGCTGGACGCGTGCCGCGAGGCGCTCAACTGCAGCCTGCCGCTGTCCTTCTTGTCGCAGCAGTTCGTGGTGGCCGAGCGCAGCCGCAGCACGCCCACCCGCACCGAGCCAGTGTTCCTGCACGCGCGGTGCGAGCCCCGCCGCAAGGTCTACTTCCTCTTCTACCTGGCGTTCGCCGTGCTCTTCGTGGTCGTCGCCTTCCAGTGAGCCCATGGCTCTGACCCGTCGCGCCTCGGGAGCCGTCCTTCCCACGGCGCTAATTGCCTGCGGATGGTTCGAACAGCCGGCGCTTTGAGGGCTCTTGGGACACTGGGTTCAGACGAAGATTGCGACTTTCGTGACCTGTGAACTCGAGGCTACTCGAACAGACAGCAGCTTCGAGCAGCGCCCGCAGTCAGACTGCCCGTACGTCTGAGTTGCACCACCACAACGACTCGGTCAATTCCGCCCTGGGTTGTTGTGCTCTTTAGTGTTTACAGGCGTTGTAAATACAGCCAATAATATTTGTATGATCTAGCACTACTATGCTTTTAGTGTTCAGAGCTCCCAAGAACTGCTAACGCTTAATAGAAGTAGCTTGCGACAGATCGAGGACCGCTGTATATATGTTGCCTTCTGAGGCGTTTCGGCAGGAAAGAGGGTCTATTGAGTTTGCCAGAACTGCATGCGGAAACTAAGGAAAGATGCACGCACTTGGCCCTGCGTATATAGATTAACGATCGTCGCTCTTTTCATTGTTAAACGTTAAATTACAGCACAGCTGCCAACGTGTGCGCCCACAGTCGCGTCGCCAAGCGACCCTCATGCTTTTTTTTTTTATTTAACAGGCTCTATGCGCTGATTTGTTCGGTTGTTCTATCGCTCGTTACATTAACCCTACAGATAGCGGCGTTTTGGCAAGCTTCTCATTATGTTTGATTGGTGTGTTACGGGTCCCGCGGGAGCTCGCGTCGTTTAAGAACGACAATATGGACATGTTTCGACGTTCGACAATTTTCTATTAAAACTTTCACAGTGGAAACTTGCCGTTCCTTGGTCAAAGCCTTTCGCGCGGTGTTCAGTGGCCCAAGTTCGGCCGCAGAGACGACTTTGCTCATTGACGACTCTATAGTCCGACTCTCCCTGGCTGTGGAGTACTACTGATACGTGTCATCGACCCCCGGACATGGCACACCATGGCACAGGCGGAGGCTCTGGCGCAGACCTTCGTGCTGTGCAGCCAAGCTCGCTCAAATGGGCCGCAAAACTTTCCTTTACATGTGGCCGTAAAGCATGTAGGCGAAACGGCAGCGGTTGTAGGATCTTTACACACAACGGACGCCGTATAGATCGTGCGGATGCACGAAATCTAAAATGCGGTGAAGGACGGTGAGCCCTTGCATTTTTTTAATCATTCGCGAGTACGCTAACTGCATCCTTCGTGGAAAACAAATTGCTCAGGTAGTCGATATTGGCACGAAAGTCAGCACCACTGTCATGATGTAACAGCTCGGTGAAGACAAGACACAAGCGTCACGTGCACGACTATAGTTTTACATGAAATTTACGCGACATTCTTCTAGTGTTACAGGAAACAAGAACGAAGACGGGCAACGCAACACCAGCGTTGATATGCTATAGTGATTTGCATTTACTACGCTGTCAGTTACGCCACGAATCCGCATCAACGTGTCCAGTTTTCTCTGCTCCTCAATGCCACTGTGTTGGCGAAGATACGGGACACTTCTACAGTCCGTTGAGAAATATTGCGAGACCTGTGCTAGCACTCCACATGATCCACGATCGATGACTTTCAGTGGCGCGCATGATTGGCTGAGCCACTGACAGAATAGATACCTGTCGTTTGAGTGAGGCGACGCGTTGACCATTACGTCTCGCAAGAGCACAAAATGTACTCGAACGTAGCCGAACGAGATTACGGGCTTTGCGCTCGATTTGCGCAGATGACGTTCCAACCCCGCAGCAGCTCAAAAAAAAGCGGACATTCGAAAAACAAATAATATTAATAAGAACAGTGAAAATCCGAAGGTATTTGCTTCGTCGTCAATGGGAAGGTTTTCGCTTAGGCGATGAGTGGAATGGAGTCGGCAGTACGTGTCACACTTGCAACTCGCACCGCAGACCTGGCGACAGCGCCCGTTGTTCACGCCCTGGCGCCACTGCGGGCTGCAACTCGACGAACGGCGTGGGCGGCCTCGCCGACGTTGGCTTCAGGAGCCGGCGACGCTGCACGGGAGCCTCGGCGAGGGCTTGCGACGACCCAGCCTTGGTGTAAGGAGCGCTCGCCCTGCGGTCAGTCGGGAAGAATTTGTGCTCGCTGTTAGAAAGAGGGAAAAATTAATGTGCTGTTGCCGCAGAGGGTCTGCGGACGAAACTTTGCTGAAGCATTGGATACGCGAAAGCAAACCCAACTGAATGCGGTGAGAACTGTTAAATCATTTCACTGAGGCGTTAAGGCAGGCTCAAGAAGGCGATGCATACTTCAGATCCCACGCACTGTGGGAATCGACGTTATACGAATCATTTTGCAGGAGTGCTAGCCTATGCAGCATTGCTTAGGGTTCCGCAAAGCGTTACTATAGGGTTGGCCAATGTGCTTACGTAAATCCAGTATTTGTGTGCGTGCACACGAGTACAGCTGAACTATAATAAACACGGGTGGGGGGGGTGACGACAGCAGCAAGACGATTGCGGGATTTCTACGAACGGATCTAATTCATGTGAACGAGGTGCGAGATGGGTAAGAAACGTATAAACTGAATGCTCACGGACGGTAGTACTTGGTATCACTTGGAGGACACAAACGGGTGACTTGACGGCGAAACTGTAGCGCAACCTGAATACCGTGTCCTTTTATGGCCAATCGGACGAATGGCGTGGTGCATCGATCGCCTTGGCCGAGCCGTGATGACGCTGCCATAGTGGAAATCTGTGCACCAGGAAAGAGCGGGCCTCGATGTTTGAATAAGCGGCCTGGTAACGACGAGAAAGGCCGTGAAAGTCCGGTACGAGCTTCGGGAGGAACGAGGAGGCGGCGCGTTGCTGTCCGGAGTTTGAAAATCAACACCCACGGGGAAAACTTGCTTTTCAATCGCTGTTTGAGCGGACGCAACCACCACCCGGTGATGTTCTGCCGAGATGCCGGGATCTTCTTAAGCGTGCCACCTGGCTCGAGCGCAGGTAGCACGCGAGAATAGAAAAATAGACTCTGCTTACGAAGCTAGAATGATGATGCAACGACCACCACGGCATCACAAACATGAGCATATGAAGTACGGTAGCTAGCTGTCATGGTCCTTGTTGATTCGTTCGCGCTGTAAATAACAACGAGCATATAGGCCCAAGTTAGTGGACAACTTGGTCCACTGGTCGGCGTAAGTTCGTGTCACGGTAATAATGGCGTTACCGAGCATATGAATGTCATGCATGTCATGACATTCGTGGGAATCATGTTAAGGCTTGACATATAGACATTCCATAATATGAAATTATGACATTCATGCCAACATGTTAAGGCACGACATGTCATTCATGTCACACATGCACGTCCAGAGTATATCCAGTTAAAGAAATGCACATCATTCATTCCATTAATGGGATGTAATCTGATTTATGACATGCATGTCATGACGTGATTGTCATGAATGACATAGATGACGTGAGGTTGTGATGGGGGAACGACAACGACAAACTCGCCGGTTTCCAGTTGGGCCCAGGATCCTTTAATAATGACACGGCAGACGGGAGCTTGCTACACGAAACACAGACTTTAACAGACACGCTAGCACGATACAGATTATTTACATACACATGTACGTGGACTAGAGTCCGCGAATCGTTTGTCCTATATAAACATGTGCCTAGCACTCATGCGTCACCACTCGCCCGTGTGCCTCGTCGCTGCGGTGCCCGTGACGGTGGTTGTGATGGTGGAGCGTCGTTGTGGCTACGTCGCTGCTGTCGCGCCGCAACTTGTCGCGACGTGGCAGCAGGAAGAAAACAGCAGGCCGGTAGAACACCAGGCCACTGCTGTAGCTGGCCAGTAACGCCTGGCCTGTAACGCCTCGGCCGCTATAACGTCGGGCTCGGTCGGCGGACAGGTAGCTCAGGCGCCCCGGTGGCCAGCAGGAAGCACTGCACCAGGCCGCTATCACAGCAGGCCGCTGGTACACAGGAGAGCAGAGCCACGAGCGGGATCCACGACCAGGTCCGCACGGTAGCAGGACGCCCGGTCGCCAGTCCTCGGGCTCGCTCAGCAGGCTGGTAGCTGGTAGCTCAGCCGTCCCGGTCCAAGCAGGAAGCACTGCACCAGGCCGCTATCACAGCAGGCCGCTGGCGCGCAGGAAAGCCCAGCCACGAGCTGGATCTCCGACCAGGTCCGCACGGTAGCTGGACGCCGGGTCGCCGGTACCCGAGCCTGCAGCCGCCGTTTTTGCGAGCTTGCGTTCGAGGCTGCCGCTCGCTCTCACGCTCTGCGTGCTCTCGTCGCTTCTTTTTTCATGGCACGTGGTCATCATCCATTATCACCATCATCAATCCTCTTCTTGGTGCTGCCATACAATCATCATTCCAAGCTGGTCTTCTCTCCATCGCACGCCACTATCCACATCATCACAGAGGTATATGGCGTCGTGGTAGTTTCTTTCACTGGATACGTACCAGGATATGTGTGACGATACATGCGTGCATGACATGACAAGAATGACTGCATGACACGCTCGTGCACGTTTTGTCACCATTGTCATGTGATGACGTGCATGACATGACATGTCATGCAACTCACTGCATTCATATAACACGCATGTCATTCATGTGATGACCCGGCTAGCTCAGTCGGTAGAGCATGAGACTCTTAATCTCAGGGTCGTGGGTTCGGGCCCCACGTTGGGCGCCAGATGTGGGATCTCACACATGCTCTTGGGACAAAGGAACGACAACACAGTAGTGTAAACAATCAAAAGGGCATTTATTGCACCTTTCATACACTAATACACACTAGCCGAATTTCATATGTAAATAGCTTCTTCTATCTCTTTGGCTTGGGATCGGCGACCAACACGCACGGACGCTTCGCGCGTGCGCCGGCCCGCTTCGCGCGACCGTCGCGCGAGGCTAAGAGCAGGACACCGGTATGGACGAACACGGATCGTTCGAGCGCGCCACCGTTCGCGTGACTGTACACGTGAACGACTAGGCGATGGTGTCACAGCATGGGGCGAACACATTCGCTCGCTATCGGTCGCGGTGAGTCGGACTTACTTGATTTGTCGCTCGCCCGTGTGAATGTTCTATTGGTTGTAATTCGGCTAGTGTGTATTAGTGTATGTAAGGTGCAATAAATGCCCTTTTGATTGTTTACACTACTGTGTTGTCGTTCCTTTGTCCCAAGAGCATGTGTGAGATCCCACAAAGGTCATGCACGCATGCCATGTCATTCATATCTCGAGTTAAAGAAACGACCACGCGACGGTATCATGCCATTTATGTCACGACAAGCATATGATGTCATTGATGTGATGACATGACATACACCATGCATGTATTGTCATTCATGTCATGACACACATCACATGTAATGCAATCCATGACATTTATGTCATGTAATCCATGTCAGGTCAAGGATACGTGCATGTAATTCATATCCTTATATATATTGTCACGTAGTAGCGACGAAGAAGTCAGCAGCAGAAGTATTGACAAGTACATGTGTCAGTATTTAGTTAAAGAAACGACCACGAAGGCATCATGTCATCCACACAATTTATGTACAAGTTGCAATGTATGTATGTATGTATGTATGTATGTATGTATGTATGTATGTATGTATGTATGTATGTATGTATGTATGTATGTATGTATGTATGTATGTATGTATGCTGTATGTATGTATGTATGTATGTATGTATGTTATATAGATACCATGACATACCATTCATGTTATCTATGAAAGCATGCCATGCCTTCGTGCCTATTATATATACTCAGTTGAAGAAACGGCCACCATGGCAATACGGACGGACGGATGGATATGGATGGATGTATTCAAAGCTCCTGAAGTTCGCAAAGAATGCTTCACATTAAAGAAATCCGAAAGTGTACGCCCATTTATCCGCGAGCTTGTTTTCGTCGCAGGACGACACGACAGCACACGGTATAAGGTTTTACATAAACTACGTTATTTCCTTCGCTGTGTTCGAGGAACACACTATACAAATAACAATACTGTTAATGCAACCCAAGCAGATGCTAGGGTTGCTTGACAGAGGTAGGAAGCGTATCCCCCGACGTCGGAGTACTGAGCAAGTATTGAAAAGAACAAAGCTCCAATATGACACTGTAAGCGACGAAAAGCGACAGTACTGGCCCCCAGGCTTGCACGCGTATCAGAGAATGTACCACAGTTCAGGGCTCATTAACTTTTCGATATGAAAAAATTGGCTCACCCTCCCGGCCCCGCGAAAGTGGATGTCCAACGAAGCTGTTGAAAACCACCACTACAACTGCTGAGGCGGGCATTATGTCTGTCGTCCTCACTTCGTCCCGTTCAGGCGCTGTTTGTTCCCGTCCTAATGATGTGACAACCAGCCCAGTCCAGCACACTCCTTCAATGGTAGCACTGGTAATTTAGAGTAATGGCAGTAATGAGAGTAATGGTAACTTTGACAGCACGCCGCGGCCCACAGTGGTGCTGCAATAACATTGAAATCAGTTGTTAGGCTGGTTAGACATGAAAGGCTAGGGACGTCACTCACCACGTCGCAAGCTGCCGTCGGTGCGGCATGTTGCGCAACAGTAACGGGAAACGTACGCGGGGAGCGCTTCGCATTCTTATAAGGGGCGCCTCATCATTAATTATGTGGTTGGGATTATTGTTTTGTGCTTTTTCTTTATTGAAACGTATGTTGTTCTGTATGTCGTATGCGTGAATCCAAAGAATGTGTGCACTGTTCGCTTCACTTTGCTGGCTGCTTGAAGCCTGTGCCTTACGTACGAGCCACTGCTCCTGGCCCTGCACTGCCACAGGGATCGGCCCACATTTTTACTGACGGACGCGGACACGAAAAATGCCAACCACCGAGAGGCTAACAACTTAGCTGCAAAAGAAAGGAGATTGAGAAGAAAAACAAGAACAATTTCGGCAGAACCCATCGCAAGATGAGGTGGGTTCTGGTTCTGTTACTACCGTACGTAATTATGGTCTGCAGCGTTACTGGTACCGCCACTTGCACTGGAACAGTCAAGAAAAAAAAATACTACTGTCCACAGGCTCTGGGCAAACATCGGAGGCGACAGGACGCCCTGCTGGACATGTCTTTTCGGCTTACTTCGCCCCCAAGCTCGCCATAGTATACTGCTTCCTCTTTATGTCGCTCTCCGTAAAGTGACTCTCGCAGACAGCAGCATAGTCATGAGATGCGAGCTCCCGATCTTTCCTTGGAATGGTAAGCCCATGTTTGAAAGCATGCCGGGTCATTAGGAACTATAAGGGTAATTACTTTCTCCCTGCAGGAAGCGTAACCTTCAGCTCCATTTCGTACAACGCATTTGCGCCCCATCCTCGAATCGTTACGTTTGAAGGCGATCTCCTTTACAGTCATGTAGATCACGACCTGTTGGCCATCTGGATGCGGTAAGATTCTCGAAAGCACGCGCGATGTGACGCAAGATTGCCTGCAAAAGACTAGCGAAGCTGAAAGCTACAAAGAAAAGCGTCAGTCAGTGCCAATCGCGAAAGCTTGCAAAGCTCGTCATGCCCTTGTCCGGGTCAAAGACCACAGCATTGTTTACCAAGTGAATGCGAGTCGGTAACTTTTTTGCATCAGCAGGTGTCGTCTGCTGCTAGCAGTTCTTTTCAGAGGTGCTGCGGCACGTAATTGGGCCAGTATCTAGAAATAACTGACGCTAAATTATCCATCACACGTGCAAGAAGATTTATATGCACAAAATTTGCAACATTTGTAAAACATGAAGAACTAGCTCAGTTTTTTACCTGCCGCTTTCCGTTAGAGAGCATGTAAACAATGGGAACTAGAATATGGAACATGCCTGAAGCGCCATCTGTTATGATGCGCCGGAAACCTTAGGTTTCCTCCTCACCTAGCTTGACCGTGAGGAGAGCAGAGGCACGTCCGTACATATCCCGACTGTAGATACGTTGCATCTTGTATAGTGCGTGAATGATCTAGACTCATGTATCATGTCTTTTACACGCCGATCGCCTTTTCCACATGCAGGGTAGCAAACTGGGCAATGTGTATTTAACCCACGACATCCTCTATAAACTTTAGAGGAGGTCGTGATTTATATCCCTGTCAAGCGGGCAAGTTAAGTGCACTTACGGAGAGTGTCACTCGGTTTAAGTGCACTTTGCCCAATCTAAACGTCGCAAGTGGAGTGTCACTCGCTGCAAGTGCGTTCCGTGAACGTACTCCGGTCGAAGTGCGTTCACGGAACGCACTTTGCTGGCCGAGTGCGTAGCCTCGTCACCAGCGGTTTCAATGGTACAAAATGTAATGCATAAAAAAAGTACACAGAAGTTTATTTTAGTGGTTGAACAGCTCTTGCGCACAAATAATAGGCTAAAACGCGTTCATATTCTGTTCGAGCAGGATCAAGTGCCGCCTCGTCGCACGCCGCTACGTCGTTCTGGATTGGCTAGGCATTTTTCTTGGCCGGCATTGACTTGCCGCACTTTTAAATAAAAAATATTTTCGTTTTTTGTTGAAAAACATAGGTTAAGTTTGTTTTAATTAATAATACAACGTAAGACAATCACTTTTTAGAAGTACTTTTCTTTTTAATCTACGTTTTCACAAAACGCGCCCGTAGTCTGTCGCCATTTTTTTTTACTGCGAGTGCACTCTGTTTTCCCGTTTAGAACCGCGTAGCATAAAGTGTCACTCAAGGTCCCGAAGTGCACTCCCCGTAAGTGCACTTAACTAGCCCGCTTTTCTCTCTCTCACGCCTGCTTCCGCTCAACGAACCAAGGCGGGTGGAAAGTGATTTTACCGAAATGACCGCTTCAGACATCAAAATCGGGAGCGCTAGCTGTTAACTGAACTCAAGGAAGTATAATTAAAATAATTAAGTCGCGCATCGTTCCTTCTTTTCCTTCTTTAATACAAGCACAGCTACGAGCTCATCTATCACAGCAATCTAAGCCTACAAATCCTCTAGAGCGCGCAAAATTTTGTCTTCTAATGTGACTAGTGCACATGATCAAATATGGTATATCCCAACACCACCGGTCCATTAACGTGACCCTTTAAATATGACTAGCGCTACACAGATGTGTAAATAGACTTCTCCAATACAGAATAGCTGGCTAATCATCATCAGAGCTATATATGCAGTCACGCGAGGATGGAGGCGAAGAAGATGAATCACGGCCTAGCTGGTCCGCAGGCGGAGCCAAGGGACTTGGACGCAGACTGCCCCGAAATCGTCGATAAGTGCCAAGATCGCTACATTCCGTTCGGCGAGGGTGCGTTCCAGGTGCGCTTGCTGCTAGTCTCGGCGATTGTCGGCGGCGTCTCTTTCATTCATTCGAAAATCCTGCGACTGTCTCTGCGCGAGATGGACCACTGGTGCCTGCGGCCGGCCGCATTCGCCGGGCTCAGCGTGGCCGCCTGGAAGGAAATGGCCATTCCGCGGGACGCCAACGGGAGCTACAGCCGGTGCACGGTGCGGGACCCGCCGGACGGGGGCCCCTCTGCCCGCGTGGTGGCCTGCACCTCGTGGGAGTTCAATCTCACCGAGTACGGAAACACCATCATCAGCGAGTGGAACCTGGTGTGCAGTCGCAGGTGGATGGCAGACATTGCCCCCTTCGTCGCCTACGCCTTGACCATCCTGTGGCTGCCGCTGGCCGGAGCGGCGGCCGATCGCGTCGGCCGCAAGACAGTCGCCGTCGTGTCCCTCTCTGGGCTTCTGCTAACCATCTTGGGAAGTTCGCTCGCGCTGGACTTCCAGACGTACGTCGTGATGAACGCCGTGGCCATGGCGATGTCATCCTCCCTCGTCGTGGTGTACATCATAATCTACGAAGTCACAACCAAATCGAGAAGGTTGCTTTACTGTACCATCGCGCCGGCACTCTCGGCCACCTTGGTGCCAATGTTCTCCGTTCTCGTAGACGTGTACACGCTCAGCTGGTCCGTGTTGCACTTGCTGGTTGCGGCGCTGGCCTCGCTGCTCCTGGCCGCCTTCTGCACGGTGGAAGAGTCACACGCCTGGCTAGTGGCCAAGAGGAACATCGGCGAGGCCGAGCGAGTCGCCGTCCGAGCGGCAAGGGTCAACGGCATGGCGGCAAACGAGTGCCGGGACCTCCTCAGGAGGGAACTGCGGCAACTTGAGCGAGTCGAGACTTCGTCGGTGGAAGTCGCGAGCCGAACGCGGTCGGCGTCGCCGAGACGCAGGTGGCTCCTGCTCGCCTTCACCTGGCTCGCCATCAGCTGGCCGGATAGGCGCTTCAGCGGAGCACGCGGCGTCTCTCTCGACCCTCAAGTGCGCGTCGTCGCCTACCTCGGCACGGGCCTTGCTTTCTTGTTCGTATGGCCCTTCCTTCAAGGCGGTCGCATAGCCAAGACAGCCGTGGCTACGTTCGCCCTCGTCACCAGCGCCTTGACGGCCCTTCTGTTCGCCACAATCACCGATGATGAGTACACGGCGCTGCGCGCCGTGTTACTCGTGTCCATGCGGCTTTCGCTCAGCGTTCCGGTCGCCCTGATGTTCTACCTCGCGGCCAACCTCTACCCGACCGAGATCCGTTGCTCGGCTGTCAGCGCAGGCTATGCCTTCGCCTTGCTCGGTGACAGCGTGGGAAAGACACACTACTGGCTCCTCTTCGGGCGCACGGAGGACACGAGGCTGGCGATCGAGTCTATGCTCCTGGCGCTGGCCTCTGTTGCTGTCGTCCACCTACCTTCGGGCGATGGCTCCCACAGAGAGCGCCACTTTAGGTTTTGACACTCATCTAAAATGGTCCAGTAAGCTTGGCATGCGCAAATGACATGTATACGAATAAACGCAGGAGTAGACATTGAGACTTTACCCGCCAGGAAGGAACTGACACAGACTCAACCGGACAAAGCCGTTTATAAACGTCGCACGTGTACGGTGTACATGCCAGTGTATACGTACACATGCGCGATACGTGCACGAAGGTTTACTAACGCATACAATAACTGGTGACAAATTTAGGTGTGGAAAAATCCCTTTCAACGAATTTGGGTGAGGTCACCTTTGGTGTACTATTAATTAAATCTAGCAATGCACATGCGCACCGACTGCTCTTATGAAAAGTATAGAGCGATAGAGTTGCGTGTTTTAAACGCCCGAAATGAGGCTTGTGTTATCAGTATTTCAATTTCCGTAGGCCATAAAAGGGGGAAGGGGGAGGGCGAACAGCCCTGCACTGCGAGCTCTGCCATGCCTGAAATACGCACGCGACTGCCGGACACATAAGCTGGCGCAACGGACACTAGACGGTCTGCTATTCAGCGTTGGCAGGCAACCACTGTCGGAAGGCGTTTTCAGCCAGTGGTCGCATTTCACAAATGCAAATTAGCAGACAAGAAAAGCCTCATTGAATTTCTACATGCATACTACGGGACAGGGCGCGCGGCATTAGAGAGCCGCTCTGTAATGGTACATTCTCCCATTCACTCCTTCCCTTATCCTCCTTATTCATCACCGCTCTCTGGCTCCCATTACCTTTACAACAGTAACAGGGTATAATATACCAGCTCGAGCCGATCTCCCAACCCTTCCTGTAAATAACATCTATCTCTTTGGCTCAAGACACCCGCCGTGGTAGCTCAGTGGCTATGGTGTTGGGCTGCTGAGCACGAGGGCGCGAGATCGAATCCCGGCCACGGCGGCCGCATTTCGATGGGGGCGTAATGCGAAAACACCCGTGTACTTAGATTTAGGTGTACGTTAAAGAACACCAGGTGGTCCAAATTTCCGCAGTCCCCCACTACGGCGTGCCTCATAATCAGGTCGTGGTTTTGGCACGTAAAACCCCATAATTAATTTTTTTTTGCTCAAGAATTTGTCTAGTTTCTGTCAACGCCGGCGTGAGGAACCTAGAGAGGCAGGCCAGGGGAACTACTTCGTAGCAATCGAATCGCTATGGGCGGGATTCACTATACTAGCCAGTACTAATGTGCTAGAATAGTCTCGGTATACGTTGCCCTTCGTCTGCAGGCATCTTGAAAGCTACTGTCTCATCCTGCTCGTCTTTAAGAAATTCATACAGGCACAAAGCAAATATAGAATGCGGTCATGTAGTAGGTCTCCATCACGTCCGCCGGACTCTCTTGCCAGCTTCGCTGTCTTTGCAAGAAGCTGCTGGCACATGCCTGCCTAAACTCAGCATACTTCGCAATGTCGAGTATAGGAAGGTCTGCGCGTGAATGAGAATGGGAAAGCGAAGTTAGACGTTTAGCTACCAATTTTGACCGTGAATAATATCTCATCCACTGAAGAGGCGCAGGAAAATTTCCAAGAATATACCCAAGCGCTGAACCTCAGCTGAAAGGTTTGTTCAGACTGTGCAACAGACACACGCAGGAGTCGGTGTCAGTTGCCTGCAGCAGAAGCATGCAGCATATAGAATGTGCATATAAATGAAGATGCCGAATCGGCAGAAATGCTGCTGCATTTCGTGGCTCGTGCTGTTTCCATGGCGAACCCAGGCCACGTAACCGTTAGGAAAGGACATTAAACACCTAAGTGCTGCGTAATTTCTTTCAGCCGTAGAAGTTCCGTCTTTAACTTCGCGCACACTATTTCTTCCGCAAAAGTTCCCCGGGCGTCTACTTATAAATACATTGGCATTCATCTTTGTTTCCTGATTTCCTGGTCTACTCACTAAAGATAATAAAACTCTGGGATTTCTACGTCGCATCTGCATCAATCTCCATCTGCCATTCAACAACTCTCGGCCCACAACTTGAATATTGGTCTCCACATCAAGACGTATTTAGTAGATAAGTTGGAATCCGTCCAAAATCGTGCAGCTCGTTTTATAACAAGCAATTACAATCATCAATCAAGCATTAGTCAAATTGAACGCCATATTATGCTTATTAACTTTGATTCCCACAGTTCTATTGCTGTTCTACGCCTTTTTCATAAGTATTTTACAATTCGTGGTCTTGGTCTTCTCTCGCTTGAAGTTCCTTGGCGCACATCTGGTCGACTTCATAATCAACCTTTTTCAGGCGCATTTTGGGCCGCACACACTCTTTCAACAATTCAGCATTGCCACGCGTTATAGCATTATGGAATAATATTGTGTCGATAAGTGATTCTGTTAAATTTCGCGAACAATTGCAACTTCATATGTCGTTTTGATTTTGTATAACGACGTTCATTTCCGCTTGCGCTTGCGTACATTGTTATTTTTTCTTCCAGTGTATAAATTTTCTTTGCTTGTGCGAACAATTTTGTACAAAATATTTTTATATGTTGTTCGTTCCTTTTTAACTCTTTCCCTACCATGGGGGAAATATGTGTTTTTTGTATGTTACGGCAGATGTAATTTTTTCTGAAGGAACTACTGCACTCAATATTTAATGTAATACATAAACAGAAAAAAAAATGAATGCACTTTTCACGCATAAAAATTTTATTAACAAGGTGTATGTCATAAAAAAGATATAAATTGTTCAAATCAATGTTGTGCGATAAAATTGAACCAAGCTTGTAAACACACGCTTGTATCTACTAAGAAAAAAATGTTACGAAAATTATGAGATACCTATACAAAATGTATTGCCGTCTATTAGGCACTATCTCCGAAAAAATCAAAATTTTTCATTGAACAGGTATTTCGCTACAAAAAATCACCGCATATCTACGAAGTGAATCATGAGTGGGCGAAGCAGTGCGGTGTGTGATATGTGGCGATATATATGCGGTGTGTGATATTTGGCTGCATTGCAGGGACCTTGCCGGCTACCAAGGAAACTTTGCACGTCGAGCAAACCACGGACTCACTGTGATAACCAGCGGAGAACTCTTCCTACAGCACTGAGACGGCGTTGACTCGCGACTGTTCGTTTCGTATGTTGCCGATTTTGGTAAACGCACTGTCGAACCACAGGCGATCACACACCTTGCAGCTGTGCCCGAAACTGCGATCGAGGAAATCGCGCTTGAACCGCGCATCGACGCCTCCCGTCTCCGGCAGACAATGCTTCTGGCGTTTAGCCGCCGCTTCCCGAGCTCTCATCTCCGGGGTAGCAGCTTGTTGTCGGCGTTGCCGCTTTGCCGCCGCTTCCCTCGCTCTCGCCTCCGGGGTAGCTTGCTGTCGGCGTTGCCGGCGAGCCGTAAAGCGAGCCGCCGCTTCCCGCGCCCTCAACTCCGGGTCCGCTTGGCGTTTTTGCCGCTTTGCCGATGCTTCCCGCGCACTCGGAATCGCGATATCTGCGATCTTCCGAAGCGCGCGCGCCGTTTCCGGAGCTGGACATTTTTGCGTTCTGCTTTGACGATCGCGAAACCTCGGAGCGCGTTTAAAAATCACCACCTCGCGGGAAAAAAAACGAACTTTTGGAAAACTAAAATATAGTTCTCCTCCTTCACGTCCAATAGCGCAGTATGCCCGTGAGCGGCGCCGAAGGTCTCGAAAGCTGCGTTTCAAACCATTGATAGACGGCCAACCATGCCCAATGGGCGCGTCATGGAAAGAGTTAAGGGAAGGGGGGGGGGGGGGGGTCATTATTATTTTTTCTACCCCCACCCCTTTACTCAATGCTCCTTTGGGGCCTGTAAGGTAATATGAATATATCCCCTCTCTCGCAGGCAGTGTTGCCATTTTAGCGATTTTGTCGTTACATTTAGCGACTTTCATGTCTGTCACTCTCTTTAGCGACAGATTTTTCTATTAAGCGACCGGCGACATTTTTTAGCGATATGACAGAACCATCAGCAACATTTAAGCAACTTGCACCGTTTCGTGCCGTAGCGATAGCCGTTATTTTTTTTCGGTTCAGGTTCGGTTCGTGTTCTGGCACATTCTAAGAATATCGGTTCGGGTTAGGTTCCGGTTAAAATTCTGATGCTGGTACGGTTCTCGATCGGTTCGGGTCCGGTTTAACACCCTGGTTTGAACACCCTTCGAGGAGTTCAAGCGCAACGTTAAACCTTGATTTTAAATATTTTCAAATAATTTTGCAGTTTCGGGCGAAACTGCCAAATTTTTTTAACAACAAAAACAACATTTGATGGCTGTTTCTTTTATCGCGACGCGAGCTGCTGCGGTCTTGGTCGCGGCGTCCCGGTGGCGTGATTCATTTTCTAGGGCAGCTGGGCCCTCAGACTGTGGCGCCGCCGCACGGGAGAACGTTTGATCCCCGGTGCCGCGGCGGAAGCCGCGGTGCCGGGCGCCGACGCGCAGCGTAGCAACACCCCAAATATAAAAATACTGCTCCAGTCAGGTAGACTGCTCCCTCCCTGATAGTGAGATTATATTTGGATGATCAAAACAGTGATGCGTTTATTTAGGACTAGCATCGATCCCTTAACAGCAGCCACAGTTGTGCCTACAAGTCTGCCAGTGACAGTGGTCTGCCTTTTCCCGTCCTTCGGCTATTGGGTGTTGCGGGGCAGGTGTAGTAGAACAACTGCCGTTCGCGTCGGCGCCCGGCACCGCGGCCACCGGGGCACAAACACATGGAGGAAGGAAAAAAAACAGATCCGAGGCGCCGCCGTGGTTCACGTTCTCCCGTGCGGCGGCGCCACAGTCCGAGGGCCCAGCTGCCCTGGAAAATGAATTACGCGTCCCGGTGTCTGCCGGCGGCACTGGTTCATCTCGCTCAATGTCCACGGCGCAGTCAACAAGCCACGTCGCGTTTTCGTAACAACGACGCTGACCTGAGTGCGTAGTCCGGTCGGCCCCGTCTCGAACTCCAGTTGGACGGGAAGGCCGTCTGCACGGGGTTCATAGTTCGCAGGCGCGGAGGCTTGGGCGGTGCAAGTGATGTCCTAGCGGCCGGCACAGCAGCGTTCCTGGTTGAGCAGGCAGAAATTTGCTCGGGCGGCTCTGGCTCCGGGTCCAGGTCGCCAGAGAGGCGAACATAAAAGCCGGTCACGTCCGCATCCTGTTCCTGAACGGCTGTGACACCTACGATGGGATCAATGCAGAAATAGCGGATGTTTTGACTGCGGTGTTCCCGCCCTTCTCTTTCCCTCCGCAAGGGCAGAATAGCAAACAGGGCCGGTATTTAGTAGCGATGCCTTTCCGATGCCAATGCCTTTTCGTGCTTTTCGCGCTTGGTCAGTGGTCAGAGCGACGGTCCGCTCACGTTATCAACGGGGTCAGCCGGCCATGAGCGGTGGATGATAAGACTAGCATAGCATAAAGCCTAACGCATCGCTATAAAATACCGACCCAGATCTGGTTAACCTCCACGCATTTGCCCTTATAGGACGTTTTTAAGTATTCAAGGACTCTGGACGTGCTGTGGTTCGTGCAACAGAGTTGGACGGGATGAAATGTCTGTGTAAAACTCACTGGATAAACACGTGCGCAAGGCCTCACTGCCATGCTCGTGAGCACTTTTTCCAAGTTAAGAAGCCGGCTATAAAAGCTTACGCTCATGTCCTCCACTATAGTTGGTTGGCATTAGCGGATAGAGAGGGCACTCCCTCCCTCCCCCTTTTTTGTTGTATGTTGGCTGCCCCCATTGAGGTTACACTGGATTCGTCCCTGCATGATGGCATGCAGCAAACGAATTTAGTACCTACGAGGGGCGTTTAATAAAGATTTTCCCTGACCCACTTCTTCTGGGCTGAGAACGAAAGTTTGCATATTTATCTTTCTTTACATGGCTGTCATCGAGAGCCATACATTTCTTCATCGTTTTAAAGAGCTGAGGAGACCATACTCGTTCAAGTCCTCAGGTTGGCCTTGGAGCAACGACTTGACTTCGGCGATGAGCGTGTATTCATTAGAAACTGCCAGCGTTTCACAAAAAGCTTCATAGTCGGAAAGAGGTGGAAATCTGAGGGCACAAGGTCGAGATAGTATGGGGCATGGCGATTCAAGAATTTCATATCCACAGGACCTTTCTTCCATTTATTTGCCCAAAACGCGAGTTGCGAGCAGGAGCAATGTCTTGCAAGAGCAGGACGCCTTTTGACAGCTTGTCACGTCGGCTGATTTTCATGGATTCCCTCAATTTCAATAGCAAGTTATCATAATAGGTCCCCGATACGGTGGCATCTTTCGGCAGGAAAGTTGTCATCACCACTCCTTGCTGGTTCCAAAAACTGTCAACATCACCTTGCAAGCTGAGGGTTACACGCATGTCTTTTAGGGTGATGGTGAGCCATAGAGCTTTCATTGTTAGACTCGGATTTAGTTTCTGGCTCATGATGTTGAACCCACGTTTCATACAGTTTAACCAAACATGCAAAAAGTCATCTTGTTTTTTTTTTTTAAGGCACGTTGTCAAAACCGTCAATGCGGTGAGAGCTGGACGTGGTCAACAGTTCACGACTACAGGTCACTCAATCCTTGTGAAAAGCACAAAGCAAGCGAGGAAACCGACGCGCTGACACGTTTCGCATAGGCAGACGTTCCTGAATATTTTATTGCGATAGCAATTATATGGACACTTCAACCGGATTTCTGCCGTCGGCGTCGTCGTCGCCGTGAGGTTCCCTATAGATAAAATCTTCGCCGCGCGCCGTATGCCCGAGCGGAAGCGTGCGGGGACGCGCGCTATCACGGAGAGCGAACGCACTCATCTCCCACGCGCAAGCAAGGAAGCAGGAAGCCAGCGCCGGAGGGAGCGGAGGGGGGGGGGGGGGGGGGGGCGCACGTCTGCTCTGCCAACAACCGCGCTCGTCGCTCGTCCGCACCGTCTCTTATCTCCACACGGCTCTGACCTTTATGCGCCGTGTATTCGCCGCTCAGTTTCCGTTGAAGCGATAGACCGCACGTACCTTCGCCCGCTCTGGCGTATGCTTGCTGCCAGCGTTTTGACAGTCGTTGTCTGCAGTCATTCAGTGTGATCTATTCATGTTTGTGCGCGCTCACACCACGCTTGTTCATTCAGTTAGTAATAGTCGGGCCACATTTTCCAACGCACGCTACACATGCAATGCTGCCCGGATCGGCAGTGCAGCGCTACAGGTGTGTCCCTTCGCACGCGCTGCCCACGGGAAGCGCTTCTCATCAACACCACCGTTTCACACGCGCCTTCTCGTGGTCATCGAGTCTCTCTTCATGTCGGTTTACTTACGCCGCAGCACACCTGCTTACTTAATCAGCTCATGTTTACTACAATTCATATTGCTACCAAAGCCGCTCACCTTACTTCGTATGACATTGCTGTGTTGCTATCGCATTCATTGCTTCGCCCTTAGGGCGAAACTGTGACATTTTTCTACAGACCCTACACCGATCTTGACCTTTTCAGCTAGTTCTTGAATTTTTATGCGGCGATCTTCCGATATGGCGGCGTTCACTTTTGGGACAGTGTCCCTACAATGACTGAATGAGGTCGACCGGGAATCGGTGTTGTTTTGACCGAGTTCCGTCCACTGCCGATGCCAGTAATTAACCACGTCATACGGTGAGGCATGTCCCGTATACTGTTGTCATTTCTTGAAAAAAATGGTAAAACTAAGATATCTATTAGAAAAGAAGGCTTTTTTTTTCCCCTATAGATGCACGTCTAGCACTCTGAAATTTATTTTTGTGCACGCCCAAGAGCGTCAGGGGAAATCTTTGTTTAATGTTTATCGTAAAACGTTATCGAGTTATAAAGCGCACCACTGCGTGCGTGTAATCGTCTTTCATAGCTATTGTTAAAATTATGCAACCCAACTTGCCTCCCTTTACAAAAAGTCACCTTGAGAACCGGAATCGGGCACCGCCCAGGACAACGTACAGCATTGTAACTACAGACGCTCAAACATTCAAAATATCAGTATCATTAGTTAAGCCGGAAAAGTGGCGGCACACACGGCACAAACCTGCACAGAACGAAGCTGGAACATCAAAATGATGTGTTCGCTATATAAGCATGTAAGTTTCGCGAGTCACCGATATTCGATTGCATTTTTAACAGCCTGAGTATGGTACAGACGTTGGCAAGGGACTTTACAGAGAACCTACCATTACCTAAACGATTTGGGTTTCGCTACCCGTGTGTTCATTCAAGAAGCACGTGCGCCAGGCCTGGATGCACTGCGGGACTCGTAACAAAGCTCACTCATGCGCTCCGCCAAGTGTTTTAACGTATTCTGGTCGAAACAGATCGCATTTATTAGAAGTGTTGGCGTTTCAGCCTGTTCTAGGGAATGAAGCACCTAAGAAAGGCTACGCTATCGTAGCCTTTCTCGAGCTCTGTACGACGCTCACGGCTACCCGAGACAGCGCGCACGATCGGCATTTCATCATGGTTCATGCATGCACGATGTCTGCTTAATAATGACTTACAAGGCAGTCGACGCTGAAGGAAATTCAGCACGCGTTCGAAGAGCGAGCTCATGATGCCGACAGCACGGCACAGCAGAGTCGAATTGGAGAACGTTCACTGATGTAATTGCTTCATCAATGCGTTTAAGCGAGTAGTAGTTAACATCGCCGCTCTCCTATTTTACGAATATCGTCATGACATTTAAGGCAACAGCCTGAAACAAACGTTTAAACGGCACAACCTTTAGTTCAACATAGTTTCGTCCAACCATGGGTTCAACAACGCGCTGATACAGTGGCTAGCGCTGACGCGCGTTTGTTTTTCCATTGTTGGTAGACTGTTAATGGCATACGCTAATAGCGGGCCGATGCGTATGAAAGGAAAGGGTTCTACCACTGAGTGACTGGGTGGGCCGAATAACTTGCGCGTCTGGCTCATATTTATCTCGCAGGCACTTTCATATGAATGAAATGAAAATAAAAGTACTGTTTCGATCCTTAATGGTTTACGAATATACGAGGTCGGCTAAACTGCACTTTCGTTCACCACGCGGATTCCGGCAACACGTTGGTGTAACGGCGTGGCGGCTAATGGACAGTAAGTGACACCGTTGCATTTTTTATTACACGAATATTTTATTCTGGGGGAAACGTTTTAAACACAGTTGTGCTTCAACACACGTCTACCATTTCAACAAAGTGCAACACACTTTTGAGCACACAGACAGTCGAGGTGGGCAACAGACGGCAACATCAACAGTGATATGTGCAAGTTTTCTGATTGTGCATTTCTGACATCAATCACGGTGATATGTGCAGGAATCTAACATCAACTTTTTTTTTTTCTTTTCTTGCAGGAGGTATTGGTATCTCCTTAGTGGAGGGACATAAAACAATCTTCTATTGCTACTCGGACTCTTAAAAATTTTTTTTTACAAAATAGTTCTGGCTTTTCGCAGGAGAATCACTCAGAAAGTCTGGTAAACACTTCATTTGATTATTACAGCTGTATAAGACAGACACTGACAGCTTGATAATGTGACACTGGAACATGTAGCTTTGTATGTGGCACACAACTAATGATTAAAAAAATAAAGCAGCAATACTTGCTAATGTAGACATGCACAAATAAGAAAATGTCTAAGCTTAAAAGGCAACTTTGCTGTCCATGACACAGCTCATGAACAAAAGCATGGATTTAAACATGAAGCCCAACACAATCATAAGAATGAATGCTAAAATGAACAGTATGCAGATGAATTCTATATAGAGCAATGCCTCATAAAACACTTTTTTTTTAGTGGCCAAAGCAATACATCCAAACAAGACAAGTTCACAGGGAGATGGAAGCTTAAAGTGATGAGCATTTGTGGAACAAGGAATGTCGCTGGAGCCAACGTTTCAACAAGTGGACTTGTCTTCTTCGGGTCCCTGACAAGTTTCCTTATTGGAATGTTGGTTCCAGCAACATTCCTTGTTCCACCACTGCTCATCACTTCAAAACAAAACATGGCACACATGAAAGCAGCAAGATCTCTGGAATGCAGAAAAGCATTTTACCACACGCAAAAAAATACATATCGCAACTTTTCACACATCGAAAGGAGCACTTGAGCATTACAGAAATCACATTGTTCTTCACATTAGTTTTTCATACAGTCATAGCATGCACAATATTTGCTGCTATTAATTCGGGTGCAACAGTTCTCTTTCATTCAAAAAGGAGTGACGAAGTGAAAGACTTGGTTACATTTCTTAGGATCAGGAGGCTTAAGGGAGGCCGACTTCTCGAACCCAAGGGTGCTTGGTAGCAAGTTGCTCCAAGCAGTTCTGTGCTGCAACATAACTTTTCTTGTGTCTAAGAACAGAGCTTGTATTTTGTTCTTAGTAAAAATATGTGAGGCACAGTCAAGTAATCTCAAAACAGTATTGAGTAACTAGCTATTAAAGAAAAGCTGAAGCATAAGGTGCTTCCTCAATGACTGTCCATCATCACCAGCCACTTTCTTACCACTTCAGCACTTCTTATCCAGTGGGTTCTAATGGTCAAAAATACAAACACACATACACACAGCTTCATCTGCAGAAAAGCAGTTGCTACAGCCGCAAACAGTTTCAAGATAAACAGAAGCGGCAGATGATGATTTACTACTTCACATCAATATGGGAGAAGCCAAAGTTAAAGTGACACTAAGTAGCAACATCGAATCTGTTTATATCAGTGAATTATTCTTTCAAGGTGTGACCTGTACGTATTTATTGGCAAAAAGGAGTTGATTACACACAAAGAAAATGTAGGCCAAAGTTTTGCTTCTTGAATTTGACACATGAATTGCAATGCCAGCAGTTGAGTGTGATGTCAAAAACGTTCAAAGTATCTTTGTGCGCTTCGGCTATTTTTGTGTAGAATTCTCAAAGCTTGCTAGCTTTCATCTTTGGTTCTATTAGAACGTAATGCGCTTATTGTTTGTCAAATCCCAAGCAGAGACTGACAAAATTCTATGACACCATGGGGGCTGAATGCAAGAACTACAAGGTAGCATATGTAGGTCTACCTATAGTTCATTTTTACATTTTTTTAGCCAAGCCTACACTCATGTTCATACTTGAAAACACACTTAGAACGAGGGAAAAAGCAAGGAAGGGACATGGGCCCTCAATCTAAGTGCCTTTTCGAAGATGAACCTGTACCAATGCGCCCAGTTTGCCACTATATTATCAACCTACACTTGCAGTTACACTGACAGTTTCTGTATTCTGAAAGTGAATTTTATCAAGCCAGCTTAACTTGGTATTCGTCTTTAAGAAAATGGTTGCTTGGATCATTGCCGTAAATTTACAGCCAACACTCGAAGGATGTTGAAAGCCATTTTGCATGTTTCTCTTTATGTAAAAGGAAGAATAGTTAGAGGTGCACTATCATGTTCATTTACGCACCTTGTTTTTCTTACAATATTTACATATTACTTTGAGAATTTCGAGAACTTTACGTTAAGGGCTCATCAATAATTTAACAATGATTACTGGTTCTGCTGAGAACTATGTAATTACGGCATCACAGTTAAGCCGCGTTTACACCCCTGAATGGAGAACAACTTTTGCAGCATTATTGCTTTTGGACATCTGAGAAGAAGGTCATCAACGATGTTCTCGTATCACAAACTACAGAAAAGGTTGAGATCAGAATGGGACATTTACTCCCTTCATGATGCTGCTGTGCTAACATCAACACTTCTGTACTAAATGGCTCGGCAAACTATAATGTCGTCTCATTCTCCTTTTATTTTTAACAAAAGCTTTACAACAAATGTATAAGAAACAGAACAACATTAATCACAGGCAGCATCATGAGAGATAAAGCCTTATGCGACACATCTGTGCAGCATTTGAATTAGCGAAACTGATGCATCAAACTTATAACAAATGTTTGCATGCTGTTCTGTAGAAGGCAAACATACTGCAAGAAAAACCAGCTGCAAGAAAAACTGAGACATACTTCAGAACATTATGATCGGTGAACACACAGTGCATGGCACATATTCAGCAGCATCACAATGTAGTATATGCACGTATACTACACACAAATAAAGACCACATGCACCCAGAATACCATAAAAGCATGTACAGTACTCACGGATTAAAATGAATTAATTTAGGGCTAACTAATCCACACACTTTTTTTTCCCTGTCTGCAGTTCGTGTAACATCAGTGCAATTTTGGCTTGTGCACTTAAACCAAAATCCACGATCACCTTTAGTGACCAGATTCGCAGCGACATGACATGGTAATACCACATGTGGAGTGTCATATTTAAACATTTCCTGATGCACTTCATTCCGTGAGCACAGTACTTTATTAAATGTTAAAACACACTGAGATACCATGGGATAGAAAAGCCTTTTGCTCTGAAAATCACGTGCAAGAACCTCATCTCAGTCATTTTGAGCACAGCGTGTATTTCATGTGCTCTTTTGCACTGGATTCAACATAATGGTACAAAAATTCCACTGTGATCTCTCTAAGTAAAATGCATCGTTTCAAATGCCGAAACTAGACTGGTTTCTCAGGTCACTGTGCATTTCTTTTTCAAGCACATTTGTTCAGTTTCACAGTCGTGTGCATTTTTGGTGCAAGAAAGCAAGACTAGCAGATTTCACTGGTTGATCTGCAGCAGGTTCTACCATTACTCTGGGTTGTTTCAGATCAACTTGCTCTGCACCCAGAGCACTCTCTTGCTCTTCACTGCCTGGCCATGGACTCAGTCATAAGCTCAAATTATCACCTACTCAGGAGACAGGTATGCATGGCTTTAGCTTGATGTACAACATCGTGATTTCGTATTTTGCTTTATTTTTGCATGATGACTGCATTTTCTGTCTGTGTAAAAGAGCTCAGCTATCTTACACAGTGCAAAATGCAGAAGTGGCAACACACAAAAAAGTCAGCAGAAACTGAATAGCATTTCTGGAACCAGCAACACATGGCAACTCTGCCAAGATTTGGTGTTGAGCAATTTTCGTTGCCACTGCTAAATTTGGCTAATTAAATGAGAGTGCTCGCTTAAGTATTTGTGTACCTGCTGCAGACCATGCAATAGAAATTACCATTTATGTTGTAAGAACTTAGAATGTGTAATCGGTGCAATACTAGGTGTGCATTTCAAAATGGTTCTGCACTCGGGAAGGAACACGCTGATATAAATTGTCATTTCTTTCTTTTCAATCTTCCACTTGGCTTAGCAAACAGTGATCTATAGCTTTATTTCTGCACCACCTTTGAAACAAAAAGCTGGAAATTATTATGTTCTTTTTTTAAGGGACAAATAGTGCACTATCCAAGTGATTTCCAAGAGGCTTAATATCGGTTTGCCTGATATAAAATTCCTGACATCCGCACTAGCCCATTCATATGAGATTCTTTACATCTAGTGACAAGGTTCACAACTGGTTATAGACATCATCACTGGGAATTTGTCGTTAATTTGTCATTTGGTATGGCTAAATTTGTAGAAAAAGGTTAATGTGACACTCGCTAAACTGAACCATCAATACGTACAGCTTGTGACAATGCAATGAGCGTATCCATGGTCATTCAATTGTAAACCACTGTGGCCGCCAGTGCTTGAATCAACGTTTTGTTTCAACAGGTTGCAGCCTCGTTTGCTGTAGCAGCATGTTCAGGTTGTCACGAGCACTTTTCAGGTCAGGCTTGAGCTTCAATGCGTGTCGGTAGCACTCCTCTGCCTGGTCGTATTTCTTCCAGCGGTGGTAGAGCACACCTTAGTGAGAAATGCAGCCAGAAACGGAGAGTCTCAACATCCTGAAATACTGGGTTTTCGAATATGTAGCCGGTACATTTATATAAACCATGCTGCCACCAACCTCAACATGGGTTATAGAATGTGACAAATACTGCCAACAGTTATGGTTCGCAGCAAGTATGGTTGGGCTGCTGTTTTATGTTTTATGCTCAATGTCTGGCAAATGGAGGAAAAAGGGATATTCAAAAAATACGAATGGCTGATTACATAAGTGTGGGAATAGCTAAAAAGGTAATGGCATTTTTGGTACTTAAATGAAGGAGTTTTAAGGTGCCAAAGCAACTTTTCGCCTATGAAAGACAGTATAGTATAACCACCTAAAGTTCTTTAATGTGCACCTGATCTTAAACCAACAAAGTGCCACCTTGTAGCTCCCACATTCTTCCCCCACATTATCACGGAATTTTGTCAGCCTCTGCTTGGGATTTGCCAAATAATAAGGAAACGTTAAGCAGCTCGAACTCCCGATCTTGCGTAGTTCAAAAACGCGTATCATCTCGGTGAACAGCATATCTAAAAGAATGGTAATTTGTTTTGGCAACGGCTATGTGCAATTATGACAATAGATTAAACTAAGTGGTTATTGATAAACAGTGCACAATTGCCAATTGTGTATAAACAAATACAGCTGTCGTTCTGTCATGCTGCTGCCTTACAGGCTCACAGACCAAGGGTAAAATTCCTGGAAAACACCCAAAAGATTTGCCCTTTTCAATGCTCCCAAAACATGCTGTCGCACTTGCAGTGTTTTGAAAAGTCAGCTTTGTGCACTTAACCATGACAATATTTCTCATCAGCTGGTCCTGCAGCACACTTCCGGAAAAGGGCCAGCATTCAGTGAACGCGGCCATATGTACGAAACTTACTAAACTTTTTCTCATTGTCTACGTAAGTGCCACTTGATTTACCACACAACAAGCATCAAAAGTAGGCACGTGAGCACGTTTGGCATCACGTACAGCTCGGGGCTTGTCTCGTCTGTGAAGTTCCCTGAAATATGCAGCTTTGCAGGTGGTCTCAGTGTTCTGTGTTTTCAAATCTGTTGTGTCACTGAACAGCCCAAAAATAATGTGTACCAAGCTTGCGGGATGATGAGGTCACGCTTGCCATTGTGGAAACACAGCCACCGGTAGCCACACTGCAACACAAACGGGTGCACAGTCGCTCCGACTGGACAGGAGGCGACCATGGCTTCCGCGATCATCCACCGGTCGCATTGTGCTAAACCTAAATGTTTGAATCTGCCCGCTAGGGGAGCAATCGCTGCTGGCATAATGGGCAGAAACTTGAGGTTGCCTTGTCTATACACTGTGTATCTTTCTAAAGATAGGCACATTTCAAACATTGTGCTCTGTGAGAATTATAGAATCTTGTATTACATCGCATTCAAAGATGTGCTGAAACCCACCAGGAGAGCAGACACTTTTATCTTCTGGGAGCCAGGGGCCGTATTCTAAAATGATCCACTTCAGCGATACTATCGCCTTGGCTACGCCTTAGCCACGCCTCCGTCAATGGCGCGCGCTGATTGGCTGTTTAAGCAAAACGGAAAATAAATAGCACCATCTAGTAGTTTCGGTCTATGTTAATTTGACGTCATGGTGTCGTTGAGTGCTCCCGACATACACTGAATAAACGAACATGTCTGTGTCGTACTGTGGCCGATACACTCGAAAACAACACACCCGCGCTGCTCTGTGCTCGCCCGGTGCGTTCTCTCGTGCGCTGTGAAGCGTTCGACTGCGCGTTAGTAGTGCATGTGGATGTCACGGGTAAGCAGCCAGTTGATTTATTGAATGTGACTACCGCCGAGGCGATAGTATCGCCGACGTGGATCGTTTCAGAATACGGCCCCAGGTGGCTTCATGCCAGTAGTGTAAACCCTCCCCCAGCCCTGCGGATTGGTTGCAAGTACAGACTGTCACGTGGCCGTGGTGCCCCGTACGCTTGGACCAAGCGAAAGAGCAAGGCAGGAATGCCAGGACTGGAAATTCTCAGCGAGAGTTTGGGGTAAATGACTGCCAGCAATGGCCAAGGAAGGACCACAGGTAAATGTGTTGCTCCTCTCCCTTGTCATTACCTGCCTCTTGTTCGCTGAACGACCCAAATGAACATCTTTGGCTCACTACTGGCCCACCTCAGCCTGCATCCCAGCAATACCTATGGCTGTCAATAAACTTTGTTTTGGGCGAAGTGTGTTTGTTGAGTTTGCTGCTTGCTTTTATACTGCCAAAGTGCAGCCATGCAAATTAAGCACTCAGGAGTTAGCCAGCCACTCTAAGCCTCAGGCGATAAAAGAAGCATAGTTAGAACCCAGTCCACAACTTGTACATCACAAATATGTTTGCGACAAATCTCCTGAGTGAACTGGTTAAAGCTCTTTGTGTATGGAGTGCAGAAGTCTTTCAAATTCTATATGTCTGCGTTTCGAAGGTAACGCATTAAAAAAGGTGCCACTGTGCCACCTTGAATTGAGGAGCAACTAACCAAGGTTGGTGTGATAGCTGGGATTGTCCAGTTTAAGACGAATGGCTGCCAGGAAGTGCTGCTCGGAGCGCTGGTATTTTCCTGCCTTTCCGAGAATGTTGGCCAGTTGGAAATGAAGGGCAGGTTCGTGGGGGAGGTGCCTCAGAGCCTGGAGTGCGGCACGCTCAGCATCAGCTGCGTGACCTCGTTGGTCCAGCATCAGGACGAGGTTGTTCCATGAGACGAGATGTGTTGGTCGCTGCCGAGTAGCGTTTCGCCATGCACGATAGGCATCTTCATAGCGCTTTTGCTCCAGGTACTGTAACAAAACATCCAACACAGATGCACCACTCCGATTCTGCGGTGAAATAAGCACATTCAAACTCAAATATACAAAACCCACTTGCTATACCTAATGCCTGAAAACACATTTCAAAGCTCCTACCAAAAGTTGGACCCCTGGCACTCAATTTCAGTATGTGGAAGTTTTACTGCACTAGAGGATGGCATGAGCATGGTCAGACATTGTCGCACCAAGCCTTCAAGCCTTCTCATCGTCGCTACACAAATTTTGAGGAGAGGCTGATGCTGGGCAAACATTAAAAAAGAGGGTAATGGTTTGGGCTAGTTGGGCATTAAAAATAGGCTTGGCTGAGGGTAGCTGTGAAGTGAATGGTGTTAATTTGCAGCAAGGAACACTTAAGCCACAACAGCTACCTCACATAATATACTGGCACCTGCTGGACTTTACCGCACACCCTATCTACTTATAACGAGAGCATGAGCTACAGCTTCAACCTTTGTCCCTTACAGAGAGAGAAAGCTCTTTAATGGAACACAGAGAATTGTGTCGGCATCTGTAACATCGCCTGAATGCTAATCTGCATGGGCGGGGGTGATGAGGGATTTTAAAGGCCAAGATAGAACGGCGTAAAAAAAGAGAAAGGTGTGAAAAAGATCACCACCTAGCCAACGCCACTGGCCACTTTATTACATTCCAGTGGGCTCCAGGACACTGTGGCCTTCACAGAAATAAGACAGTGGATGAAGCTGCCCTCAGGGCTCTTCAGTATAAGAAATACGTAAAGATATACTTCACAAAAAGTGATGCATCAGTAATGGTGAAAAGTCATGCTCATGCAGAAAGGAACCGCTTCTGGACCCAACCAATTCACCAGCGTACCTTCCTTCACTCGTTAGACCTGAACTTGAGATCAAAGTTTCCGCTCTAATGACCTCATGTGCTTCTCAGCAGTCAGTGGTGCCTGAATAATTTCGTCCATTTCATTCTCATAAAAAATTTCTTTCATTTCTATAGGCTGGGCACTACTAACAGGATATGCTCTACTGTTTCTAAAGCACCACTATTGTCACAGTAGGGATTGGTAGAATGTCCAAGTCAGCACGAGTGATTGTTTGTAAATTCAATGTTCAGGCAAAAACGATGATCCAAAGTTTCCTGACATCATGGAATTTGGCGCAGAAGTTTTGATCTCATGTCCATGTCTACCAAGTGAAGGAATGTACACTCGTGAATTGGTTGGGTCCAGAAGCCGTTCCTTTCTGCATGAGCATGGCTTTTCACCATCGCTAATGGATATTTTTTCGTAAAGTACATCCTTACATATTTCTTGCACTGAAGAGCTCTGAGGGCATCTTCATCTGCTATCTCATTTCCCTGAAGGCCACAGTGTCCTGGAACTTAATGGAATGTAATGGACTGGCCACTGGCATTGGCTAGGTGGTGAACATAGCTGGTATCATGAGTTACAGGATGACGGTTCTGAGTCCTGTTCACATTGTGAACAGTTTTGCAGAGCTGCTGTTGAATCCGTAAATATATCCCAATGACCAGGCGGCTGCCGTAATAGGTAATGAACAGCCGTCACGATTCCATACTGTTTCATGATGCCTACACATGGCACAGTTAATCTGCTAGTTTTGAATATGACACTACTCTACAATAGTATAGCCCCTAAATAGAGTAACAACTTAATTTTATGTCTGCATTTCCAGTACATAAAGTTCACTATGCTACTGCGGCTGCTTGAATACCTCTTTCACCTTCAGTCTCACTGAAGCCTTGAACTGCACTCAGACTACTAGGCAGAATAATGCCGTCACTGGTGGCTGACTATGAACCCATTTATTCAATCATCCTCATTGCTTCTGCTGCCCCTGTCATTTGACGAGCTTGCTTCAACATCGGCACCTTCCCAAAGCCGGTGCCTCGGTGCTGTCAATACTCTTTGATATTCCCATAACTGTGAAGCTCTTGACAATGGTCTCGAACAAAAAAAAAAAAAAAAAACACCATGTGTTCAAAATCCACGTGCATGCTTTTTTGCAGCAATGCCCCCTTCATGTGCCTGAGAACACAATGCAGCTAAAAAATGTACTACAGCTTCGCCATAGGCACAGCTGATACCGCTGAAGCACACTGAATCTATGCTGCAAGATCCAGCGAGATACATTGATGATGATGCTGTCACCAGCAGGACAGTAACTAGTGTCATCTAGCAGCAGCTTGCAGAAATTAAACAACCCGCGGGCATAGCTACACACACGAAGTGAAAACTAGCTTTACTTGCACTAGCTTCGATGTAATTTATATGCTTGAGTGTTCCTTCTGTAAGAAGCAATATATCAGCGAAGCGGGACAGTCAATGAACATCAGGTTAAACGGACATAGCGCGGACACAGCTATAAAGCTTCCCAAAGCCGTCGCCGAGCATTTCAACCAACCAGGTCATAACTTTGATGAAATTAAGCTCTACATACTACAGTCAAATTTACGTTCTGCGCAAGACCAAAAATACCCCCCCCCCCCCCTCCCCGTCGTCCAGGCCCCTTCCACAAAAAGAGGAACCTACAATGACACGTCAACCGGCTAACACACGGCACTGCCTCAAATTCCTCTACCGACTATCAGTAGCGCATTAACTTTCTTTTCAATTCTGCACCCTCGCCGCTTACACACTCTCGCTCATTACCTCACCCACCTGCCTTACCTTCTCTCCCCTTTAGAAGAACCCTACTTATATATACTGTGCCGAGGAGAGCATATGTCACCTTGAAGAAGACAAGTCCAGTTGTCGAAACGTTGGCTCCTGCTGTCACCTTGTTCTCATTTTGCTCATCGTCTTGAATTTCTATCTCCCGCATTCCCTGTGTTTTCCCTGAACGCTTGACACGCTGTTCAGAGGTATGAATAATTTTTTTTATTTTTCACAGCCTACTTTCTACAATGTCTATTCTTTAGCGGAAGTGGCAAATTTGGGTCTGGAATCACAAAGGTATGATCGGCAACTTTCTTTTAAAGCAGTCCAGATATAGGGGTGATCAATTATAACGATTGGATTTTTCTTTTTTTTTTATATATCGTTATGAGTGGACTGCGCTTAGACATCTCATCCGAAAATAACAGCATGCCCAATCAGTCCCCTTCCATGGACTTTGTTGTTCTGATTCTGACAGAGATAACATTTGCACGATTCACCAACGCTAACAACAAGCTCGACTTCTATGCAGAATTAATCGACAATAAAATTGATTGGCAAGTGATTCAGACTGTGACGATCATGTGACGTCACCCCGGCCATATTCTTCGTTGGCCCGTTAGGCTCAGTGGCCCGCCAAACTCGGTGGGCAACATTGGTTCACCGTACCGAATAAACACCGACGAGCACAGGTGCTCGGCGGTCAGTCATCGTTCACCACCAGCATGCTGCGTGTCATCTCTGGGTCGAAGGTTGCCTTGACCCCCCCTCGTTCACAAGTCCGGGGCGGATTGCGACACTGGCGACGAGGGAAGCCCACGTGTCGACCCAAGCCACCGAGAGAGGTGTCAAGAGCGGTGCCCATGGTGTCGAGCAGTGTCGAGAGCGGTGTCCACGGTCAACCCAAGTCACCGAGAAACACCGCCCCCCGTTCCCGCCGCCATGCCACTGTACGGGAGGCTCGAGCCGTTCGAGGATGATGGGTCCACCTGGCCAGTCTACAAGGAACAAGTTCACGTGTTTTTCCGGGTGAACAACACACCCGAGGCAAAACAGTGGGACATTTTCCTGGCCAGCTGGGGGACCCGCGTTTTCAGTCTCCTGTTTGACCTCCTCAAACTGGCCACACCGCATGTCAAGACACTGAGTGAGCTGCTCACCACACTGCGGTCGCATTTTAGCCCGACATCGTCCACGTTAATGGAGCATTATCGCTTCAACAACCGGAGCCGCCGCGAAGGAGAGACCCTGGGGCCGTTTGTTGCTGCGTTACGAGGGTTAGCGAGTACCTGCGCCTTCGGGGACCAGCTCGACTCGCTGCTCCGGGACCGTTTCATCTGCGGGATAAACAACCCCGCCACGCAGACACAACTCCTGGAGCTTCCTGACCCCTCGCTGGATGACGTCGTGAAGGCAGGGCAGGCGATGGACGCTGCGGCCAAGGACGCCGGCAAGATTGCATGCGTGACCTGCTCACCGTCGACTGAAGCAACGATCAACAAGATGGTGACTAAGGGCGGTACGTGCAGTTGCTGCGGTGGTGACCACTCTCCCTCACAATGCCAGTTCTCCCAAGCACAATGCTTCACGTGCGGGAAAACTGGGCACCTTGCACGGGTTTACTGAAGGGGGAGGACGAACAGCGGACAGCAGCAGCCGCGTGGATCAAGCCTAGGTTCCACAGAAGCCAGCGGTCAGGGTAGCCGTCGCAAGGGCTTGCGACGGGGACGTGCGGCAGCAGGCTCGGGTCCTTCCGCGGCCAGGCTTCACGTCGTGGTCGAGAACCCGGCAATATTCGACATGTGGCACACAGGCCTTGTTCTGTCGTCTGTGCCACCGTATATGCTGACCGTCGAAGTCTGCGGGCACCCCATTTCCATGGAGCTGGACACAGGGGCCAGCGTGTTGGTCATGGCCAGGAAACTGTTCAAGTGCACTTTCCCCGGCGTGTCCATCAAGGCTTCAGGCGTCAAGCTGCGCAGCTACTCCGGACAGCTCTCCCAGGTCCAGGGGCAGGCCCAGGTCAGCGTTCACTTTGGTAACAGGGTGGCAACCCTTCTTTATTTAACCAAGGGGTGGTCACCGACGCTGCTGGGCTGAAACTGGATTCACGCACTGGGCGTTCAGTTGCCGGAGTATCAGGAGGCCGTCCTACATGGGGTTAAAGATGTCCCAAGCCACCTGACCGATTTCAAGTCCCTGTTCCAACCGGGAGTGGGCTCTTTCGCCGGCACGACAGCTAGTACCTATGTTCCTGAGGGAGTCCAGCCTCGTTTTTTCAAGCCTCGCCCACTGCCGTTTGCCCTGAAGGACGGGGTCACCCAGGAGCTGCAACAGTTACAGCAAGAGGGCATCCTGGTGCCCGTCAAGACGTCTGAGTGGGCCACTCCGATAGTTCCAGTCCTCAAGCGAGACGGCAGTGTCAGGATCTGCGGGAATTTCGAGGTTACCATCAACCCCGTCGCTACCGTCAAGAAGTACCCGCTGCCCCGGATTAAAGATCTCTGGTCAGCGTCGTCCGGGGGATAGAAGTTCACAAAGCTCGACCTCAGAGATGCTTACCAGCAGCTGGTGCTCCAGGATGCCTCCCGGAAGTATGTCACGATATTGACAACTGTGGGGCTCTTCCAGTACACGCGCTTACCGTTTGGCGTGGCCTAAGCACCGGCCATTTTTCAAATGGAGATGGACAACCAGAGGCATGAGGCACGTAGCAGTGTACTTGGACGACATCCTGGTTACCGGCACCAAACACGGGGACCACCTGCAGAACCTGCACAACGTCCTGGCACGATTGCAGGACACCGGTCTCAAGCTCAAGCTGGAAAAGTGCGTCTTCCTGGCCCCCAGTGTTGAGTACCTGGAACACGTCATTTCCCAGGCCGGCCTGTCCCCGGCCCCCTTCAAAGTTGATGCTGTGCTCAAGGCGCCAAAGCCCCACAATAAGAAGTAGCTTCAGAGCTACCTCGGCCTCATCAACTTCTACAGGAGTTTCCTACTGAACCTGTTGGCGGTGCATCCACAGCTGCTCCATCTTCTGCTTCGAGATGGTCAGCAGGGGGCCCGGAAGAACGAGCAGGACGTGGCATTCCAGCGCAGCAAGGAGCTAATCACCAAGGCTCCAGTGCTGGTACACTTCGATCCGAACAAGCCTGTCGTCCTTACAGTAGATGCGTCACCATACGGCGTGGGAGCGTCCTGGCGCACCGGGACAAGGATGGCCAGGAACACCCTGTGTTGTTTGCTTTCTGTCGGCTTCTTGCTGCAGAGCAACGTTACAGCCAGCTGGACAAGGAAGGCCTGGCCCTCATGTTCGGGGTCAAGCACTTTCACCAGTACCTGTGAGGCAGGAAATTTGAGGCAGTCACGGACCACAAGCCACTGCAGGGGCTGCTGGGGCCGGACAAGGCAGTTCCCGTGCAGGCATCACTTCGAGTGGTACGCTGGGCCTTGAGGCTTGTGGCCTACAGCTACCGGCTGGTCTACCGTCCGGAAAAGGACCTGGGACCTGCCGATGCCCTGAGCCGCCTGCCCCTGCCGGAGGTGCCTGCTACTGTTCCAGAGCCTGCTGAAGTGTTCATGCTAGAGCACGCGTACCCGGAGGTACTCATCAGATCTGCGGTGTCGTAGGCGACCAGCCAGGACCCAACCTGTCCCAGGTGGTCAAAGTAGTGTCCTGACGGGAGGAGTTCGTGCAGCAGGCTAACAGCCACAAGGCTGCCGAGCTGAGCCTGCAGCAGGGCTGCCTACTGTGGGGTTCCAGGGTGGTGATCCCACAAAGTCTCCGGTCCAGGGTCCTGCAGCTGCTGCACGCGGGTCATCCTGGTGTGGAAAAGACAAAGATGGTGGCCCGGTCCCACGTTTGGTGGCCTGGCCTGGATCAGGACATCGCTCACATGGGGCAGAGCTGCCAAGTCTGCCAGGAGCACCAGCGGGTCTCACGTCATGTGGAGATCACCCCCTGGCCATTCCCACAGAGACCCTGGTCCCGCTTGCATGTGGATTTTGAGGGCCCCTTCAAGGGCCACTATAGTGGTGGACGCCTTTTCGAAGTGGGTGGAGGTCCTACCTGTTACCACTCCTTCAGCAGGCGCGACCATTGCAGCGCTGCGACAAGTCTTCGCCGCCCAGGGGTTGCCAGATGTCATCGTGTCCGACAATGGCCCCGCTTTCGCCAGCACAGAGTACCTGGCCTGGCTGATAAAGAACGGAATCCGCCGGATGATGGTTCCGCCGTACCACCCTGCTTCAAATGGTGCAGCCGAGCGGGTGGTGCAGACAATCAAGGACAAGCTCAAGAAAAGTAAGGCTGGAGATTTCCGGACGCAGGTTGCCCGGGTACTGTTTCAGTACCGGACCACGCCCCGCGATGTCACTGGCCGTGCCCCCTGTGAGCTTCTGTTGAGCCGGATGGTCAAGACACCCTTGGATGTCTTGCATCTGGACCCCTGGTCCACAGCGCTCCTGAAACAGCTGAAGCAGAAGCTGTCTGCTGACCGAGGGTGCCGTCCCGGGCCTTTGACGGAGTCGGGAGCTCCGGTCTTCGCCAGAAACTTCTGTCCTGGTTTGCCGGACAGGTGCTATTTCCTGCCAGCGCCTCATCGCTGCTCGTCCGCATGCCGGACGGAAACACGTGGCACCAGCACGCCGACCATATTCGGCCTCGCCTCGCGACCCAGTTTGCAACCTCGGGCGACACTTCATAAGTCCAGCCCCCAGGGAGGCCAATGGCAACACCGGTCACTGCCAGCGAAGCACCAGGGGCGGCAAGCAACGCTAGTTGTGCGGCGCCCGTTGGGCCACTATCAAGTTCGGCGCCATTCTCAAGTCCGGTCACTGCTAACCCTCCGGACGGAGCAAGCTTGGCGCAGGCCGCACCCGGCGTTGCGACACCCGGATTATCGACACCTGTGCCCAGGCGGAGTACTCAACAGCGGAGGCTGCCGGACCGTTACTCGCCTGGATAACAGGAGTTTTTTTTTTGTTTGTTTCTGTTGTTTGTGTGAACAAACGAACTGAGGGTAAGGGGGTGTGACGATCATGTGACGTCACCTTGGTCATATTTTTCGTTGGCCCATTAGGCTCAGTGGCCCGCAAAGCTCTGTGGGCAACATTGGTTCACCACACCGAATAAACACTGACGAGCACAGGTGCTCGGCGGTCAATCATTGTTCACCACCAGCACACTGCATGTCGTCTCTGGGTCGAAGGTTGTCTCGACCCCCCCCCCCCTCGTTCACGAGTCCGGGGCGGAACGTGACACGGACTCCAAAAGTGAAAATGAAGAACTAGCGCCTGTGCTGCCAATGAGCTGCCATCAGTGTACAGAGATGATACGACCCTAGCCGAAATTCAAGCAGACATTATGGCGTGTAAGTGGAATGCCGTACAAAAGCAAATCAACAAATTTTTTAGCCACTAGAGCAGTAAAAGGCAGCGATTTGACTGGCACTGAACACCCCAGTTGATGATAGCGCCGGCTACTATGGCAGCACCTGCTGTCCGCATTTATTTTACATTTTTTTTATTATCATCTCTGTTCAGGACCACCTCAACGATGCATTGGCAGAGTTGCGATGGTTTGCCACTCCATCCTTGACCGTTTCCCTCAGAGAAATGCCTATAAAATGATGTTTTATGCATGCATAAAACATTGTTTTTTTGAGCTGCCTGATTTTTTGGACGTTTCTGCGGTCCCTAGGCAGCCCCTAGCAAATTGGACATTGACTGTATTGTAAATGTTTACCTTAAATCTTCTTGCATTTTTGGTGCATCTAACATAAATGTACCCACATAAGCATGCACTCAGTATGGCGGTTAACTTGATACAACTTTGTAACACTCGTCACTACACATTTTGGTATGCTCAATTGTTTGCAAAGTTGTCATGGCAACTGCATCTACCTCATGACAGCACTGCTAGTACACGGCTTGTAAATTGTTTATACAGTGGTGTTTCAGCGAAAGAAAGACAAGTAAGTGCCATAATGCATGTTTGGCAAAAACCAAAGGATACGAGTGATAAAACAAATAAGTCACGAAGAAAATGTCATTAATCTTACATATGAATAAAAAGTTAAATAAATGGAAAGTAATGTCCCTGGATAAAAAAAAAAGAAAACACATGCCAAACTTCTGCAAAGTAAACACTGACAACACTGAAAACACTTGTGTGGCCATTAAGCCATAAGACCTAACCCTATTACACCCATTTTCAGTACTCACCAGGTTTCCAAGATTGTAGTAGCAGTCTGGATACTTGGTTCTGTGGCTTATGGCAGTTCGGTAGCTCTGCTCAGCGTCATCCAGCAGGCCTAAACTGCTCTGAACAATGCCTAGGTTCATCCAGGCAGCTGCGAAATCTGGCCTGCATGACAAGGGGACCATGCGTGTCATTTGGCGCACACACTTGAGCTAGCAAGGCCTGACAGCAGGGAAATGTATAATGGAGATATAAATGGGGTAGAGAATACCAAGAGAATAACCTGTCCATGCAGCAAGACTCATCAATTTGTGAGGTTAAACATCCCAAGGCAACACTGGAGATATGAGAGATGCCCCAACGGAAGGCTCCTGATTAATTTTCACCACCTAGGGCTCTTTATACAGGGTGTCCCAACCTCATGCACCAAGATTTCAAAATATGCAAATGCCACGTAGCTGGACAGAACCAAGGTAATGTTGTTTGCTGTTGCTTGGAGATACTCAAGTTATTTTTTTTTTCATTCTGCCTAATCACATTAGTTTTAATTAATCAACTTCTCAAATGTTATAATTAGATGAAAAGTGTCACTGAGAAAATTATAGAGCAACATGAAAAACTCCCGACACAGCTTTCTGTGGCTTAATATGTGCTACATAAAAGTGTTTTTCCAAGCATGAAAGAAGCCCGTGAATACACGCAAAATTTCCACGCTACTAGGCGCTCGAGGCACTTTGCATGAATATCAAATTGAACATTGAATAGTCAAATGCAGACACATCTATTTACAGCAGGAAGATTTCCTTCAGAATAATTAGGCACCACTCCTGTACTGGCTAGCGCTAAAAAAAGAACAGATAAACTATCAGGGACAAAGGATAAGTTTTAAACACAAGAACACTAATTGTCATGAAAAAGAAAACTGCATGAATAGCCTCTCAAGATCTTTAGAGCCTGGTTTCAAACAAGATTTCAAGGAATGAGTGGCTGCTGCATGATTAGCTTTACAAAAACGCTAAATAAATGGTTGTTGAGAAAAAGATCGAAAGTTGCGGAACAAGAAAAAAAAAAAAAGCTGGTGAGGGACTTGTGTCTTAGACATATGTAAAAGGGTTCGTTGCAAGGAAAACCTCACTGTTTGCAGCATAAAATATAAAACTGCTACATGATTACACTGGCAAGAACACTAAATTACCGACTACGAGCAAAAATCACAGGCTGCCAAGCAGGCTCCCACCACGGAACCAAAACCAAAGCTTGCATCGCAAAGCTTTGATGCTGTATCACTTCTGATAAAGTGTGATACACTTAGTTTAGCAGACAGAGAACAGTGACAAGACTGTAACAGTCTGTTGGTGCGAAATATTTGGTTAGTTTTGATTATTCAAAAATATTGAATACTAGTTAATTTACGAATACAAATAGTAGCGTGTAAAACTCGAGTCGTATTTAAAACTTCCAATATTTTACCCACCCCTAGTTCTTTAATATGCAGCTATATCCAAGTGCATGAGTGCTCCTGCTTTTTGCCACCATCAAAATGTGGCAGCAGCAGCCAGGAAATGAGCCTGTGACCTCAAGCTCAGCAGCAGAATGCCACAGCCACTCAGCCAGGTTGCAATAAAAGAAAAATTTGCCTTTGACACAAAGGATATGCACAAAGCTTGCTTCAAGCATCTTGATAAGTTCTTGGCTGCATATCTCCAAAATACATATGTGTTCGCACTAAGTGCACACTATTAAAGCTGTCTTCACAAGTCATTCCTTGGCGCACACCATCATCCCATTATCCTGCAGGACCACGAAAGCCACCAAGACCATTATGCAGCTACACTTCCAACATATTTTGATGCTCACCTCTTCCCATTCCTCCGCTACACCCACCTGCAGGACTGACAACAAGCTGGATATTTTGCTACATCACATCCACATCCAAACACTAGCAAAAATTCTATTGTGTGCACTGTTTTCACACAACAGAATTTGTGTGAAAACAGTGCACACTGTGTGCACTGTTTTCACACAGTGTTTCACACAGTTTTTTCACACAGTGTTTTCACACAGTGTTTTACACAGTGTTTTCACAGTGTTTTCACACAGTTTTCACACCATGGGTACACTCTGAAAACACATTGTTTTCAGAGTGTACCCATGGCTCTAAATGCATTTCATTTACCAGCAACCCTGCTGCACCTTGCATGTTGTCTGTGCTCTGTAGTGTTCCTTATTATTCGTATGGCAATAGTTTTTCTAGGCTTGAGAGTGTTTTCACAATTTCGTCAGTGTTAGCCTGTTATTGCTCTTGCAAAAGACGTGCCTGGTGTATTTGAGCCTTCACGAACATTATAACTTCAATAGCAAGAAGGGCCCATCATAAGCAGATTGAACCCGTCTCATGAAAGCTCTACTAGTATAGTACATACTCGAACCTAAATGAACACCACCATGTTCAGGAGTGTACAATTACGCACATACAGGGTCCTGAATATTTCGCTGCGCCTGTTCAAAAAAAGGTTTTGCGCTCACCGCTGCACTGCTCTTGCTCAAATTTTGCAGAACGATCGCATTTTGGGGTCGACTTCGTTTAGTATAACTCTCACCACAGCAGGCCCGTAGCCAGGAATTTTTTCAGGGGGGGGGGATCTTGCTGGAGGCCTTGACTGTGTGAGGAAAGCACCTATTTTTCAGTAATTATTTTCAGTAAAGATCTAAATTTTGGGAGAGGGGGGGGGGGGGGGCTTGGGCCCCTAGCCCTACCCCCCCCCCCTGGCTACGGGCCTGCACCACAGTTAATTGCCTGGTTTCTAGGAAAAAAGTGCAAATTTGCATTCACTTATGGGGATATGCACTGCTGCAGTGACAGCGCTAGCATAAACTTGTGTCTCAAAACTGTCTCAACTTGATCCAGATCCACGGCTCTGCCTCTGTGTTCCCCTGAAAGTCACAGACTACCTGAAAACACAACCCTCACCTTGAGTTATACCCATGTCACACAGGCACCAGTGAACTCCTTTTAACTCCTTAGTCCTTATCTCAAGAGAAATTCACTCGGTGTCATATGGGAACTCTTCTGCCAAGGGAGTTTAATGAAGCTTTTGGAGAAGGGAGGTCGACAATCTCCACTGTTTCATGTCAACCTGTCATTCCCACAGTGTTGAGATACAACTGAGCTTAATTTTTGTTTGTCATAGGCTTAGCCTTGCTTGTAATCACACCATTTTGTTCCATAATAAAACAGTTCAAGCCCTGCTTGATTGCACTTACGCTTGCTGCTTCCCTACTCTTAATATAGAGCACTCTTTGATTGTACACATAGGTGCCAACTTTCTCTTGATCACTGCGAGGTTTACTGCATGTCGTGTTCCTCATCATGCTTGGCCCCTGTGTGCAGAATGGGCAGTCTAGCACCTGTACAGAGTCCACAGCAAGGAAAGCTTACGAGACTGCCAGGCACAAAATTTGCGGTGCACGCACACGATCACAGCAAGAACAGAAAATGTCGGTAGCCACACCACACTGTACACAAACACACATGTGAGCACAAGGTTGCCAGTATCACTATGTTTAGTGAGTGCACTTTAATTTACCAACATATTACCAACACAATATTTTTCTTTTTTACCGAAACAAAAACAACAAAAATGTGTAAGTCAGCATGAGCTTGATGAGGAGGAAGCCCTGCCCACCTAAGCTGGACAGCCCTCTGGAGCAAAGCTTGTGCCTCTTCCAGTTCACCCGCATCCCGGAGGATGTTTGCCAGGTTGTTCATTGCCTGGTCATAGTCTGGGTGCAGGCGCAGCGCCTCCCGGTAGGCCCGGATGGCCCCCTCTCGGTTCCCGCTGTCAGCCACATTCTTCGCAAAGTTGTAGTGCACCTGGTCAACAGCAAAATATAAGGAGTGCCAACAGTAAAAAATCACCACTATGCAATTGAGTACACAGCTATTTCACTTTTGGCATGAATAAAAAAATTGAAGCACTGTAATGTAGTCATTTGCTCGAGCTGATGCTTAGGGAAGCAATGTTCCCAATTCTTTCCATGATGAGTTCAAAAGCTTTTCAGCTACTGGGTGAAAATCAGGAGGCTGAAATCAAAACTGAACTCCCTAATAATAAAGTATTTATAATAATAATAACATTCAATAATAATAATAATCAATGATGCTTCTTCCCGGAGACACAAGAAAGCTGGACATGCTGCCATAATTAACCAAAAATAGCCCAATGACTGCTCCACAGAAACACCACAGCAGTCCTCACCTTCGCATTTCCTGGACATACTTTGAGACCAGACTCGAACAGTGAAGATTCTTTTGTCCATTCACGACACCTCTGCAAAAAAGCACGATTCCACCATTATTTCAATAGCTCTTTCAATTTATTGATGCTGCAGATCAGGCTGCATAACAACAATAGGCAGGTACCACAAACTGAAACAGTCAAGTCAAACAAGCCAACACCATTAAGTACTGCCATGATATATTTGATGTTTTCTTTTTTGTAAATGAAGGTATACATATGCTCTAAACCATAAAAAATACTGCCACGTGCCAGAGCACCCTAAATAATTTACCCGAATACTTATTTCTACGAACCAGTCTAGGTTTCTGTACGTGGGAGGTGGATGCATCATAACACGACAACACAGTGGCTAGCTTTGTCCCTGCGATTGATGCGGCTGCCACATGCAAGCGCAGCAGGAACAAACACACTCAGCACTCTCCTTTACGTGTTTATGAGCAGCACCATCATACCTAGCCCGATTGCTATGTGCTGTCAGCAAATTTTGCTCTGTATGATAATGTCATGATTATGTCGATGATGCCAGGTCTGGCATTTCAAGACAACTTCAGTATCAAATCAAAATGTCTTACGAGTGTTTCCAAACTTTCATTCTTACAAGGTGTGGTGTTGTCATGTGTATGGTATAGTAGCTATAACTGAAAATGTTGTGTCAAACACGAGACACATATTTCAGGCACATCTCTGATGCAGTGTCACCTGGCATTGGCATATTCATTTGTTTTGCTTGTCATCGTCATGGCACAATTGCCAAACTGTTGCTACATTGCCCAAAATCCATATTATTCAATAGAAGCTGATATGCTACTAGTAGTACCAAGGTTTGCATTTCAACTGTGACAAAAGTGTGCCATTGTGCAGCATGAAATGGTACACCTACACCAAGAGGCACTGCACTATAAGAAATATGGTCCGTCCAATTGCCCCTTAACTCCACCTGATGACTTCAGGTACTAAGGCAGAAAGAAGAGGGAGATAAGAAACCAACCTGTACGCTTCTAACAGTGAAAACCAGTAGCAGCACTATCAGACAGTACTGCAACACCTGTAAGAAAAAAAGAAAAACGAACTTAAGCCAGGACAGCAAGATTCACATGCTACTGACAACAGTGAGGAAATGTCCAAGCACTGATTCTGTTCATAAAGTAGAATATATTTAATGATGAACTTCTATGTGGATTCGAAGCTGCTCACTCTGGCAGTACTGACATGGCTTACTATCAGCAGCACCAACTCTGCTGAATAAGTGTAATGCATTGAATGATAAACAATAATGACAATAAAATTAGTTATTAAATCCCAAGCTACTTGCTCATTTCTGACAGCAGTGCTGACAAGGCTCACCTGCCGGTGTTGGGGCAAAGCGGCAGCGAGGCGTGCCATTCCAAGAACGACCAGCAAGCAGAAGCCCAGGCTGGGAAGGTAGAGCACTCGCTCGGCCACAACAAAGCCCACACGAAAGAAGAGGTTCGAAGCGGGCAGAAATGGCACCGCCAACAGAGACAGCGCTATGCACAGCAATCTGCATAGCATAAGGTGCAAGAACATCTCGGGGTGTTTTTGCTATCTCTGTGGTGCAGAGAATGAGTTAGTATCTTTGTGTGACTCAGGGGAACGAAGGAGCTTGAGTTCTTGTTGGTAAAAAAGATAAGAAGCCAATAGACAGTGAAGCTTAGCAAAGCACCTGCCACAATGGCTGTGTGTGGTGCTGGCTAACACTCCCAGAGCTAGTCTTAGTATGCATATACAAATACCCAAGAATGTGGACAGGTTGACAGCTACCGCCAGAGCTCATTAGTAGAGCATCACAAGCATTATGTGAAGGTTGTCGAATTAGCTTCCACCAACTGCTAGTTGTCTTTTCTTTCACTTTCATGTTCTTAATATTTTTACACTTCAAATAAAAATGCGCTTAATTTTCCCTATGCTTTGTATGGCTTCATTGTCTATTGGATTCATGTAATTGTAACCGTGAAATTAAAGCGCTAAACACATGTACGAGTCAGAGTAAGGTATCTGATTGTGGAAAAAGCGACTATTATTTCTGGACAGAAAGCTTCTGGAACCACAGCACTCCGTACAATAAAGCGTTTCCCTCTCCACTTTAGGGAAGACACGCACCAGTGAGGCCCAGATCTGTCCCTGCCAGATAATCTGCATACACAATTTGAGAGGTTGGGGGAGGCAATGGCAAATTGGGTGCCCCCTTCAACACCTCCACACTGCCCTTGAACAAAACCGGTAACCCTGCAAATTTCCGGAATCTCACTTTATCCACAATGGTTCATTGGTCCTCTTTACTTTTTCTCCCCGTAATGTACATTCCCTTTTGGTCGCACCCACCTTCTAGCCGTTGTTCAGCTGATCAGTCATTGCAGGTGCAACCAGCAGTATTCTCCCCCCTCCGTTCTTTCTTCCAATAGCCACAAAAATACTATCTTTTTCCAGAACGGCACATACGTGTGGTTAGCACATGTCACTTATATGTATAGTGGTATCTTGTTGATCCGATTCTGCATAACACGCTTCTCAGGATAATACGTTTTTTTGTTCTTTTCCCGGCCAATGACTTATAAGAGCAATGTATTTCGGAATAATATGATTTTTGGATGATACATTTTATTTTTCGGTTCACGTGAAGATTGTATCAGCGAGATTCCACTGTACTGTTTGGCCTTGTTATAATTGAGCCACATTTTACATATAATACCTTTGTTATAACCGATATACATTCTAAGAATATATTCGTTAAATGCTGACATGAGCAAGAAACACTTTAGATTAACTTTATATTGTCAGGTATTTTGTCGGTAACTACGTTCATTCTACCAGGATTCGACTGTATTTCTTATTAATTAACAGCTAACATAAACATATGAAACAGCCTCTTGTAGTAAACACACCATTACTACTCGGAATGTGAGTCGGTGTTATGCACCATACACAGACGTGAGCGAAATTGTGCCTTAAAAGTACCAGGTTAAAAGGGCATGGTTGTCTTCATTGCAAGAATTGCGTTTCATATACAGTCGACTTCCGTTAATTCGACCCTGACGGGACCAATGAAATTGGTCCCGTCAGCGGGTCAAATTGAACAAGACACAGAAAAAATGACAGAACACACCGCTGATTCATTTGGCAGTATTTGCCTGGTTCTAACACACCCCTAAATCAAATGCGCACCCAATTTCTATGCATTCAAAGTAGAAAACTATTGTAGACATGACATTAAAGCTCCTAAACAAAGTAGAAACCGAATGCGCACCCAATCTTTCAGCAAGAAAAACGTAGCATGCCTCCGATTATGGCAATAAGCAAAAAAATGAAACCAGTGAGCTTCACTTTCACAGAGTGGAAATATATTTACTTAATGCCGTCATCACTCTCAAGCAGCACTTGACCACTGTCTATGAAGAACCACTACATGTCGTCCTCCGTACGGTACATAGCGTGTTTGATATATATTCTGAATTTATCAAACAATTGTGCCCCAATCGTAAACAGGATGGTGGCTCACACCCCGACTAACCACTTCACTAGTCCCGCAACGCATGCAATTCTGCGGACCAGCAAGAACACGTGACACAACTTGTTGCCAGTAGCTTAACATGTAAAACAACTTATCGTTTGAGTACACATTTGTAATCAGTCTTAAAGCGGCATGCTGTCATCATTATGCTATGCGAGAACTCATTCTGTGTGCATTCCTCCATGGTCAGCATCCATGGTCACCATCTTGCGATGGCAATGGCGATGATGCATCATCTATACTCATTAGTTAGCATCATCTAACTCATTTGGGACCATAGAAATGTATGGGCACCGGCTGGCAGGGACCTTCGGTCAGGACTGAGCTAACCAAAGTTGAATTGACGGAAGATAGCATCTGCTAACTTGATTTCGACTATATCATCACCGAATGGAGCGGCATGACTCAAAATTGTGCTTCTGTTTTGTGTTGTTTCTCATCTGAAATCACACAGAGGTGAGTAAGTTCACTTTTACATGAATCAGTGGAACATTTTTACTTTAAATTGTTTGGCAGAAGGCAAGGCTATCTAGAAAAAAGACACAGCACCACAGCAACATTGACAGGCCACTGTGTACAGAGAAGTGATGTCAAGCACAGTAGACATTAGAGGTGTGCAAATACTACCGTAAAATTCCGAGCAAGTGCCCCCACCTGTGCAAGAGCCCTTACTTCACTGCTAATTTCAAATTTCCGCGACATTCCGGGAAAGTGCACCAGGGTGCCCTGATGTGCCGTTTCATCCAATCAGGTCGCACGCGGACGCCCTGGTGCGCACATGTGCGTATCGGGGCGAACTGCGGCCGGCGAGATCTGCCTGTCACACAGAACAGAGGATTTTGCTGCGGCACAGTGACATGACCACTCAGCGACAGAGGAGGGGTTGCAGCTAGCTCTGGCGTCACCGGCAGCTTCACCGCTGCTGATCACTCGCCACCGATATCGTCACTAGGCCTTTTCTGGTTCACTTTGAATGTGTAGCAGATGGCGCTTCAGAACGAACTGCCGACGCTCCCAAGCATCAATGTTTTGTTACCGTTGTTGCCGCTTTACCCTCTGATCGCAATAATTTCACACAAAGAAGAAAACATGCTGATATTTGCGACGCCGCCAGCTGAGATGCGAGCATGGCCGAGCCGCGGTACGCTGTCCGCCATTGGTAGCCATGCACTGCAGCTGAGCTTGACTTGTATCGGAACTCTCATTAGTGCTAAACGTTTGACCGTGGACATGGTTTTTTGATAAAGTGGACATTACGCATCACTTTACTCTAGCGAACATCATTTTGCATAACCAATGTTCGTGTCGCCGGTCGCGGCGACGCGCCAGTGCAGCATCGATGCGCTATTTCTGCAGTTCTTTCGATGGTTTTCGGTGTGATAAACAGCACTAACAAATCTTTGGCTTAATAAAGTTGATGTTAAATAAAATTTTAATTCCATTCCCACTGTGCTTTTTTTTTCTGGCAGGACAATTTTGTCGTTGCCATCTTGAATTTTGGTGCCATTCCAGTATAGTGGCCCCCTTAACTTTGCCGGTAATTTCGACTTTCTTGAGGGGGGGTACTTGCTCTGAATTTTACGGTAGTGATTTTTGAGACCGAATTAAATACAAATGAAATAGCGCTAGAAGTGAATTGAATTGTATCGTATATCGAATAGTTTTCAAATAATGAACAGCCATTATCACAATTGTATAAAACGATGTTCAGAACCTAGTATTCTTAATGGTAGCAAGTTTCTGTCATTGCACAGTACGTTATGAAGCGTTGTTTATTAAAAGCACAAATGGAGCATTAGGAGAAAACAAGTAGTTTCTTCGCATACACAGGACCCTTCAGAGAGTGCAAATGATTGCTGTACAGCCTGTAAAGTATGGCTACATAAGTGACGTAGCCTGCTCCACTATGCAAGTTCTCATTTTTTATGTCTGTACTATGCCGCGAGGGTGAAAACTTACTGTACTTTTGCTCCAATTATATGTTTAACTGGGCGCAGTGGACATTCTTAAATATTACAAAAGTATTAGAAAAATATTTGCATTTATGAATGGTGACCATTTGATTCGAAGACCGACTTCAATAGGACACTATTCGATTCGTTATTGGAAATTTTCAAATATTCGCACACCCCTAGTAGACTTGCTTTTGATTAACCCGAAGGAACCTTGGAAATCTGCCGATTTCACTGAAACCTTGCCTAAACAGATGTGCCCTGCTTCTGTGTAAAAGTAAACGAGGACGCTCAAACTTTTCTGCTCATATTCGGGAGTTTTCATTTTCATGGAAAGTCCATTGTATGTGGTTGCCAAAAATGAAAAATGATCAAAACTGTAGGTGACCATTCTAATTGGTCCCATGATTCAGATTACTGCTAGTCCAATGATCTATGTGACTGCGGATGCACAATAGGTCATGACAGTCAAAGCACTTTACTCAAGAGCTGTTTTTACACAAGCGTCTGATTGCAACTTGACATAAAAAGCATGCCCTGTAGGCCAGGCCATAAATTTCATAGAAGCATAGAGCTCAAAGTGTTTCCAAAAGAACAGCATTCATTGGGAGGCCTACCTTCGCAGCTGGGCATCTGCTGCCAGCACCATTCGGCTGATAAGCACAGAAAGGGAGAGCCAGAAGGCAACAACGCTGACAATGCGAACATCTGTGATGGAACGGATGAGGGACAAGCAGCCCATGGACCAGTCAAAGCACAGCCATTGTGGACACAGCAACAGCCAGGCGTTAAGGGCATACACGTGGTTGTAGTTTGCCACCTGCAAGCATGTGTCCACACACATTAACATACAGCAGCAGAGCATCATTTTTCACAGGTACAATGCAATGCATTGTTTAAACACTGGGACAAGAGTGCAGCCAGAAGAGTGCAGTACAGTGTGCTCATGCTGTAAAACAGGCAGTGCAAAATTATGCTTACAAAAAGAAGTGGACAGGACATGACTAATTCTAAAATGACACTTCGATTGCAAAGAGCTGCTTGTATACAAAGTAGAAAAATGTCAGAAAAAGCATTCACAAGATATAAAGTCATAGAAACAGGAAAATATAACACTAATATGACACACAGTGACCACAACCACTCCTTATTTAAGGCAGACTCAATGAAGAACATTTCATGGATGATCATCATCAGCCTATATTTATGTCCACTGCAGGACGAAGGCCTCTCCCTGCGATCTCCAATTACCCCTGTTTTGCGCTAGCTGATTCCAACTTGCACCTGCGAAACTCCACCTAGTTTTCTGCCACCTAGTTTCTGCATCTTTTTAAAGCTTACACGTGCAAGCTTTAAAACAATATTACGCCCACCATTTGTTTATTTTTGCTCACATTTTATAACCAAATCAGATATTATGGTCTGCATTGTTCAATAAAGCGTTTGGCATCTTGGCTTGTGTCCTTATTCCAGAAAAAAGTAAAAGCCACCATTGTAATCTGCACCTTGCTATTGGATAAATGACCTGCTACAGAGAAATGACGTGGTCTTGCTGCGTATAGTAAAGCAAAGGAGCGGCGAAGCCAGGCAAACAATCATGCCATGTATTTGATTAAAAGACAGAAATGAAAGCTTGTAATACTGTTGCAAAATTTAAGAACAAGGGAGAAAGCTTCTTTGGGAGTTCCTAAAATAAAAACCCAGGTCACCATACAAGCTTCATTATATGCGATTATGTGAGATTATATGTGATCTACTCTTACACAAGCACTCTGTCATCTTGTAAAATTATGAAAGAATCTTGAGCATCCTTCAAGAATGCTGAAAGCATCATAAAGCTCACAATACCTACATGCACACCTCTAAACAAAGCACCCTGTTATTTAGTGCTGTTGAGAAGCATGATCCCACAAGGGCCTGTGAAGCTATTGTGCACAGCCCACTTTGATGTTTCACGCCTTCCATTCTCTCAAATTGCCAAAGCCTTTATCAACAAAAGTCTTCTACATATTCTACATTCAAAAGCCTTAGAAGAAAACAATGGCAAAAGAAACAAGCATGGGTGATGCGTGAGTGCGATTCATAGCAGCTGCCGCCGACAGACTTACCAGACGATGCGCGCTACTCTGATGTTATCTCGTAGCTATCGCTGCTGCACTACGGTTTTTTTTCTCACAATTCTACCATACCCTCCTCCGCTTTCAGCCTCAAGGTTCCACTGCACCCTCCTCTCCTCGCGTCTTTCATCCCCCATTGTGCTCCGCGTTCGCTTTCATCTTTCGCTGTGCTCGTTCGCTCGGTTACGCCGCCGCTCGCCGCAGGAATGGGCGCCTCAGAGCTGCGCTCTAATATTTAGTGCACACGGTATGCCCAGGTTACAACATTCTCTGACAAGAACAAACCTGATTAAGAACTGTTGAGTATGAATGTTGCATGAAACCTGATAAACCAGGCTCCTTTTTTAAATAAAAAGGTGAGGGGACTTCAGAAATCAGTTTGTCTTGATAGAAGTGCACTGCCCAGCATGTATGTAAAACAAAACACGAGGCTATCAGCGGGTTCATTTGGGCTGGTTGGTACATCTTGTTAAACAGCAGAATTTTGTACAGCATGACACAGGACACAGCAAAGAGGCACAGGACAGAGTGCTGTCCTGTGCCTCTCCTCTTTGTCCTGTGTCACATTATTTAAAATTTTGCTGTTTAAGAAGAGGCTATTAAGCTGAACATTATTTACAATACACACACGAACACAAAAGCAAGAAACAAGAACGAAAATGTGAGTGGTACCACAATTCATTTTTTTTTCTTGCTTTGGTAGCCATCTTTTTAGCAGCAGATATGTCTTTTAGACAGAACCACCAAGGCGAAAAAAAAAAGTTTTGCCACCAAGCTGAACAGCTTATCACGCATTTAGGCTTAACAGAGTACATCTTAACAAGAGCCTCTATAAAGAACCACGGCAAAAAATCAGTTGCACAGAAGCAGCCTTTCACGTACCCTCACAAAGAAGTTCTCCTCAAAGGATGCCGGGTTGTCAATCCTTTGGAACACCGGTGAAGACGAACCCATGACCTTCCAGCGTATAGCCAGTGCTGCACAAGCCACCGTAGCGAGGGTGCCTTGCCGCAGAGCTGCTGGGAAAAGTTGCTTCTAATGGGAAAAAAAGGAAAGCAGTTCGTCTTGACCTTCTGCGTTCAGTGGCCATTCCTTGTCTCATATTTCTGCAATTACACTTGAAATTAAGATTTTTTTTTGTCTTCAACATGGCGAACAGGAAACAACAAGTACTGAACCTGACACGAAATTGTCCTTATTAGTCAAGAAACACCCAACAGCTTAAACCATGCAATTGAAGCATCAGCACTGAGTGGCTTATCTAATGAAAATAGAGTGACTTTGAACTGTATTGGTGTTGCCTGTTTGAATGTGCAAAAATCACAAATCAAGCAGGTGAGCTGTAGCACCTGCCATAAGATCAGAACCGCGATTCGTACCTTAAGTTGAACCATGCCACTTCTTTGGGTGATGATGTAGTGAAGATCAATGTTACAGATGATAACTGTGTCGTATATTAAGCACAACCCCTGCAAAAAGAAGAAAAAGACAGCCATGCTCTTTTAACTTGGTACCAATCTCACAGCTGATGCGGCATGTTAGCGAAGAAGGGCTTTTTGGCTTATTTGGTTGGCTGAAGTTCACTAAGCAAATACAAATTTTTCGCTAACATAAGAGCAAGTGAAAAGAAATATTAGAGGCCATAAAAATTTACGAAATAGCAATGGACTCAAGTTAAATGCTGCTGCATCTAGCAGACAAGAGAGAGAGTGTGTGTGTGCATGTCTGTGAGCATGCATGCATGAGTATGTGTGTGCATGTGCACACATGTTTTATGAGAACATCCACAGCCTTTCCAAAGCGCTATATACTTTTAATTCTGTTGTGTAGTCTTTATCCTCGTGGACATTGCTGCCTACATGACAACTTGTGTATGAGTTAAGGGTTGCATTTTCATCAGTTTAATTTCAAACCATTTGCTGTCTATCAGTTTTCCATTAATGTAAACCCACCACTCACTTTTCACATAAAGCTTGTACTGCACGAGCTAGAATGCTAGAGCTATCTTCAACAAACAATAAACAAACAGCTAAAGGTTATTCCGTCTCTGTGTTCTTAAAAAGCACCCGTCTCACAGGACCCAGCACAGTGGCTATGGTGTTCTGTGGCTGAGTCACTGGTTCAATTCCTGGCTACTCCAGCCACATTCCAATGGGGTGGAATAAAAAAAGTCATATGCCAAGCACTGTGTGCACATGAAGGAACTTCAGGTGGTCAAAATTTGTCAAGCTCTGCACTATGGCATCTCTCATAGCCCCCATGTTGCTTCAGTATGTTAAACTCTATCAACAAGTAAATCAGTCAAACATTTCCCAGGAGCTGCTCCGCGTGGTGGTCAATTGATAGACACACACAGTGCAAAGGGCTATGAGGACATCACGGCAAATGTAGCGCTCTCACTGCCTTTCCGGGCTCACTGTGTTGCAACCTTCCCTCTTTCTTCATTGTTTCAAAGACAGCATACACTCCTCTCCCCAGTATGGGAGGAGTGCCATTCTTCTGCTGCAGCCTGTCTTTTGGCTTGCGACAAGTGCAACTCACTTGATTCACGAAGACTATTCCCCAGTGTCACTGCTCGGCTGCTGTTGTAAACTGTGTGGTTGTTGCATGTCGCCCACTGGTGATAATAAACACCTTTAGCAGGAGAAGATTCAAACTTGTCCCTATTGGTCCCTATATATTGTTCGCAACTACACATTGCGAGTCTTAGCGCCGAGTCTTAGTACTGAATTTTAGGGCTGTCATAATGGTGCTAGCAACTGACATTCCGCTGTTCCAGTCCAAGCCAATAACTTGCCATAAACTCTATGTCCCACACCTACTTCAAGCTTCACAGCATTTATAGCAGGACACATTAAGAAAATTAAATTATTGTGTTTTACGTGCCAAAACCACGATCTGATTATGAGGCACGCCGTAGTGGGGGACTCCTAAATAATTTGGACCACCTGGGGTTCTTAAACGTGCACCTAAATCTAAGTACACCGGTGTTTTCGCATTTCGCCTCTATCGAAATGTGGCCACCATGGCCGGGATTCAATCCCGCGACCTCGTGCTTAGCAGCCCGACACCATAGCCACTAAGCAACCACGGCGGGTGCCAGGACACATGACTAAAGATACTGGAGAAAAAAAAAAGAAGAAAGAAAGAAAGGAAGAAAGAAACACAACAAGAAGCAGAAAGTAGACAAGATGATATGAGCGATGTGTTGTCTACTTTTCTATTTGCTTCATTGTTTTCTCTGTGCAGTCTTCTGCCATGCATTCCCACCAGCTCGCTATATGTTCATACCAGAACACTGGTAATTTCAAACCATCATGTTTGCTTGTTTCTAGTGTGCTCAAACATAACTCTAGCACAAAGATTACCCTACAAGAATACAGAAGCAGCCAACAAGGTCACAAATAGGACATAGAACAAATGTATGCTTACTATGACTGTAATGCCAGGTTCCTTGCAAAGCATGGACACAACGCTCAAAGATGCAGATGTCATGAGCCAGACACACGATGACCAGGCATTCTCTGAGGAAACAATGAAAAACAAGAGTATTGTTTCCACTTCTACTATCAGAGTCACGACCACCCAATTTTCCCAACTAACAAAAAATTCACGAACGATTACGATACTCCCTAATGCGAAGTTAGAGTGCAGCTTTATACATGTTTTCATTTCACGATATATTAGCTGGCATGGACAATCTGTCTCGTGCAGCACATTGCAAATGAACCAAAGTCTGCCGTGACTGCCTTGCTAATCTGGAGAACGCGACAACCAGCGCGTGGGTGATGCGTGGGCACGATTCACAGCAGCCGCCGCCGCCGCCAGACCTACGAGACGACACGCGCCACTCTGGCGCCATCTTGTAGCCATCATCGCCACACTTTCATTTTCTTCTCATGCTTTCGCCATAGCCTCCTCCGCTTTCCGCCTCACACTTTCATCCCCCACTGCGCTCCACGTTCGCTTTCATCTTTCGCTGTACTCGTTCGCTCGGTTAAGCCACCGCTCACCGCAGGAACAACCACCTAAGAGCTGTGCTCTAAAAGAAAAAGCCTTTCCTAAGCAGTCCACTGATCTCTGTCCTGCTCCCTACCGTATCAAACCCACTATCATTTTCAATGTTTCTTTATAACTTTTATAACTTCGCTGAGAACAGTGACACTAGAAAACCACAAATTGCATTGTTAGAATACACCACACTTGTCCACTCTACGACATAATATGCCACCATTAATTGGAGCCTGCATCAGATGTACCTAATCACACAACTAGAAGAAATACAAAATAAAGTAACAAGATTTAAAAAGTATGTACGCACACAACTACAGCATCACTGAAACCAGGGAATGGCTTTTTTTGATCGACTAGTGCTGTTGTCACATTTTCACATCCTGTAAATTCCAGTTAAGCAAATCTTACGTCAACATTAAGGACACCATGTTTTTCAGCATTTAGATCACCTTTTTAAAGTACAGCCTTGTTTTGCATGCACTAACCTACATCACCATTCACCACTTTTCTTGGCAATTCTATATCATTATATCACTTCCACCAAAGGCAATTTAGAAGTTGAAACTTCTAAAGGTGAAATTTTTCTCTCAGCTCAGTGCATTTATGGCATATGTATTTTTGCTGAAAGGTATTTCTGTTGCTAGGTTTTACTTATGTTTTTCAATTGGCACGTTCCTTATCCCCTTTCACATTACAAAGTGCCTAAATGGGCCCTTGAGTGCATGAATAGAAAAAGAACAATAAGTGATTTCAACGAAATCTTCGAACATAAAAGAAGATTGTATGGAGGCAGAATGGTTTCTTTGCACCCACCGCCATGGCTCAATGGTTTGAGATTTACCGTGTTTGCATGAATATAACACAAGATATTTTTTATAAATTTTTGGCCTCACAACACACCTCACATTAAATTGGGGTTCGTGACATAAATATAATTCATTCTTTATTCTTTAAATATTTTTGCCTGCGTGGCATGCTCTCCGAGTAACGCTATGCTTCGCGCAAGAGCGGCGAGGTGAAAGCTGTGCATTTAGCGTAGTCTTTTACAGCGAAGCTGTTATAGGCTGCATTCCAGGAGATTGCATCCGAAGAAAACCGGAAGTGTAGTGTACAACAATTTCAGACACGTCACCCCACCTCATGGAGCCGTATGAAAATGCAGGGCTGGCAGCGTTTTCAAACTTAGGATAGTAAAAAGTGTGCATTATACAGTATAGACCACTTATAACGTAACCACTTATAGTGCAGGACTGCATATAATACGGTCTTTTCAGACTCCCGTTAATTTTTCCATAGCACTCTATGTATACACATATCGCTTATAGTGCAGTTGCGGGACGTGGTGACGCGTCCATTACTTGCCTCAGCTGCCTCCGTTGCCTCCGCGTTTACAATGCAAGCGTGTCATGCCGGTGCTGCGCAGCAAGCCTCCGTTTCGATGAATATCGTAGACGGTGGCTTTGTGCACGACACGAAGCTTTGACCACAGCTTTAGAGGACATATAAGTGCTTTCTGAGCTCATTACGCCTTGTCCAAACGGCGCAAGCAGCGTATACGGTGCTTGTACTAAAAGCAGGGCTAGAAATGTGTTCCGAACTATCCAAACTTTCCGCTTAAGAATTAAATCGGATTCAATGTGCTCTTTGTTCTTTATTTGGCAAACATTTTGAAGCAGCGGCTTGTCTTGTTTCTGACTCAGTAAAGTTCCTCGGTGCGGCCACTAGCTGATTGTTTATTTTCAGCCTAATCGCTCGTGGTTGTGCTCTGCTGCGATAGATTTGTTCTTGCTGTGCACAAAGCTTGGAATGTAAATGTTCTGTACTTTGCGGTAGCTTGTAGCAATGACGCATTATCGCTAGTCCCTCGCTTACTCTGTGGACCGTCAGGAAACGTTCAGCTTCCAACAGTCGTGTCTTGTCGATGTAGTCGCCGTCACTCATGCTTCGGCACATTGGTTCAAGTGTGCGCCCATTCACTTATTATTGATACGTTTACGATAGGGTGGGCGTAAGTTGGCGTGCGAGTAGGCATGGATGTGTGTAGATAACGTGCGAGAAGCTTACTATGCCAGTAAGTGGGGCTATATACTTCCTTTTGTAACGAGCGGTTCTCCGTCTTAAGTGCCAACGTTCCGGAGTTGAAGTCCTTTCTTCGGAGGTTAGCTATACAGCACTGGCGGATGAACTTTTTGATCCTTGAGCAAAGCCGTGCATCGCGAAGGGCCGGCAACACAGGCAGTCTTTAAGCAGCAGTGGCGACACAGGTTGATTCCATTCCTTATATGTAAATCACTATTTTTACAGCGAACTGCCGCGCACGTCTCCCCTTTTTCGTTACACATTTTGCAGCATGAATTGGGCACAGTGCATTAGCGAACACCCAGTTTGCATTTCCGACAGCTGATCGCACAGTAACAGGGCAGAAGCAGTAATGGTTTCATATTCGTGCGCATTCGCTGAGGCAACATATGGCGCGCCGCCGAAAGCGCCATCTCGTTCCTCTAGAGCAAACTGCTCCGCGAAAAGGGTCAATAGGTCGCGTTGAAGCGAGAGGCATGATAACACGAAGGTCAATTCGCTCGCCACGCTTCGTCACTCGAGCATTTTGACAGTTCGTTTCCTTGGTCAATGAGCGAGATGTGTTTATGTTTTCTTGTGTGCGTGTGACACCGTGCTTGTTAATTTATTTAGTAAGTGAATACGGAACCTAGAGCACGGTGACAGCGATGGCAGAAATGTGCCTGCAGTGTCCATTATCGCAATAAAATCGTTGTTTTGGTTATAGTGCGGTACCACTTATAGTGCGGATATTCGCGACTCCGGCGACTTATGTTACAAGCGGTCTACACTGTACTGCGTGTTTTGCTGGATCTTACCTTTGCTTCTTTATTACGTGACGTAGATCACCCTGGCAACCACGTGAGCGCATTAGTGCTTGCGTGCGCGCCACGATTGACGTAGCCATCTTTAATAAAACGGTTTGACAGTACGGTGACTGCGACTGTGTACGTTCCCCCTGCAACACCTACGAAAGACATCGAAATGTTCATGATAGACATGTTCGGCTGAGTGATGCCCAACGACTATAAGCCCATTCTCATCGAGGGGTTAATATTCAGTACACCAGACCCACCATAGTCACAGCTTCGCTGGCTTCCATCTTCACAGTAGTGGAAGGGCTCTGAATTTTTCTTCTCCAGATTCAGAGCGCTGTTAGTACAACATCACTGTGGTTATGGCTTTTAAATTGCAAATTTAAGCAAGACAACCAACGCGGTTGTGCAGGCACGTCAAGCGAGAGGTCTTCGAAGTTACGGGGTACATCACCGTGACTTGTGAAAGGCTCTGCCGTGTTTGATTGTGTTGCGGGCATTTTAGAGCGCAGCTCTTAGTCACCAGTTCCTGGGTTGAGCATCGGCGTGTCTCACCGTAACCATGCGAATGCGGTCGTTTCACTGCTAGTATGTTTGTTGTCGTCTTCTTCCACAGCTGGCTCCGATACCGCTCATCATGCCAGCATTCCCATACTGCCCCACCCTCTGTGAAGGCACTGACAGCACTGGCTCACTGCCAGTCAGTGCAATGATTTTCGTCTCAAATTCTTCGCCTTAATATATTGTGAAATGAAATCACACATATAGCTGCACTCGAATTTCGTATTAGAGAGTATCGAATTATCGGACATTTTTTTTTTTTTAAGTGCTGCTTGTCCTATAACCTTGGTGGATGTCGCAGAGGACAACGCCATTCTCACCAACAGTAGTAAAGATATCAGCACTCATCATCTCACTTTATTTTGCGATGGCAGTGAGCAGTAACAATAAGTAACGCCCTGTGGCAATACGCTTTTATGCATTGTTTTCTGTTTTTCTGCGTCATGATTTCGCATTATAATTGAAATATATATATATATATATATATATTTTTTTTTTTTTTTTTTTTTCCTGAGAGAAAAATAGTCCTCCCTTGTGTTATATTCATGGTCGCGTTATTTACGTGCAAATACGGTACCAGTCTTGGGGGCAGCAATCCGTTTAGACAGAATGCAAAAACGCACATGCGTATTGCGCTCTGGGTGCAGAGAACCCAGTGGGCAAAAAATAATCCAGAGCTCTCCTCTTTCATGGGCCATGTTATGGTTTGGGGCATTAAACCCCATGAATCAATGAATGAATCATTGCGTTTCAGTGCCATCATCATGTGTTCAAGAAGACGCACACACCTGACGAGCAGGAGCGAATGAAAGACAGGAAGGAGAGGATGAAGAACACAGCACACAGCAGGTCTGCCCTGCCCACCACAGCTGCCACCTGCAAGGCAGATGCATAAACACGGTGCTTAAAGTGACACTAAAAGAGAGAAATAAATGCATTAGTAAATTACCCTTCCTTTTACAATGCTGAAAATAACACACTTACCGTGAGACGAGGCTTATTAGTAAGACAGAAAAGGTTCAAAACATAAAATGGGTGGCAACAACGCTTTCAAGGGCCTGTGACATATAATTAATTTTCATGGCACCTGGGCGGGCCTAGTTGATTTTCTATCGATAAAGATTGGCTGTATTTTAATTTAAAGGAGCCAAAGACTGAACTTGACAAGATTCAAATACTTTTTACTATGCCCACAAGTACTTTTACTATGCCTACAATGGCCATATACTTCGAAATTATGATGTCACACTGGCGTAACAACACTAGGTTATTGACGTGAAATTAAAAAAAAAAGAAATTCGGCCTTCATTTTCTCTTCTGGTAATCAACACTTTTACCACAAAATTAATGAAAAGAGTTTCAAAAGGATACTTTATCAGGCTAGGCTGATGCGACAATCCTCAAGGTGTATGCAGATCAAAAATTTAGATATTCTTTTTTAAAACACAGCAAACATGAGAGTACATTTCCCAGACCTGCCTTATGACAATGTGTAAGGCTGAAACTGGACCCATGCAATAGAAATTCGTTAATGAGTAAGTCTGGTGTGTAGCAGGATTTTTATGCAGTTATCCATTGTGAGCCATGGCTTTTCTACACACCAAGCAGAATGAAATGAAAGGTCAAATGAAAGTCAAAGAAGTTGCATATGCATCAGAAATTACCTTGCTAACACCATTAAAAGTGGGGCCTTATTCTCAAATGACCGCTTTCAGTAATTTCTTTTGTTCCCCATATTGTACATACTGTAAATACATTTCCTGTCTTGCTTGTTCCCTCCATCACAATATATATGTAGGTACTCTTACCCTATACGTAATCTTCATAAAGAGCGATCATCAAGAGCAAGTGCACTGACAAGACCAGAGACATAAGCTTAGTGGTGTCAAGAAGTGCACTTCACTGTTAGGCATTCATGCCACAAACAACCACAACCATAGTTAAGCATTGAAAAGAATGCCAGATTGCATCGAGGTGAATGCCAAAACTGATCATTAGAGAACTTGCTTGCTAACGTCAATCTCAGCCACTTGATGCAACATCAGCAATACAGAGATTTAACCATGTCACTAACATTTGGTTCCACTTGCGACGGTGGTGCAGTGGCTTTGGTGGTGCGCTGCTAAGCCTGAGGACACAGGATTGAATCCTGGCCACGGCGGCCCCATTAGGATGGAGGGAAATGTAAGAACGCCTGTGTAACATGCATTGGGTGCTCGTTAAAGACCCCCAGATGCAGTAGCGCACCCAGGATTTTGCCAGGGGGGGGGTTGAATTATTGTGGTGGTGGTGGGAATGAATTATTGTGGTAGTGGTGGGAAGCAAGCACTTCGTATAATATGCAATTTCCTTGCTTTAGCCAGAGGAATCCAAAAGCAAATAAAATGCCTAATAATTATAATATTAATGACACCAAGGATGATGACAATGTTTATTTCTTCAGCGTTTTACTCAAAGTAATTTAGGAGTGAATGAATGAGTGAAGACAGTTATAAAAAGTTGTCGCAGTTTCACCTGAAAGGCGAAGCATCAATTGCGATAGCAAATTTGTAGAGAGCTATACGGAGTAATGATATTAGCTTTATCAGCTGTATAAACTTGGACATGCAGCAGCACAGGCAACACGCAGAACTGCTGTCGACGCCGTCGGCGTTTTGCCCGCGTTCGCTCAAAATGCGTGCGGCGTTGGTGACTGTTGCCGGAGCCTCTGATATAAATAGGCACTGCGTGCCGCAGCTAAACGTCGCCTCCCTTCCCTCCCCCTCCCCCACGGCATCTCGCTCGTTGGAAGAAGGCGCATTTGCTCTACATACATGGTGATTGTGAAGGAGAACAGAGACGCCTACTTCTGCAGCCCTTAAGCGAGCACGGCGCAGAACGCGCGTTTGTTCTCCGCCGTGCGTTCACTCCCCGTGAAAGACGCGCCCCTCGCGCCCTTTCACTCGCACATACAGCGTTCGGCGCGCGGCGACGATTTCTTCTCCAAATGACGTCATACGGAACCTCACGGCGACGGCGACGCCGACGGCAGAAATCTGCTTTTGAGTGTCCATATAATTGCTATCGCAATAAAAGTGTTTTTGTTAATCTGGAAAATTCGACCTCAAGCCACCTCCTGAATTGTAATGACAATGTGAACAGAGCACTGAAGGTACACATGGACTGGTGGGGCTGGACGCGTGGGGGGAGGGTGGGGGTTACAACACCCTGGGGGGGGGGGGGGGGTTACGACCACGCCCAAAGCACAGCTCACACAGAAGAGAGAGCCCCACAAGCGATGATGAAGAATAACCCAATGTGAGCCCCACGTGATGATGATCATGTACAGATGACAATGAATAGCATAATAAATGCCCAGCATTGAATGTTGCATTGCAGTGGGTCACAAACACGGGTACAAATGGCATGTTGTGATTACTGGCTTTGCACTTTTGTTGCACAAGAACACAGCTCCCTGTGGCTTTCCTGTTCTGAAAATTTCTGCAAGTGTTTGTTCCGGTTAAAATTTTTACCAACCAATTTGAACAAGTACAACCACGAGAACTTTTCAGAAAAAGATTTTTTCACACAATAAAATGGAAGCAGCTAAGTGCAGCAACACACATTTTTTCAGTTTAGCAGCTGTACATAAACAACACACAGATACAACACAGCATAAATGCAGCTTTCCTATTCTCCGAAACGTTGTGTAAAAGATGCTCCTATACATACACTTTCTGTATGAACTGGATGCACAGCAAACAGTAGGGCACAGAGGAGGGAGGCACGCGGTGCCCCCTGAAGAAGTACCCTGAAGAGACGCAGCGAGAGGAGTGACACGAGTGCATGGAGGACCACGTTGACAGCATGAAAGTGGCTGGCTACAAGGCCTCCAGCCAACATGCAGTTGAGCCTGGAACAGAAAATTATGGAGAAGTTACAAAGAGACTGCAGCTGGCACTACAGCTGCAGTAAGGTGGCAATGTCAGTTAGCTAGGAACAGCCAATTCCACTGCATAAAAACATGTAAACTAGGGTGTTGAACCAAAAAAAAAAGAGTAACGGTTTCGGTTCTGGTTTTAATTCACTAAGGTTCCAGTTCGGAGACCTAAATGTTTATAATGGGTCACAACCTGGTTCACTGCAGTCCATTTTATGCGTGTGCACCATGGCAGTATGCAGCGCAGTATTATCGACTTGTCCACATGGCGCAAGCGCAAATTTCATCAAGAGGAAGCAAAAATTTATTAATAAATTTCACAGATGGCAGAAATTTTCATGTACATATTAAAAGAAATCAGTAGCCCCCCCCTGTCGAGGAAATGGGGGTAAGCGAAGCTTGTCGTGTGTGTTTTCGGTGTTCCTCTGAATGAATTGCACTGACGAGTACCACGTTGTGCTCAAACCACAACTGGTCACACGCACTGTAGCTGCCTCCGAAGTTCTGGTTGAGAAAATCGTATTGAAACATGACCATCGCACCAGGAAAGTTAGCGCTAGCATTCCGAGGCGTGCACCATCATTGTCAGGCTCCTGGACGGCAACACGACGCTGACGTTTGGCCTTAACATCTCACTCCCGCAACTCGGGGTCGGCGGCTATGCGCTGACGTTTGGCCTCAACATCGTGTTCCCTCAACTCAGGGTCCATGGCTATTCGCTCTGACGTTCCGCCTGGGCTTCGGAAGCCCTCATGCTAGAATCGGCACGTCGACGACAAGCCCTTTCCCGAGCGAGTTCATTCTGGATGGATTTCCATGAAATTGCTTCAAAATTAAATCTGTCCGTTACGTAAGATAATAAATGGTTCATAGCCCTGTAAACGCGGCCTCCTCATTACGACAACAGAAGAGAAGTGAAATTCTACGCTGGAATGATTAGCGGCAATGCAGCCAGCTGTGGAAGCAGACGACGACAAACAAGGGAGCAGTGGCACGAGCACGTGCCGAGCACGAGTGCAAACCGAGGGGTGCTAACGAGCCAGCTGCAGAAGAAGCCGACTACGCTCGAGTCAATGCTGATGATGATAATTTTGCGCGTACATGGACGCCACCGAAATCTGCAAGTTAAAGCAAGTTTCGCTTGAAAATAGAGGTAATTAGTGAGAATCCCTGCATCAACATAAGGTCTACTTAGCTTCCACATTCATTACTTTGACTGCAGCAGAGTCAGTTAATTTTCGTATTGCTTCAGGTGATCTACAATGTCGAAGACAGCACTAATTTACATTGTTTTCCTAAATTACAACTTCAAATTTCCAGTCTGTCAAAGAAAGAAGCCAGCATTTGACATTTTGCACAGTTTGTTGCTTTTTAAGAAGCAGGTGAGGAAATTGATGCTTCTGAACGATGAACAAGGATGCTGAACCACACGTCGATCTTTCTTACACATAGTCGTGCACTGGCTTTAGCTAGACAAGAAGTCAAAACCATGCACATTAAGCCCCACAAATAATTTCTAGATTTCGAAGATTGTTCAATCTCCTTGGCTAAGCACCAAACATGCGCTGAACCATGCCACATAACAGAAGTAGACTCTCAGCAAGCTTCTGGTCAAGGGCCAGCTGAAAGTTCCAGAACGGTTACCTACTCTGGAAAGTCCATGTAGGCCACTTTGATTACACTTGGTTGGTCGGGACCCAATTTCTGCGGCATGACGTTATCAAGGCTTTCGAACATGAAGGCAAGCACGTACTCAACTTCGAATCAGCAATCGGTAAGCTACATCCTGTTACTGAATCTCGAGTAACGCAGCTGTTGAATGAGTTTATAGATTTGCTCACCAGGGTTTGGATTAATTAAGGAACAACCAGTGCATTTGTACTTGCACGCTGACGCTCAACCAAAGCTCTGTAAAGCCCGCTCTGTACCCTATGCAATGCAGGAGCAAGTAAGTGAACAGGTGCCTGTCTATCCGCTGTGGTCATTGGTCACCAATGGCCACTGAGGCTGCATTACGTTCAAAAGGTGGGGAAAATGACAAGGATGGAGCAAACACCATCTTCTCTCCCTCACTGCTTGAAAAGTGGACACTGAAAATCCTTTCATCGCATCAAAGCTTGCTCAGTAGTTGCAGGGCTTTACCACAGCTGAAAGTGATTCTTCTTGCAAATGTAGCGCATCGTCCTCATACCTCGTCACGAGTTGTGTTTAACTTTGTGTTCAACACTACAGATAAAGGGAGGCCGTGGATACCGCCATGATTTACAAAACGACACTGTCTTTTTCTCTCGTTTAGTCTTGCCTTGGATTGCTGCTGGCTTCTGGGTTGTCTTGGCTCGGCCCACTACACCCCTTTAATGTCATTCTTCAGAATTCTCAGACAGGGAACCAAGCAGAAAATGAAAAAAAGCTTGAGAAAATTGGCAAAGAAGCTTAGCATGAGTCCCACTATTAGATTAGAAACATCCCAAAATGCTGTCTGGGCTTGTGTGTGATCACAATCCAGAAGATGCATGTTTTGGATGACCTTATCAATTCAAACCACCCTCAAAAATACTGCAAGCTTCCCAAGCATTTCTATCAGGAATGTCATGGTGCAGTGCTGTTCACTGACGAGAAACATTCACCAATGAACAATTTCCAACCACTAAAATGACAGAAATGTGGTTCCGTTGGCCAAGGAAGCGAATGAATGTGGTTGCTATGCTGATCAGGAAGAACATCTGGCCTCGGCCATGGTACTCACCAAAGTGACGTTGACTGCAAGACACCCTTAATTTTCACCTACCAGGGAGTGAAAGTGAACGTTCAAAACTACCTGAACGACATTCTGGAGGACTAGATGGTATTGCCCTAGAGACAAAGTCACTTCAAAAGTTGACTGTAGAGGTTGCAGCAAGATTCTGTGCCTGCCTACAGTGCTAAAGTGGCTCAGCAAGGGTGCAACACACAGTCTGCTAACTTCATCAGTTTGCAAGAGCAGCCTTCTAGTTTGCATGATTAAATCTATTGAACTTTCATGTGTTGTCTGTGCTTGAGAGCAAGGCCTGCACTAAACCCTGAAGAATTTTAATAGCCTGCAGCGTGCCCTTTTGAAGGCGTTGGACGAAATCGACGACCGAGACCTCCGTTCCACCGTGGATGCATACCCAAAGTGGTCTGAAGGCTTGCACCACAGCAAAAGGAGGGCTTTTCAAACTCTGACCGTTGTCTTGTTGCTCTCAGTGCTTAACCCCTTAACTGCCGATGACCAAGTTAACTCATCATCACAACGAGCGTCCTCTAGTGCTGATGACAAGTTGACTCATCGTGAACTTTCCACAATTTTTGCACATGTGTATATGAGTAGTTTTTTGTAATTTTGACAAATAAATAATACACGATGATGTTTGCTATTTTTGTTCAACAATAGCAGTAAAAATGCAATAGGCATTCCTAGTATCATATATTTTAGAAAGACAATTGGTGTAAAATATGAAGGTCTAAAAACATTCCGCACTTCTAAAAAATTTCTTATAAACTTGCCATCCCAGTTAAGGGGTTAAATAAATTGTTGCTTAAATTGCACGTCCATATCTCGCTTATCGTTTTGACAATGAAAATGCAAGGTACCAGGGCTTTTTAGCCACCCGATATTGTTGGCTGTTTTCGTTAGTTTTTGTCAGGCTTACTCTTTTTTTTTTTTTTTTGTAATGCTCGTGTCATGAGTTTTCCCCTGTCATATACTTTTTTTGCAAGTGAAAGAAAAGTGTGCACATTTCATGCTCCAGTGGTGGCAGAATGATTGTTCAGTTTTTCACGCTTCCAGGTGGTGCATGTGATATGTATGCCTTTATATAAGCTTCCTGATGCTTCTTGCAATAAAAGTTGGTAGTCTGCACTTTGTCCTATCTTTCTTTCTGCCCTTATTTTTGTATTTTGCACCGTGAATTACTTGTTTAATTCCTTTGAGAACGAAAGGTCCAGCAAAGTAAAGCATGCTAACGCATGTAAAATGAACAACACTTCAATCATGAGACACAGTCACTGAGAAAACAAAATACAAGACAAAATACAGACAGCCTTCTAGGTACACCTTCTTTGTCTTAGAATACAGGGTAACTTACTTGAAAGTTAGCGTTGTAAGGGGCCTGTATGACTTATGGCTTGACTCGGACTGCAACTCGGTGCCCCAGAAGTCATCTTGAAATATGCGACGCAGTGGAATTTCTGGCTGTACGTCCACATTATGCACCACTGCTTCTGTGTCGTCAAATACAAAGTCACCAGCTAAGCTGTGGCCAAAACAAGCCAACGAAGCTCCTGCCACTAGCCAGGGTCCTGAGCATATGGCCCACTTGGGTACCGGTAGTGCTTGGTCCCAGCTGCGATCGATCTCTCTGGTCCATTCTTTCTTGGGAAACTTGAGTCCCGTCGAGTTTCGATTGTGGTCGAACATGGTGGCCATGGCTTTGCTGCCAGCAGTTCACATTGGTCATGATGAGACCCTGGAGGCCTGTATGTGAATTGCAGTATTCAGTGACATGACGTGAAATGTATTTACTATGTAGAACGGTTATGAAAGGCACGATATGTAAAAGGGGAAGAAGAACAGCGTAGACTTGCCGCCCAGGCGATTGATATGCTCTGCTTGTAATTTTTGGCCGGATCTGCTACTAACTACAACTACATATCTCATGCTCCTTTCAGCTGCGTAGAAGCAGCGCAACACCAAGGGATACAATTTGCAAATATTCAGTGCTCTCCAAGTACGTACTGCAGTGCTGCATTGATACACAATAAAATGCAGAGACAATAACAAAACATAACATTCTGCTGAAAAGTCAAATTCAGACACTGTTGACTCTTGGTCTCAATGTTCGTACCCAAAGCATCACCGTCAACATCAGCAAGCACGAGAGTCCACGTGTACTCCTGTCCCCTGATTTACAAGCGTCTTATCATGACGGGGCTTAGCAGAGCCGGAAAGGGGTACGGGTTGAAATGTTTGTAAGTGAGCGTGCAAATACCAATGAGATGAAGAAACCGCGTGCAAGATGAAAATGAGCAGTACGGCGCCGTCCTTAGTAGCGTAATGACTACATGCAAACGCCTGCGATGGTTATGCAGCAATATATACGTATGCATGTGCAGAACATTCCGATTGGGATAAGAATCCACTTTCGTTCAAAAATGCTTGAGCGGCTATTAATTATAAGCACACACTCATCCGAGGAGTTGTGCTGGTTAATCACAGCAGCCAGTGAATCGTTCAAACAGAACCCAATCTGCGATCGAGACATGCAACAACCTCTGGAACACAGTCCTATTGTGCTATTGTGAGAAGATGACCCGATTTCTGCGTGGCCGGCGGACGGCAGCTGTCTGTATTAACTACGTCTTTGTAGCGCTATGATCCAGGAACCTACAAGTACCATTTCAAAGTAATTCGTAGATATACGTTAACAATGAAAAAGTGATGCTGTATTGTCGAATTTACTTTGACAGTCTTCTCAATTAAAATTAGCGACATGCTCCGCACGGCGACTGCCTCGTACGGAACTGCAGTTCGCGGTACAAGTAATTGCAATGCCGAGATGTGCTTACACGTAAATGTGTTGCGAAAAAGAAGGCACTACATACCGAGTCCATTGTACAACTACGATGACAAACCTAGGCGATTATTTCAAAGCGTCTGGGTCACGCCGCGAGCACAACCATCTGTTTACTTAACGGCGGCCCATCACGGAAGCCGTACTGGCCCTACAAGGGGCACGAGCAGCCACAACTTGCCAGCGGCTTGACTCACGTGACCAGAGCAAGTTCCGTTTTCGTTTTCAAATGCGCGGCGCGTCAACTGATTCGTCACCATCTCTGTGACAGAAAGCCTTCGCGTGTTTTTGCTTTGAGTGCACGGCTTCCTACGACGCGGAAGCAAATGAAAGTGTGTCTTTATGAAAGTATAAAGCAGCACGGCTGGCGTAGCCCCAAAATAGCACTTTAAACCTTTATCCGGCAAACTACTCTAGAAGGAAGCTCTCGTAATTTGTTCAATTAAAACTAGAACCACGACTATGTATACATCGATCTGAACGAACTGATGATTGATTTTCAAGTTCCAGAATGTAATTACTCGGGCATATTCAGACATCAAATGTACAAAAGCGAGGCCCAGCTGCCAGTATATATATATATATATATATATATATATATATATATATATATATATATATATATATCATACGAAGCCAACAATAACACCAAGGACAATATAGTGGTAATTACTTGTACTTACTAATTTAATTAAAGAATTGAAAATGGATGAAAAAAATTGGCTGTGGCTTAACTTAGTTATGCCTGGGTGTGCGCAGCGAGAGGTACGGTTAATGTTATTGTTTAGCTTGGTGTTTCACTCCGTCGTTGATCCGCGTCCCTGGCACGAGATGCCGAACTAGACGACGAACCATCCTCATCTGAATGCACTCGCCTGACCGCTTCGTACTTACGACGCTTCTCAAGGCGTGCGGCTCGTTCTTCCTCTGTCTCCTCGGCTCGCTGCCTCCTCTTGGATTCGTTCCGATGACGAAGCCTGGCTTCTTTCAGTCTCGCTGACCCACTTTTCATATCCGTCGACGAATCCCACCGAGCCGCCCCTTCTTTATATACGATGCAACGGCGGCTCCTCCAGCGATGCAATGCCAGCAACGCGGATGCAACGCAGGCGGTTGCTAGGCAACGGCTGAGCTCGCGGTTTCACCGGCTCCTCCTCTGACGTCATGCCAGATGGCGCGGCGAGCGGCGCTGCCAACTGCGGCGGTTGCTAGGCAACGGCTCAGCTCGCGGTGCGGCCACCTACCACAGCGAAACGGTGAGAATGCGGCCAATGTAGCTCTCGCTACAAAACAACTGATCGCAGGTGGTGAACGATCCCACGTCTTCGCATTACGCGTGCGATGCTCTTAAAACTGAGCTACCGCGGCGCCGTTTTCCCGTCCACTTTCTGGGGTATTTATGTTTTACAACTAGAGCTAACCCTGGGAGTGTTATCCAGCGCCACCATTCACAAACCTAGGTGGCGGATGGGGAACCACCTTTCTGCCGCAGGCGTCACGGGTAGGTGATCTTTGTGGGTGAAGGCAACTGGTCAATAAACCCACATATGCTACCTGAAGGCAATATATATATATATATATATATATATATATATATATATATATATAATAAAGATTACAACTAGAGGCTCTGAAAAGAATAACATTTATCTTTCGGGTCAGGTGGCACCAGTACAGTACATTTAAATATACCGCTTGCAATACTGTCGATCTTGATCGACGTCACACGCATATTTCCGCTGATAACATAAAGTAATTTCCAAGAATTTTGATATATATCTATATCTGCTTATTCTACATGGATGACTGTACGATATATTACCCAACCGTTTACATTAGGTAGCTCTTATTTCAATCTTACGTCTATGGTTTTGTCCTATTTCCATCTGCGACCACTGTAATCGATAGATTTCGATAGATTTATAGCGACGCTTTAAATGAGCTTCAACCGGGGAGGACTTGCGAGTTAGTGTACATTGATTAGTTGCCTACGCCAGCCAACCTGAAAATGATGTATTACTTTTGGTGCGGCTGTGCACTACCTCCGGGATCGGCCCGCGCAAGAGGCAGCGTTTCTACCAGAAAGCTCGCCGTCGTGCATAGCGTTCGTAGCCAGCGTTTCCCGGTAAAAATTACGATTACATAAGCTGCAGTCGCCGGGAAGCGTGAGAAGCAGCCAGGGATCTTTGAATGATATCGCGTTCCACTCTTGAGAATCCTCCAAATGCTTCGTCAGCCGTCGCACTCGCTGATGCGTAACAGCAAGCAGCGCGTGAGCTGAGCGATTCCTGGAGCAGTGCAGCATGACTACTATTGACATCGTCAAGTGCGTCGCTACCGCTGCTGTTAGCACTAGTGAAGAGCGAGCCTTGGTGACGTCTGTGGAAGGTAGTGGGGGCACCGCTGCGAGACGTTCGTTGCAAAGCAACACATCAGCGCTCAGCCGTCGCGGACGCCTAAATTCCTTCGTTGTTGACAGGCGTTACCAATACATATATGTAAGATAGGAATTCGGCTGCGACATAATCAATCCTTAATTATACAGGTCATTTCGCTGTAGAGGCGTTCGACTGTATGAAGCGTCAGCACCACGCATCATATGGCCAGTCGCTCCTTAAAAGGCAAAAACCGCCAGTTCTTTCTCACGGAAAAAATAGGGGCATTGTTAATCACCCTTGCTGCCAGTTCTGAAGGTGCTGCTTCAGTTACATCTCCGAAAGATCCAAATGGGGATCCGAAATATCCCCATGTGTATTCCCCACTTATCTCTGAATTCATGAAATACGCAAGAAAGTCTGAACTGCATGTTGCGGGGCTATTCCAATTTACCCGGTTCCACGTGTACATGTTCGAAATACTTCGATATTATCTTCAAACCTTCACATACGCTTCTGTACACAGTGACGGCCGAGGCGATTCTGCAGCTCTCTTTTGAAATACGGCCAGTGCTTTACGTGCAGCATCCAGCTTCATCAACGCGTGCGAGATAAGTTAATTAACAGCATCGAAGATCGTCATCCTTACGGACTGACGCGGTGCCCTTAGCAGGCAGAGAAATACCCAGTGAACCGCAGATATTCCGTCAATATCCACATATGATCGATTCGCCTACATCTCATCATAACATCTAACGGACGTCCTACTGTAACATTTATTTTGTAAATATCAAATAGCCAACGTCTTATTGACGTTCGTTCTACTCTGGCATTGGCATTGTTTATGGATATTATATACTGACTCCGTAGAGGTGTATGAACGCTAAGTCATAGTGGTTGGTTATATTTTAAGTTTTCTGGAATATTTAAGATGCCATATCGGTTGGTGTAATTTCAAATTTTCTCGTAAAATTTTTGTGCTTCTAGATCTCGGAAAACGCTGAATTACCCTAGCTTTACTACGCACGAAATGTGATTCGCATTGAATCTGGTACTAAAATTCTGCAGTTAGTAAAATGCGGAACTATATGCTCAAGTTAGACCATGAAGACTCGCCGAAAATTTTAGAGAATTTTCGTGCGGAAACGTGGTAGCCCATGGCTATGTCGTTGCTGACCACGTGCCCTCATTTATGTATTTGCAACATGAGAAATATACTTTTTTGAACAATTGTCCTCACATAGCCCTTTTTACAGTGACGCTGTTAAGGGCTCAATCTTCGATGGTTGCGTCCGGATGTAGAAAAAAAAAACACCGCATATCCACGGGGTGAATGATGATGAGTGGGCGAAGCTCCGGAGGGAATCATCGGTAAACCGTGAATCTTCCGTGTAATTCGCCCAGTCTCGCCGCACTAAATCGAACGATTGACTTCCACCAATGACACGCGCCATATGTGACGTCATTCCTATTTTATAACAGCGCCCTTCATTATAATTGCACCATCTCCCGCTTAAGGGGACGCTAGCACAAACGCGTTAGAAATGTGCAGTACTCTAAGGGGAAGAGGCCACAGCGTCTTACGCAGCCGTTTACACATGCCGGAACGTGCACCGCGTTTGCCGACGCCATCAGCGTTTATGAATACGGGGGTAAGGCGGAGAGGCCACGGCGTCTTACACCAGCTTCTTGCACGGGCCGTAACGCGCTAGCACAAACGCGTTAGAAACGCGCAGTCTTTCGTTAATGTTGGGTATTTATTGCCATCTAGGTGCGTCTGTCCATGTGCGCTTCGTGGCTTAGTGGTTCGCGCCACGCGTTCAGAAGCGAGGGGTCCCTGGTTCGATTCCGCTACGGCCACAACTCTCCGAATTTTTTTTTCTCATAAAAGTAGACGTGGCTACCTACTACGACGACTACTACTACAGAGGAGGGACAGACCCACACCCTAAGGAGCTTCGCCCCTAAAAAAACTCTCATTGGCCGTTTGCTGTATGTGCGAGTGAAAGCGCGCGAGGGACGCGCGCTTTCACGGGGAGCGAACGCACGGCGGAGAGAAAACGCCACTTCTTCCATCGCGCGAAAGGCCGTGGAGAACGGGAGGGAGGGACGGGAGGCGACGTTTAGCTGGGGCACCAAATGCGTATCTTGCGACTGGGCGCAAGGGGAACTGGCGACTCAATCTCCCACGCGAAAGGAGGACAGCGGGAAGGCAGCGCGGGAGGGAGGGGTTGCGGTTTCTGCTGCGAGAAACTTGTTGATACGGTGCGCTCCTACCTTTGGCTCCTACCTTTGTATGCTCTGTGCTTTCGCCGCTCAGTTTCCGTTGATGCGATAAACCGCATGAACCTTCGCTCGCTGCTGCTGGCGCGCTTGCTCACGCTAGTGTTTTGACAGCGGTTGTGTGCGGTCACACAAACAACGCGCAGAACTGTTGTCGACGGCGGCGGCGTTTTGCCCGCGTTCGCACCGAACGCGCGCGGCGTTGGTGACGTGTTTATGAAGAACGTGCCAACCTTTGCCGTACACCCTATGATGATGTACGGTAGCGACCATAGGGCCATGGTCCCTGTGGTCACTAAATAAATGAAAACCACCGGATCATATATATTTCTCATTCTTTAATAGTTCAAATAACCAATTACACCATCACATCTTAATAGTCATAATAGGAAATACATAATTCCCACCATAGTACAGCTTCGCTGGTCTTCCATCTCCACCCCAGTAGAAGGGCTGACCGTTTATTTTTTTAGTTTCCCTATGACATAATTATGTTTTCTCTAAGTGTGTGCGAATATTCGGAAAGTCCGAATATTATCGAATATTATATTTTAATTATCCGATTCAAATAATAGATATTCTAAAATGTTCGAATATTCGGTTGCATATGAATATTCGAATCAAATCCAATATATTGCTGGCTGTGCGGGAGCAAACACGGTTCTTAACATTTGTTTCTATCTAATGTAGGACTATTATGGAGATGTTGTGCTGAATTTTGTGACAATTTCGTGCTGCTAGCGAAATTTCACCTGTAAAGCACACTTCGCCACCAAACGGAGAAACATTGCAAAAAGCCAGTTTCTCAGAAGCAGGGGCCACGGGTTTGCGGACAGCGAGGGTGCACTTTCTTTTAACAGCGAAGCTGTTTAAGCCAGCCATAATTTGTGATGCGTAGCAAGAAGCTACCAAGAAAGAAAATAAGCTTTCTTGGCGAGGCGGGATTCGAGCCCGCGTACCCCCGCTCCCAAGGCGAGCGTCGTAACCACTAGGCTATACAGCCTTTTTTTTTTTTCTTTATTACCACATTGAACATCACAATTACACAAAAACATACATTCAAGAAAACAGACTCCCGGAACTGGCTTTGCGCTATCCCGTTAATATTCGGGCATGTTTAACAATGCTTCAACTCTTGGGAGCCATTCAGGCTCTGGGGTTTGAAACTGGTACACAGTAATAATTCTATTAATGCTTTCCTTGAAATATAGCCGTATCGGTTTCGCGTCTATGTCAGCGTTCCGCACTGCCATCCTAGATCGCCAAATGCTGTGGAGGCCCAAGAGCATAATGAGGTCAAATGGAATACCATCCTCATGTTCAACTGGCAAAAATCGTATACCGAATGAGTCCACAGGTAGGTCTTTCTTGAGAGTACGTTGTAAGATGTCCCAGAAGAACAATGCTTCCCTACAGTCTAGGAGTACATGCTCGATCATTTCTGGCTTCCGATAAATGAAACAGTGAGTCCCCAAGGTACGAAAAATCCCTTTTCTTCAAATAAGTCTTCACATCTAATGTATTTGCATGCAACTTGAAGAAAAAGTTTTTAACTCCTCCTGGTACACTCATGCTTTTCACTCGTGTAAGAACGTTTGCCCATGGGCCGGCACAATATTGTGATTTACACAGAGGAACTGGTAAGACAATGTCACACAGATACTTGGATAGTTTTTTTCCGCGACACAGTCCGAAGATAGTCCAATGAAATACGAGCCTGCAAGAAAATACATGACAGGTAGACATCTTTTAGGTATCCACCCAGGCCTCCCGGCATACTTTCCGACGTGACTACAAAGTTTGGTAATGCTCTTCCTAGTCTAACTTGACAAACAGTTCGTTAAAAGGGGTCTGATACATCGCGAAAAAACATGAATCGGTTGACTAGCTGCCAGAGGTGCGACAGACTCAATCCTCCGTAGCGCACACGTCGAAACAGGTTGGTTCGTAGATCCCCAAATGAAAACGGCAAGAACTCTATGCAGCTTTCGCACATTCACGCGTGAACAATGAATTACTTGCATTATATACCAAAGTTTGCCTATTAAAAACAAATTACACATCATTGCTCTCGCGAAAATTGACCAGTAAAATCTCTTGAGGTTATCAGCCTTTTCGCGCACTTCCACAACTTTCCGCCGCCACAAAGGCTCACTGTCCTTGTAATTTTCCAACGGCACTCCTAAATAGGGTGCTGGAGTAGTATCCCACCTGACGTTGCAGAAAATGTTTGGGGTCGTTGGCCAGTTTCCATGCCAAAATCCCACGCACTTTCCCCAGTTGATTGCGCTGCCACTCACCCCACAGAAATCTTTAACAACTTTAACGGCTAGGCTACACAGCCACGCTTGCACAATGTGCATTTATGCGAACCATATGATTGCGTTCGAGCGTCGTCGTCTTCGTCCACAGCTGGCGCGTTGGTGCGCTCGTGCTCTGCGAGGTGAACAGGTTTTGCGAGTTATGAGAGCGAGAGATAGAGACGCATGCACGGAGTGGGTCTCCTGGAACGCGGTGTCGGCATTCTAACGCGGTGTCGGTGTTGCAAGCTGCGCTAAACACCGACACTATACTTGAAACAGGCGTTTCAACAACCTCGTTGACAGACAGACAGACAGACAGACAGACAGACAGACAGACAGACAGACAGACAGACAGACAGACAGACAGACAGACAGACAGACAGACAGACAGACAGACAGACAGACAGACAGACAGACAGACAGACAGACAGACAGACAGACAGACAGACAGACAGACAGGACAGACAGACAGACAGACAGACAGACAGACAGACAGACAGACAGACAGACAGACAGACAGACAGACAGACAGACAGACAAGGACAGACAGACAGACAGACAGACAGACAGACAGACAGACAGACAGACCGACAGACAGACAGACAGACAGACAGACAGACAGACAGACAGACAGACAGACAGACAGACAGACAGACAGACAGACAGACAGACAGACAGAAGACAGACAGACAGACAGACAGACAGACAGACAGACGACAGACAGACAGACAGACAGACAGACAGACAGACAGACAGACAGACAGACAGACAGACAGACAGACAGACAGACAGACAGACAGACAGACAGACAGACAGACAGACAGACAGACAGACAGACAGACAGACAGACAGACAGACAGACAGACAGACAGAAGACAGACAGACAGACAGACAGACAGACAGACAGACAGACAGACAGACAGACAGACAGACAGACAGACAGACAGACAGACAGACAGACAGACAGACAGACAGACAGACAGACAGACAGACAGACAGACAGACAGACAGACAGACAGACAGACAGACAGACAGACAGACAGACAGACAGACAGACAGACAGACAGACAGACAGACAGACAGACAGACAGACAGACAGACAGACAGACAGACAGACAGACAGACAGACAGACAGACAGACAGACAGACAGACAGACAGACAGACAGACAGACAGACAGACAGACAGACAGACAGACAGACAGACAGACAGACAGACAGACAGACAGACAGACAGACAGACAGACAGACAGACAGACAGACAGACAGACAGACAGACAGACAGACAGACAGACAGACAGACAGACAGACAGACAGACAGACAGACAGACAGACAGACAGACAGACAGACAGACAGACAGACAGACAGACAGACAGACAGACAGACAGACAGACAGACAGACAGACAGACAGACAGACAGACAGACAGACAGACAGACAGACAGACAGACAGACAGACAGACAGACAGACAGACAGACAGACAGACAGACAGACAGACAGACAGACAGACAGACAGACAGACAGACAGACAGACAGACAGACAGACAGACAGACAGACAGACAGACAGACAGACAGACAGACAGACAGACAGACAGACAGACAGACAGACAGACAGACAGACAGACTTTAATGAAGGTCCTGAGAAGCTCCGTTGCCCCCTCTCAGGGAGGCGACGAAGCCGCGGACCGCACCCACGTCGGGACGGGGAGACTAGGCACGCTAGCGGGGGCGCGCGCATCGAGGCACTCTAGGGGAGACTAGAGTTACTGTATATGCTCCCTACGCTACCTTTGGTAGCATATACAGTAACTCTAGGGGAGACCGAGCTCCAGCGCCGCATCGTGGGCTCTCTGGACAGCCCAAAATTGGCGTGACTGGTCGGAGCTCCGAAGAGCAGAGCTCCACTCCTCTGCAGTGCATCGATGCGCGCCCTTATATGTAACGAGGGGCATCCCCAGAGCATGTGGTCTAAAGTACTACGTTGTCCGCAGCTAGGGCAGTCTGGACTAAAGCAGTCTGGGTTGATGTAGTGAAATAAATTCAGGTTGGGATATGATCCCGTCTGAAGCATGCGTAGTGTGACAGCTCGAGGTCTGGTTAGTGTGCCGTGTGGGGGAGCTATAGGGCATAGTCTCTTACCAAGGTAGTAGTGTTAGGTAACCTCGCTGAAGGTGGAGAGCGTGTCACTGAACTCGACGAGCCTAGAATCGACGGAGCCTCGACTCGCAGTGGCGTCAGCGCGGAGGGTTAGTTCGCGCGCTTGGACGTGTGCGATGTGATTGAGGTTGGGAAGGGATTCGAGTTGGGGTTAGAGATGTGCCGGGAACCACTTGATTGTGCTTATGTGCTCTGAAAATTAACAGTTACTGAATACTCGCTTTCTCCCAATTCTTATGTGTTATACACGTCAGTTATTTTCCCCTAGTATCCTCGATCGCCAAACTATGGGGCGCACGGTGTTTATATTTATTCGCAGTACGAAGCAGTGTTCTGAGTGACGAGCGATAAATGTTTATTCTGTGCAGGTTCTTTACAGTGTTTGTAGAAAGTTACTCATTGAAGCGTTCCATATATGGTGTCGACACTGCCACTAATCGACTATTAAAACAACCGTACGAGACGCTGACTTGAAATTCCGTGAAAATAGAGAGCATTTTATATAGGCGCAATGCGTTGCGAATCTTTCACTTTCCTGCTTTAAATGCAAGTGTTGCGGATAATTACTAAACCCTATTTTCCCCATGTGTTTTCGTGCATAATACGAGATTCACAGTTTGTTTCTCCGGTGAGCTAAACAAGCCATCTTGCTTATATCTGGGACATTGTACGGGTAATGTGTAGGCAATGTTCCAAATCGGTGCGTTAAATTCGCTTTTTCTAGAAGAATACGTATGCAAGTGGCCCATATCCTTATTAGACTAAGAGCGGTGTAACACTTAGACGGATGCGCTGGTATAATTACAACTACAACTGAGGTCAAATTTTGCGAACATAGGGGGAACAATGAGCCGAGTTTATGTGCGATAGCAAACGCGTGTTGATCACATGCAGCTTTAAAAAAAATTGTAAGTGAGTATTCGAAACTATCGCGCTGCTGTTATTAGCTAAAGTTTCCCAATGTCTCAAAGAACTGTGCGTTTCAGTTATATTATACTTTGAAGGAATAGGCATCATTTTAAGTGCAATTTGCCGCGTAGTTTTAACGTTTCTGGCTTATATAGAAGCGTTGCGAATAATTATTGAACCCTCCTTTTTTATTTTTACTTTTTCATGCGTGATATTAGGTTCACCGGGTGTCCTCGCTGAACTAAAGAAGGCAGCTTCTGTGTGTCTGGCGACATGTACGGACAAGGTAATCGGTGATGTGTCGGTAAAGTTGAACATAGAAGGGCAATCGTGGATTTCGCAATAAATTACGTATGCAAGCACTCCAGAGTGTTATGAGCAGGGCCTAACGAGCGGGGAGAATTGAGCCCACTGCCATGACAAAACTATAAAGGCCTCCAAGAGAAAATGTAGCGAAAATTGGTTGTACGCTATTGCAACGCTCTGTGGCGAAGTTAAATGCGTTTGGATCAAGCACGGTCCTTGTGAAAATAATCGTATTCAAGTGCTACAGAGCGTGCGGTATGGCCGCTATCAGCTATGCTTCCCAGTTCCCGACATGGCTGTAGGTTACAACAGGTTTATATTTCGTGGAAAGGGGAGGGGGCATGGTAAGTGCAATGTGTGACAAACATTTTTGCACTCCTGTACACTTAAAAGCGTGAGTGAGTGAGTGAGTGAGTGAGTGAGTGAGTGAGTGAGTGAGTGAGTGAGTGAGTGAGTGAGTGAGTGAGTGAGTGAGTGAGTGAGTGAGTGAGTGAGTGAGTGAGTGAGTGAGTGAGTGAGTGAGTGAGTGAGTGAGTGAGTGAGTGAGTGAGTGAGTGAGTGAGTGAGTGAGTGAGTGAGTGAGTGAAATAACTTTATTCAGGTCCAGAGAAGACGCAGGGGAAAAGCGTTGCAAATAATTACTGAGCATTTCCCCTATTTCGTCATAAGACGTACCAAATTGGTTTTAGCGATGTCCTCGGTGAACTAAACAACACACTTTGTTTATATTTGGCGAAAATAAAGGGCGCGTTATGGGCAATATTTAGGTGAACTTCAAACACAGGGGTCACTAATTGTGACATTTGCAGTAAATTACGCATTCAAGCGATCCGGAGCTTTATGAATGGGTTTTACAAACAAAACAGAATTTATCCGCTTCCCTGGGAGAACAGTGTACTAAACCGATACCAAATCTAGCAGAAATTGAGTTGCAAGAAATAAATTACAAATTCAAATTATTTTTACAGCCGCAATGGTTAACCACATGTGATTGATAAATAGGTTAATGTCTGTCAAATATAAAAAAATAATTGCCAGACGCTTTCCCTTATTGTAAGAGTAATTCGCAATATATATATATATATATATATATATATATATATATATATATAGCGTGCGCAGTCACCCCCCCCCCTCCCCATTCCACTCGAGAAATAGTTGGTAAGCCACTGTTAACAGAAGTAGGCATGTGTACTAGGTTTTCCCAAAAGTAATAGGCAACTTTAAAAAAAAGTATTCAAGTCGTTGATGTGCCTTATCCTTTCTTTCTTTTTTCTTTTAACTATTTAACTGTTCCTCGTACTAAGCACTGTCGTATGGCTATGTTTAGCTCCCCGTCTCGGTAAGCCGAAAAACGAGGGCAGTGCACTTCGTATAGTGGGAGGAGGTTGTAGAAGAGGAGCGGGTCGCAATTTGTGTAAAAGGTACAGACGGCCGAGCGCGGACCAGACAGCTCGAAGCCTGGGAGCCCTGAATTATGTACAGCCACGGGCCCATGAAGGCCCAGCTATAGGAGCTTCGCCTACCGTTATTACATCACCGCCAGACTGGCGTGTCGTAGACCGGTCTGTGCGCGTCTTTGCATTTTACAGGTCCATTTTCTTTTTCCTTTTTTTTTTTCTCGCGAATGAGCGCCGACGCACATGCGCAATATGAGCGCCCGGCTTCTTCGCCAATTCATGGGCCTTCGGTAGCAGACGACAAAAACTTCGGCAGACGATAGCCCTATTTAGGCCGGGTACCCCGAACCAGAAGGCCCCTGATGGGTCAGGTTCAGCGGCAGTGTATAGGTTTGCGAGGAAATAGATGGAGGCGCGTTTTGTCTTTATGACTATGCTGTTGGCAAGACGTGATGCTGCGAGAGCGCAAAGTACCAGAATATTTCACGCGGCGGCCTAACAGACGGCCGTTACGGAGCGTCGCGCGTGAAACTCAACGCCGGTGACTGCATTCTCGCACGCAGGAGCAGCTTATAGAAGGAACACGACCGTTATGATGTTTGCTTGTTGTTGCTGCTAGTTGCTTCGCCGCTAGATCATGGAATGGTTTGGAGTGTTCACGTATGCACAAGATAAAGCACCACACTGTGTTCGATCGAGGCAGTATTGCACCATTAGATGGAACTGCTGAGAAAGGGGTATGAGAGTCGTGAATGACCGAATATGTGATTATGCAGGATCCCTGCAGGATCATGTAAACATCATTTCTCAGGAAGCGAACCGTTCGTTGTGGTTCCATTTTCTGCAACGTAGAAGTACCGCAATGTATTGCTTGCCGTACGACGCCTTGTTGCACAAGGTATAAAAAAAAAAAAAAAAAAAGAAAAGAAAGAAAGTGGTTGCAACAGCTTGTAAGGCGAACAGGGTGATGTGACTTTGTAATGAGTGAACTTCTGTCAAACTGAGGACAGTTCTATCCTTCAATTTACTAAAGGGAATCAATTAATACATTAAGTTACGTATAACGAACGAATTCATGGCATTTTAATTCGTTTGCTTTGAGACTACGACCATGGCAAGAATGTTGCCTAACGCTTGTATTTGTCGTGACAACTTGCAAATAACCAGAATGTATTCACTACGAAAATTAAAATTTGTTCTCCTTGCGTACACCAAATCATTGGTATCACATGTCACCAAATCAGTTGGTCCCTTTCATCAATCTTCCTCCAACTTGTAGGCTTCCGCAGAACTGATTTGCCATATTCTGTGTCCCTTTCTGTTTATCGATCGATTATGCTTCGCTGTGCAATCTGCTAGCCTCCTGATTAGCTCAGATGGTGGGGCGACCAACCCGGAAAGGCGTTAGTCCCAGGTTCGATCCCGGGACAAATGTTTCTTCAACTGTGAAGCTATCTTTCTCAGAAACCCGCGCGGGTTTTCTTTGTAGCTTCGTGCACTCGGGTGGAGTGCACGAAGCTCGGGTGGAAGACAGTTTTCGCTTTCATGAACCTTCTTCCACCTTGCGGGCTTCCGTAGAGGTAATTTGTGATATTGTGTTAAAGTCCTTATATAGGGTGTCCCAGCTACCGCTAGCCAAGCATTTCAACGAAAAAAGAAAATTTAAACAACACGGCGCAAGATACGATTTTAAGGCCTATAATGTTCGGTCGTCAAAGGTCAGAGTAGGTCTCATCAACGCATCTTGCACCGTTGTTTTCTAATCTTCCATTATTATTATTATTATTATTATTATTATTATTATTATTATTATTATTATTATTATTATTATTATTATTATTATTATTATTATTTCGTTGAGCAGTTTGGCTAACGTTAGCGGGGAGACACGGTGTACTGTCACATGAATATGCATATATATGCATAAATATATCTGATCATATATGTCATCGTAGTAACACGCATATGAAACCTAGAGTCCAGTTGCAGTCCTGCCATACACTAGGACATTTCCACCACTTCCTTTAATCATACATTTTCCTAATAACATTGTAAGTCGGGTTTTACCACTCTTTCATTTCTTCATGCACCGGACTTTTCTCACGTGGCCATTGTATTGTACGCATACCTACTTCCTGTTTATATCATCATCATCGTTTTTTTTTTTTTATTCCCTTTCCTCCTTCTCTTCTGCGGAGTTGAAAGGCCAGAGCTTCCTAGCTCGGGCCGACCGCCTTGCCTTTCCTATAATAAGTTTTCTTTAAACCTCTCAATAACTGTCGACCCCTGCAACCTCTCTCTCTCTGTGTAAATTGTGTTTCAGTTGAAAGTAATCATCTTACTCAGTTCGATTCACGTTACCCGACAGAATTAAGGCGACAGCTCCCTCACGCACACCACTGTTTGGCCGCGCGTCGTCTGCTGCGAAGCGAAGTGCGCGAGCGCGGGCGTGTTAGCGATAGCAGCGCCACCGCCACCCAAAACGCCACCCCGGCGGCGAGTTTGCAAGCGCCGAGCAGACGACGGGCAAAGAAGAGTCGGTCGCGGGGGGAACATGGCGTCGGGAGCCGATGTCGCTGTCGGGGACTCTGAAAACGACAAGCAACGCGGTGGTTCTGGCGAAAAGTGCGGCTCGGACCCGGCCACGGACGACTCCTCCGAAAGCGACGGCGACGCCCAACCGACCAAGGCATTCCACCGGCGGATTTCCACCTCAAAATCCATCAAAAACGGGGTAAGGCGGCGCTTACGCTCGTGCTTGAATGGCTTGACACCCGTTTGTAATCCGTACTTTGTACGCCGACGCCCGCACCTGCAAGCGCCGTTCCGATCACGGCCGTGGTTACCTTGCGGTCGCCTTCCCAAATTCCCCCGGATGCGGTACTCTGCAACGACGGTGCAGATGCATGCAACCCGGACGCGCTAAGCGGTCTCGCGTCAGCGAGTACCGCGCGCGTGGTTTTCGTTTGACGCGTGGTGTTGACGGCCGCTCCTGCTAAGCGATCGCTCGCGCAACTTTCAACGACGCTATTCCGCTCGGGTATCCGTGCAGCCGGTAAACAATGCGCACCGTGCACGGTCTGCATGCGCTCGTTTGCTGCAGACGCCAGCGAGCGAGTAAACAACTGCATGCATCATGTGCGACCCGGATAAAAGCGTCAACCGCCGGGCTGCTCCCTTGCTGCCGTGGCTCGAAGTCGACCGCTGTTTATATACTGCACAGTTTTGTTTTCTCTTCGTCTTTGGAACTTTCGCCTGCTGGCGCGGCTTCTTCTGCCGCGCACGTGCAAGTTTCGGTGCAGTCGTTGTGTTTTCTTTTGCTCGAGACGGCGTAGCGCCCGATAGGCAGGCGGTTTAGGTCAGCGACGCGTGAAAGCTCGCGTCGGCGTGTTTGATCGAACGCTTGGAGGCGCGGCCCGGGAGAGTCGGCAGCGCTCTGGTGGGCACGTTTGCTTTCGCTCCGCTGCCGGCGTGGTGCGGCGCGGTTTACGAACTGCTCGCGTCGCTTTCAAGTTTTACGGCCTCGTTCGTAATCACATCCCACTGTCTAAGCGCCTTTTGTTGTGCTCCTACTTCCGCGACTGATGCAGCTGTGCAGCGCCACGGAAGTGGATGCGATGTCGACACAACGCAACCGTGTGCTGATTGTCAATTGCAAGTGAAGGAAATGAACACAGAGTTTCGTAAAAGTCGTATTGTATTAGCCGTAAGGATCGCCTAAATGCTAGAAATATATACGTTCCCGTTTGTGGTGTCACGAATGCAAGCATTTCCTTAATTCCTGCTAATTCACAGTAAACGTGAACAGCGATTAGTCATATATATATATATATATATATATATATATATATATATATACAGGGTGTTTCAGCGAACACTTTCAAAAATTCTTAAAGGTTGTCTGCGGCAGATAGCACAATTCTAGTTCATGAGCTGGTCTACTCGAAGAGGCAGACATTACTTAAACAGAAAATTGAAATGCATAATCTAATACTTAACAGAAATTCACTAATTAAGTTTTTAACTAATTACCTGATGGCCCATATTGCAATTGACAAATTGTTGCCGTGGAGTTCGCAAGGAGCATGCACTTGGAACGAATTCTCGGCATGACACCAGTTTCGAGATATTAATTCCCGAACTTTGCTGAGAAATGCATTGGCGTTCCAGTTAGTTTCTTACCAGAATGCCGCTTTATGCATTGAAGCACAAAATTAACTGGAACGCCAATGCATTTCTCAGCAAAGTTCGGGAATTAATATCTCGAAACTGGTGTCATCCTGAGAATTAATTCTAAGTGGATCCCCCTTGCGAGCTCCATGGCTACAATTTGTAAATTGCAATATGGGCCATCAGATAATTAGTTAAAACTTAATTAGTGAATTTTTGTTAATTAGACGATTATGAATTTCAATTTTTTGTGCAAGTAATGTCCGCCTCTTCGAGTAGACGACCTCATTAACAAGAATTGGGCTATCTCCCACAGGCAACCTTAAATAAATTTTGAAAGTGTTCGCTGAAACACCCTGTATATATTACCCGCAAGAACTGCAAATGCCGCCACCCCACTGGAAGTTGAAATTGTCAACTGCTTAGAGTTTACTATAAAAAATAAGCTTCAGTTCTTCGAAATCGAATTATATGTTGCGAAATGTTTTAGAATTACTATCTTCTATGTGACGCCCCAATACCACTTACCTCTCAATTTCTTATTCTTCTATACCTTTTCCAGTTTCCTATAATAATAGATCCTGATATATATTATGCGAACAATTGCGCAGCGATTGCGAACTAGTATTCGTGTCTAGTTGGAAAGCGTATATAAAACAACTGCGGGACTGCTTACTTTCAGAATTAGCGTATGCAAACACTGAACCAAAATGCGCTTGACGAGTGTATTCCCAGTGTGCTTAACTGCAAGGAATAAAATTTGCGCGAGTGGTGACGTAAGTTGCATAGTAGATTTCCACAGGAAGTTGGTAAGACAAGGACATCATACCCTATTGGTGAAGCAGCGCACTGACAAGGACAAAGTGGAGAGACACAGAATACACGACACTCGCAACTGTTTTATTTTAGAACGAACACTTCATCTTTATACACCCGTGCACCCTCCAACGTTGTGCGAAGTCAGATTAACAGCACTTTTACAAAACATATATCCGCGCACACTCGGACGTCAAAGATAGGCAACATATCTTACACGCTGTGCAATCCTATCCTAATCGTTGTACCCCGAACACATTCATTTTTACAAATTTAATCTAGTGACCTTCTAAAAAGGCGACCTCACTATGGCTTAGAAGAACAGGTGGTTGACGTATACAACCCTCTTTAGTCTTGTAAATGTGAAAGGCTTCCACTAATTCCCTGGTCAGCTGATCCTTATGGTGCGAAATAATTGTATTGTCATGGTTTAGCGGGGTACAACGATTAAGATAGGATTGCACAGCGTGTAAGGTATGTTGCCCATCTTTGACGCTCGAGTGTGCGCGGATATGTTTGTAAAAGTGCTGTTAATCTGACCTTGCACAACGTTGGAGGGTGCGCGGGTATATAAAGATGAAGTGTTCGTTCTAAAATAAAACAGTTGCGAGTGTCGTGTATTCTTGTGTCTCTCCACTTTGACTTTGTCAGTGCGCTGCTTCATCAATACGGTATGATGATTCATCACCAACTCACCCAACTTTCCACATTACAAGAGTAGGACAATTAACGGTTCTTTGTAAAAAAAAAAAAAAAGCGTGCGAGAGTTGTTTGATGTGAGGAAGGGAGACGCGGGAAAGGATAAAAAGAATGCGCGCCGCTGGCAAAATTTAGCTTAGTGGCCTGGCCTTATTTATAAATAAGGCACTTAAGTCTGCACGGGGCTGTGAAAGAATACCTTCGATAGGACTCGTTTTCTCGATGCCCATGGTGTTCTGCTGTTGAGCACGAGCTCGCGGGTTGGATTCTCGACAGCGGCGGCCAATATGCAAAAACGCGCATTCACCGGCCGTGTTTCGGGTGCACGTTCAAAACCCGGTGTGATCAGAATTAATCCAAAATACCCGTCTCCCCAACTGTGACATTTCGTGCGGCTCTTGTGTTGCTTCGGAACGTTGAATTTCATCGACTCAGCCTGCGTTTTCTGCGGAAATTCTGCGCAGTGCTTTCACAGTTTCATACAATTGGTGTAGCATGAAATGTGGAACTATGCGGTAGCTGCAGCAGGGCCCCGTTCAGCCATCATGGGAATAGCACATGGATTTGCCTAAACTTCGTCCTTATGGCTTTAAGTGGCTTCGTGACATCGCAAAGGGAGCATTTTGAAGAAAGTACTGCCTTATAAATAATTAAGTAAGCATTGTTAAGATTGTCCGACGGCAGGATTCGAACACGGGACCTCTCTAGCCCAGTAGGCCGATATTGAAACAATTACGCCACGAATGCATGGACGAGCGACACGACTGCAATTAGCAGCAATTATATGCGTGCTTGCAGAGTCATATCACCTTCTGCATAAAAAAGAAAAAGTATAAATTGCTTTGAAATTTATTCCAGTTTAGGTCCAGATAAAGGTTAATAAACGAAACCACAAGAATGTCTGAAGCCCCAAGCATGAAGATATAGTAGCAGCGAGCAAGAAAACAATTCGGGCAGTAATGAGGAGCAGGAGTTTGTCACAACCAGAAGCCCACGGATTTTCAAGGCGTTTCCTCTGTACATAACGACAATTTTACAAGTCAAGGTTGCCGTAAGCTAAGCGAAAAAAAAATTAATTGTGAATATAATGAGGCGTAATGCGCGTGTATTTTATCTGAAAACTTAAACAGACTTTCCGCACATTGAAACAACTAAAAAAAAAAAAAAAAAAAAAGCACAGCTTGCGTTCCGACGTAGTTGACTGATAAGGTACGTGACCGGAAACGGCGGTGCGCTCGCTGCTGTTATCGTGCGCGTGAAACTGCAGCTGACGGTCGCGTCGATCACTTCGAACTGCACGCTCTTGCCTGGGCTCCTTTTGCCCTACGCGCCCAGACAGACAGGGCTCTCGCAGTCGGCGCAGTAAAAAGCGCAACAGGTGTGTCGTTGGCGCCATAGCGCTATAAAACGTAAACTCGATCGCGCATGCAATAGAGAATGAACGAGGGGTTTTGGTTTGGCGGCTTTTCCTTCTAAGTGCGCGTTGGAAAGCGGAACGTCTCGAGGCATGACTGGGCATCTGGTAATTGCTGACCGTGCCTTCGCAGAGCGCACGCGATGGGTTTGTGGTCGCCATTCGCGAGCTCGATGCGGACGACGGTGAACGCATTGTGCCGGCGACGCGCTGAGATTTGGGCCACCTCAAAATTGGAGGTGGGCCAAATTGAAATTCAAGGATGGCCCAAGTGAAACTTGGATTTCGGGGGTGGCCCAAGTGATGGGCCAACGTTAAATGTGGGGTTGGACCAACACAGCCGAGCCAAAGAATGCTTACGCATTAATAGTCAGTTCTGAGAATTTCTGTAGCATTTTTTTTTTTTACGTCGCCGTGAATGAGTTGTAGAGGAGAGGGAAGGGAGGAAAGAAGCGACGCCGTCGTTGCACGACGGACAGAGACGAGAACATACGAAGATGAAAACATACGAGGATAGCGTGCGGTTGACTGTACTCGCGGACAATTTCTGTGGTTTTAGATAACGTAACTGCGCGAAAAAACGAAGACACACGAAAGAAACACACGACACCACGAGCGCAGTGGTGGTGTCGTGTGTCTTTCTTTCGTGTGTCCTCGTTTTTTCGCGCAGTTATATAAACGTCTAAAAGCTATGAACCAACTAGCCCGCCAGAACGTCCTACTAAAGTAAATTTCTGTGGCGCCGAAGCAAAGAGAGTTACAGAAGAAAGGGGAAAGGCAGGGAGGTTAACCAGATGGGAAGATCCGGTTTGCTACCCTACGCTGGGGAGACAGCAAAGTGACAGCAAAGTAGATATAAAGAAAGTAAGAAGAACAGACACAATCACAATCGGTCACAGGTGGCACAGCACAGTAGCACTTGCAGCACTATAAATATCTGTCCAGGCTACAGCCGCTTGTGCAAATCTGTTGCCCTTAAAAACTGCAATAGTGCCCTCGTCGCCCTCCGCTAGGGTGGCTAGAATTGGGAGGTGTGAAAAGCGCGGCGCGTTTCCCTTGCCAGACAGGGTCCCTCTGTGCGCCGCTGCCGCTAGGGCCGCTGCTGCAGGGGGCGGGGTGGAGGTTATGCAGCATGAAATAAGGCGGACACGGCAATACAATTGTTGGATTGGAAAGAGGAAACCACGTAGTTGGTGGAACAAGGAAATTAAACAAGCTATAGAAGAGCGTAAAGAGGCATCTAGGGTTCATCGAGAAGCCAAAAAGTTGGGATTACAAGAAAAAGAGGTGCTCCTTAGATGGAATACGTACCGAGAAAAGAAAAGGGTTGCGAGTGAGCTCGTGCAAGAGAAAATTAAATGCGCAAGTGAACGTTGGGTGCATAACATTCACAAAAGAGACAAAGGCGCCCCAAAAAGATTCTGGAACCATATAAAAGCACTCGGAGCTCCAACTAGAAACTCGCAAACGGCTATAAGGGATGAAGACGGTAACATCTATGAAGGCGATGATGCGCTGCGGTACCTCACAGACGTTATCAGGCATAACTTCGGTACGAGAAAAAGCGTAGTTCAGACAACAGATCCAGCAACAACAGAGAGGCCTGAGAGATCAAAATTCAGCATAGAAAGCTTTTATTGGAAAAAGGCAGCAGAAAATGTCCCTAACAACACGGCAGCAGGACCCGATGAAATCCCAATACAGCTAATCAAAAACCTTGGTCCAAAAAGCAAGGCAATGCTGACTAATGCCATAGAGCAAGTGATTAGAACAAAGAATATTCCCGTTGGATGGCGTGAAAGCAAGATGAATCTTATCTACAAAGGCAAAGGAGATAAGGATAAGACGAGCTCATACAGGCCAGTTACAGTAACGTCGGTGATATATAGAATGGCAATGCAAGCCATAAAATTAGAACTGTCGAAGTGGGTGGAGGAAAACGGTGTATTGGGGGAACTACAGAATGGGTTCAGGCCAGGCAGACGCTTAGAAGACAATATGTTTGTACTAACTCAGTGCATAGAGATTTCAGTAGCTCAGAAAAGACCTTTATGGATAGCATTTCTAGATATTAAAGGAGCTTATGACAACGTAGACAGGGAATTGTTGTGGGATATTCTTCAATACGAAGGCATAGATGACGATTTCGTGGAGCTGCTGAGGGAGATATATCGAGACAACCAAGTACAAGTGGCATGGGAAGGCCGAAAAGGAAATGAAATGGTGGGAATTCACCAAGGATTGAAGCAAGGATGCCCTCTGTCACCATTGTTGTTCACGCTTTACGTCAAGGGCATAGAAAGACGACTGGAAAACAGCGAATTAGGTTTTGATTTATCCTACATGCGTAATGGACAAATGGTGCAACAGAAGATCCCTGGACTGATGTACGCAGACGACATTGTGCTACTAGCGGACAATAAAAAAGATTTACAGATACTTGCGAATATTTGTGGGAACGCAGCGACAAATCTAGGCCTTAAGTTTAGCACAGAGAAATCAGGGATTATGATCTTAATGAGCACACGAGTAACTTCGTGGTGTCAATTCAACAGCAAGTAATACCCATAGTGAAGCAATATAAGTACCTCGGCGTAAACATAAACGAAGGAAAGAATTACTCAATCAACCACCAAGATAATCTGAAAATAAAGGGGAAGCGGAATGCAGCATTAATGAAACACAGAACACTGTGGGGCCACAATAAGTATGAGGTGGTGCGTGGAATCTGGAAAGGAGTAATGGTGCCAGCGCTAACATTCGCAAATGTCATTATATGCTTAAAATCGGATATATTGGCGGGTTTGGAAGTTAACCAAAGATCAGTAGGCCGGTTGGCTTTGGGAGCACACGTTAATACGACAAATGAGGCAGTGCATGGAGACATGGGTTGGGCCTCTTTTGAAGTCAGAGAAGCACAAAGCAAAATTAGTTTTGAAGAAAGGCTCAGGAACATGGATGAAAATAAATGGGCGGCTAAAGTGCACAAGTATCTCTACATGAAAAGCGTGGACACAGAATGGAGGAAGAGGTCAAGGAAGTTGGCAACCAAGTACAGGATAATCGAAACTGTAAATAGACAACCAGGGGTCATCAGAAAGAAAGTGAGAGAAATAGAGACCGTGAATTGGATGCAAAGAATGGAAACGAAAAGGACAATGGAGATTTACAAGAATGAGAAGAAAGAAATTAGAAGGGAAAATCTGTACGATAACACAAAGGGCAGTGCCTTGCTATTTGAGGCTCGCGTCGGTTGCCTAAGGACGAAAACATATCGGAACAAATATTCGGAATTAGATGAGACATGTGTATGCTGCAGTAAAGATCCAGAGACCACTCAGCACATCCTAATGGAATGCGACGGGATCCACCCAGCGAGAACCGTAGGTAACGTGCAACTCCCAGAAGCGCTTGGGTTTAAAGTGGAAGGAAACATAAACCGATCAGCCGTAGAGATCAGCAAGAGACGATTAGAGTACTGGTGGAAAAAAAGTAGGGAAAAGATGGATGCGACCTGATCTCTTAAAATCATAGGCAGCGGTACAAGGTAAATTTTTGAAAAAGAAAAATAATGATAGGTATACAAAAATGCTAGATAAAGAACATGTATAGTATACCTGATTAAATCAAGCAGGCTAGGTGACTATTTGTCGCCGCCCCGTTTCAAAGGGGATGCCAATAAATCATCATCATCATCGGGTAAAGCCCCGGGCCTTGCCGCTCCCGCCGTCGCAGATACCCTGTAGGATAACGCGGCGGCATCTTGGGGTTGCTGCTGCGTCGTTTTTTTTTTTTTTATTATCGGTTACGTGATTTTTATTTTACGTGGGTCATGCATTTGTGATCTGTAGTAAAGATGCACTCTAAAACGAAGAAGAAAACTGAACGCTGGTGCTTCGTTCCTGACTGCAACTCTGGGTACCGGTCGTCCGCCGAAAAAGTATCATTGTTCCCAGCACCGGCGTGCAAAGACTTGTTTCAAAAGTGGGCTCGCGCAATTAATACCAAGATCTGACAGGCAACTCCAAGAGAATAAAGTAAATTCCGCTGCGATGGCTTGTGTCGGCATGTCGGCATTCTAAAATAAGTTCCTCTGTTAGAGGTCTTTGGTCAAAACGCGCTATCGTCTGTACGAGCGATCGTCTCTGTAAATGGTAGCGAGGACAGTCACAGAGAAGGTGCTGAAGAGTCTCCTCGCTACCACAGTCATCACACGAGGCGTCGTCGGTCCATCCCATTCGGAATGCAAAAGACCACTCCTAGCCATATTCGAAAAAGTAGGGTAGCTTCTCGACGGCAGAGTCGAGCTGGGATGCAAAGGCGTATAGCGGAGTCTTGTGCAGCCGGTTATTTTGAAAACTTCTTGCGTCCCACAGGGAGAACCTGGTGTCACGGGTGAGCATTCGAGGTTTTCGAGCGGCATCTGTCCTTGATAACGGTATTGGTTCCTCTTCGTCGCCTTGAAGTCACTGCGGCGTCATAGGAAACGAACACGTTGATAACGCTGCGTGGCGCCGAAGCAAAAGCAATACGGAGGCAAAGCGCGCTGAACTTAAGCGCGCTCCCGAAAAAAGTCGCACGTGAAGAGAAACTGCAGGAACACGTACTTTAGAGCAGCGAAACGAGGCAAAATACTCCAGATGGTGTTAAATCTCATTTGTCTTACTGCTTTTATCTTGCGTGTCGCGACACGTGCAAGACGGTCGCACGTGGAACCTACGCTGATTCAATGTTTGTTCCGGGAAAGCGAAAGCGCTGTCAAGCTCTATGCCGGACAGCTTGGCGCAGTCACGCGCCCCTGTAGCTTTTCCCTTCATTGCCACAGGAAGTCTAGCTATACACAGAGGGATGAGAATTAATGTGCAGAATAAGCTTCACCTGGCGAAAGGATGACGTGGTCACAGGTGATCACGCTCTTATCTCTTCACGAACGCTCATTTAGAGCCTTGCGCAATATCGAATGGCGAGGTTGGTGCCAGTACGGCCGGTCGTCCACCTGTTCTAGTGCATGAGACGGAGAGCCATTGTCATGGTGCGTCATCATGAGGGCAGCTCCCAGGCGCCCTCGGCGGCAACGGGATCTCGCGAAATGCCGCGAAGGCCACAAGCAAGCAAGAGGTGCGTGCGTGTGCACGCAACGATTGAATGCACACTATAGCTAGAAACAAAATCACTTTAGCCAGGTGAAGTATTCATTCAAAACTCTAGTTTGGCTGGTTTCGTTGTAATAAATATATTTCCAAAAGAGAAAATGAAGGTATATATAAGTTTCATTTTATGAAGCGCCGGCACGTCGGTGTTGGCGTCTCGGATTTCGAAGTACTTTTTTTTTTTCGTATTTGGCGGGTTGTCGGGTTTATTAAACGTTCTTGAAGCTTGCCAAGTCTTTTGCTCTTCTTGAAAAGATTCCAGGCGATCTTTCCCGGCAAAAAGTTAACTCTGGGCAGGCGCCGTCAAAATTAATGACGTCTCGACGAGCGGGTGCGGGAATTTCAGTGCGGCGTCGCCACCCGTATTTCGTTGTTGCGTATTTTCTGGATTACCAAGCCTGTTTTCACGGCATGAGCGACTTTTAGTGCAAATAGCATTCTTTTTTTGATTATTGAAACGTAAATAAAAGAAAGATGTAGTCACCCTATAATGGTGACGGCTACGCCTTTTCGCTTAGCAGAAACACCACCAACTATGTGTGCATATATATATATATATATATATATATATATATATATATATATATATATATATAGTAAGAAAAGAAAAAGAGACAACGTCCTAGGGCCAAGAATCCACAGCACACAGTCGTATATACACACACGAACATATGGATATAAGTATAGCGCAGGCAAGTCTCACCACACTTCATGAGTTCGTTAACACAGTTTTCCTTCCGGCTCTATTCGACCAAAATGTGGGCCGATCCCGAAGGACGTGCAGTCTAAAATGTGGTCCGTTCACGTGACACTGGGCATGTGCCGCTCTTCAGTGAACCTCTCTGGCGCCAACACGGCCACTGCGCATGCGCTGACTTCACGGTGGCCCGAGAGAGGAGCCCGGCTGCAGATACACACGCCTCGTGCATGACGCGTTTCCCGCATATACTTGGACGGCCGTCAATGAGTTCTGCCCGAATTGTTTAGTTATGGCGTAGCAGGCTAATTTACTATAGCACAGCTCACGAAGCTTTTCTCTTGAATGTCCCTTTAACGTTGCGGTTGGGTTGTATAGATACGCATGCGCGCTGCTGTTACAGAACAAAACTGTCTAATAGCCTTGACGTCACGCAATAATGGCGAGAGCCCATACATTTTATTGGTGGCGCACACTAGCTGCTCTTAATGCCATCTATTCTTGCAAAAGTTTTTGTTTTTCTTCCTTCGGTTGGACCTTTGGAATTCCTACAGATGACATCAGATCGAGCAGCTGGCCGTCTGCTATCTATAGGGGGCGTTACTCGACCGCCGTCACCGCCCCTGAGCATACGTCGTAGCTTCCAATCCAGTGTCACATATAATGGGACACGGATTATGTATAACTGGTAAAAGAGATCTAGAAAGGAAGAGAATCCCATTGCTAAACTACTTGTGCGTATATGCGTATATTGGGCGCATTACGATTCGTAATCGTTGATTTCGGGAGCAGTGCTGCGAAAACGTAAAAGCAGTAAAACCTCTGGCTTCTGTACCCCATTAATCGTCCCGCGGAGACCTAATACAAGATCCGGCTGATCTCAAAAGAAAAAAAACCGGACGGCGACGACCGGTGGAGCAAGCCTTACAAGCATGGCGACACAAAAAGAAACATGGCTTCCCCTCCCGAGTCCCGATTTTTGCGCAACAGTTTAAACCTCCGGCACACTTGCTTAGTGAAGGCAACTCCGCAGGGCTTTGATCTCATCCCTGAAGATCATCTCTTCGTCCCTGTCCGGCTTCGTTGCGCAAGGCGTGTGTGGGTTGAACGGAGCCGAGTCTCCTCGCTGTCCTCAGTGACGGTGGCCTTGAGCGCTGTCGACCCGGGTGTGTAAGGAGAGCGACGGGCCAGGGGATGCAACCAGACCGCGCGATGCGTCCTTTATCAGACACGCAACGCCAGATGGGCTCGGCGCTGCGATTACGAAGGGAGAGACTCTGCTGAGCATTAGAAGCACTACGTACGACATTTACTATACGCACTATCCATAGTGGTCGTGCGTTTGTGTGTGTGTGAAGGTCGGACACACAGCGCATGCGCCGTTGCTTACGTGCATAAGAAGGAGCTCCCTGCACAAGGCACTCAGGTGTGCCACTGTGCCCGTCAAACCTCATGTGCACCCTTTGCATTCTCATGCACATAGTTCTCAGCGCATACGCCTTGCGCCGCAGATTTCTTGCCCAGGCGCGTCAGACAACAGTTCGGTCGGCATATTCCACCCGAGAAGCAGCTTGGAGCAGTTTCCTCCTCCTATAATCGTATGTACGTTATAGCCGATCATGATCGTATGAGAGGACCACTGAACAATTGACTTTCCAATTAGCGAATTACTGTTTTAACCCTAGTTGGCTTCTTGAAGGGCTGAATTGATTGATCGATTGGCGCTCAGCCGTAACCCACTGAACTACGCCCCTCTTCGGTCCTGCGTTCTGAGGAGGGGGGCGTAAGGAGAAGGAAATGTTGGTAATCCCCAGGATATTTGGTTCAATGAACGAAAGGATGCGGGCGTTGTTTGCTTCCATGATTTTACAGTTGCCTTCGTTGTGATGCCCTGGCGAGCGAACCACAATTATACTGACGGCATTCGTTGTAAGGTCGTGAATATTTAAAGCCTGCACCACTTTTATTTATCTTGTTTTTGTCGGTGTTTCAGATCCAAGGTGCAGCACACTTGTTCGTTGCATCGATCTCTGCTGGAAAACTTTGTTCGCTGTTCTAAATAAACGTCGAACACTGACCCGAGTGGTATCGATCACGCGCTCATGTGGGCGCCAGCAGCTCACGGTGCGGTGACTCACGGTACCTGTTGCGCACAGCGTTTGAAAGAGCACAATTTCAATCGAGCAGTTCAGCCGGCACGGCGTGCTCATATAGGTCGGCAAAATAAATAGAACCCACTCATAATCGTTCACAGCGTATATAGTGGTAGCTTTGGGCTCAGATCCACCAAACTCGGAGCCTGTCGAACTCACTCGCACTGAGACTGGCCAAAATCATACTCAGGCGGGCTCGAGTGCTATAGCAGTCACACACTCACTCGGAGTCGCGGAATAATTATCGCTCCAGATTCAATGTGACTCACCGGATCGCAAATTCGCAGATTTACCCGCCGTAGTGGTGCCGTGGCTATGGCGTTGTCCTACTAAGCACGAGGGCGCGGGATCGAATCCCGGACTCGGCGGCCGCTCTCAATGGGCGGTGAAATGCAAAAACGCTTGTGTGCCGCGCATGTTATAAAGAACCCCAGGTGGTCAAAATTAACTCGGAGTCGCTCACTACGGCGTGCCGCGTAAACAAATTGTGGTTTTGGCACGTAAAACCACAGAATTTAACTAAATTTCAACCAGATTTTGGAAGGGGGCTGTGCAAACCCGTTCTGATTTAACAGACTCACTCGCTTGTCGCCGATTCGCAGGCTCATCTCACAACTCGCGCCAAATCAGAATCACTAGCTTGGAATCGCTTGATTAGGATTTCATTTATGGGGACGCTGCCATTCATATATCGCGCAGAAAAAGCTTAGTTAGGTCTATAAAGTGTGGCGCAATTGCAGACAAATAGGAGACTAACACTTTGACATGTTAGTGGCCATTATCATGTCAACGTATTTTGTATGCATCCGTACGACTCTGTCAGAACGCGATTATTTTGTCTGACAACGCTATAATAAATGGAAAGCAGGATTGAAGAAGGCACCGCGTAGATTTAGGGAATTAAACTCCTCGCTCATGCAGGGGACGTATTCTGAAACGTTCCACTTCGGCGATATATAGGTCGCCTTTCGCCTTCAGGCACGCGCTGATTGGCTGGTCCAGCAAAATTGAATGACGTCGGGCTCAACCAGCCAATAAGCTCATCCAATTTTGCTAGAACAGCCAATCAGTGCGCGCCTGCAGGCGAAATTGTCGCCTAGGCGAACTATCGCCGAAGTGGAACGTTTCGGAATGCGTCCCCAGGTCGTCGCCCTTGTCGAGCGCCAGTTTAGGGATTCTCTTGAGCGGTGATTGTTTTCTTTTTCTTTATTTCTAATCACCACCACTTTGTACGATATAACCTTGTGTAGGTTCCCTTTGGGCACTTAGCTCGAACTTGTCATTTGCTGCAGTTTTTCTTACGGCAGCCGACCTGCCGTAAGAAACTAAGTGTGGCCAGTTCGCACAATCTGCCAGTCACTTGCTTTGAGAGGGCTTTCGTTTTTGGTTAACTTAAAACTCGGCAAAACGCCGAGTGCGCTATTGCGTGTGAGGAGAGATGAAGCCACATGTTCGCATATAAATCTTGCGCGTAACGAGCAAACTGAAAGACGGGCACCGTCTTGGCACGAGTCCATGAGTAGGTGTGCAGCCACCTTGAAACAATGGCGTGTGGAATAAGCGCATCGGCTCTTCCGCTGTCTTTATGTTGCCCTGGCTTCAGATTGTCCATGGCTTAACCATAATCGCTGCACATTTACATTGGTGCGGTTGCTGCATTCACGTAAGCGACGAGAGGTATTGGCGGCAAACTGAGGTGGTGACTGCGAACGTAAATACGCGTATTTCAACGTGTATGCCGTTCGTTAGCGATTGGCCCGTCATAGTCGGCGACTTGCGAAGCACATAATGCAAACTGCGGGCCCCCACATGGAAATTGGCGCTACGAAAGAGACCGTCGCATGCGGAACAGGAAGAGAGATATTCGTGCAAGGTGCGTTCCTCGCCGTGCGAGCAAATTGTGCAACGCCGTTGCGTCGCCGTGCGCGGCCTTTGCAGCACCCGCTCGACTGCGCTGTACTCGCATGCATCCGCTCGTTTGCTGTGAAAGCCACGCGGAAGTTACTTTAGTTCGGTGCATCGTTGCGGTGTTTTGTGACCGTGCTTCTGAGAGAGGATAACGGAACTATGTTGATGTGGTGGCGGTCTTATATCCTTCGTTCATTCGTTCCGTCATTCATGCACCTATTCGTTCCCTCTGTCTCTTCTTCCTTCAATACGGTAGCCCTCGTTTCCTCCTTTCTTCATTTATATCTTCTTTCCTTCCTTCATTCACTCATTATAGTGAGTGAAAGCGAGAAAAAGAGAGCGCGCAGATTGGGGCTCTCGAAGAGGGCAGCACGAACAGGTAAAGCGGACATGACATGCGCTTGTTTTGTCTCGTCTTTTCAGCGCGTCGTGTGTATACTGTCTGCTCGCAGTGCCGTTTATACGAGACTCAAATGTGCGCCAGTTCGCCGAGTTTCCCATCCGTTTTTTGCACGCTGGCGTTGCTCAGCCTCTTGTTCACCAGGCTCGTGCTATTTGCACCGTGTGACGAGAGCACGGTGCACGTCCCTCGCACCGCGCCCGAGGCCGTGACACAGCGGTGAAGTCAGCGTTGTTGCGGAACAGCGGCAAATCGTTGTATAAGTGGAACGCCTCTCGAAATTGCTGCTCCAGTTTGCGACGCGTCCAACTCTTTCATGCGCGTGTCACATGGCCTGCAGCCGCAAGTCGATGCTGGTGCGGGCTTTGTTTTGCGCATGCCTCATGTGCTCGAAACCTCTAAGAGGCACAATATCAGGCAAAATCAATTTGACGTTTATTACACTTGCTATTGTTGCATGTTCCGATGGGAACATGCAACGTCCTCCGTCAATTACCTCGTGGAGCCCCTCAAGCCACCGACAGACCTGCGCAATCGCGGCCGAGAACTTGTCCACGTCTGTCGCATTAAGCCGTACTACGACCCAATAGTAGTGTCTTCGCCTTAAGCCGCCAGGATGGCGCCTTTTTCGGCGGAGGGCGATTGTAATGAAGAAGAGTAACCTGTGCCTCAGCAGCATCGCCACCGGCATGAGCTCGTGGTTGCTGTCAATTGGCCGAACGCTTGTTACTGCTACCCGTTCGCCTGCATCCGTTGCTAATAAACCTCTTAGCACTATGTTAGAATAGTTAATATAGTTTAACTATGTTAGCCCCGAGCAGATGTCCGAATCTCATGACGTCACGAGGAGCTAGCGAGGGAACTTCTAGCCTGTTTTTTCGTTTTGCGCAATGTCTGAATTACCAAGAGAAAAAAAATCTTGTGAACAGCAGCTAGCTATATACAGTCGCTGTTGTCCAGTAAGCCTGGTGGTGTTAGTAATTAGTGAACGGCAGTAATATCAAAATTTACTGAGGACCTCGCCTTACGTGACAGCTCGCTACGGTTAGGAAGTTTCACGAAGTTTTCACAACGACGACGACGTTGGCGACAAGAGAGAGAGAGAAGTGACTTTATTTGCACCCGTCAACTAGATGACGGGGTAGAGGCTTCAGCCTAAACCCACACTCATGCTCTCTAACCGTCGGCCGGGATCCCTTGGGACGCGGCGGCGGTCAGGGCGAGACCGATGACTTGTCGTTGAGCATTTTCTTCTTCGTTGAGTAGCAAGGACTCCCAGGATGACGACAACCGTAATTTTAACACGAAAGTGTTTTATGCCGGGGTCCACCAAGACTTAACTGACGTATTTCCGTCACGGAAATACGTCATAGAACATAATACAAAGAAAGAAACCAGAAGAAAAAGTTCCACAAACATGCAAAATTTCGAATCGAACCCACGACCTCTCGGTCCGCGACGATAGATCGCCGAGCGTTTAACCCATTGCGCCACAAACGCATTTGCAGAGAGCTACACAGACGCGCCTTATATATCTAACACTCCTCCGTGTACCCGCGCTCTTGCTCGGGGCGGTGCCGCCGCCTACGAGCAGAAAAGAGAAGTACTGCATTATGACACTAACGCGCACCGACAGTGAACGCTTCGGTGGTCTCAGCACTACGACGCCTCGATGCCAGCATTCGAAGGGACGCTGGCATCAAGAAGCACTACCAACGCCACCTAGGTGGCGTTCTAGGTGGCGTTCACCGTACTCAGCACAGCGGAGCGTGGCCTCCGCAATTAGCTCTGAAAATGTTTCTGAAGTTGATCGCGGAGGCTGCAATTACGACGCGCTGTACGCGCTGATTTGACTCGGTGACGATTCAGTTACGTGCTTTGTCTTGCGCGTTGTATTAGTGTGTCAGTTACGTGCTTCGTCTTTCGCGTTGTGCTAGCGTGTGCAGCGTAGTGCAGCTTCCATATGCACCGACGGTGTTTCTCCGCTGTCTACTGATACGAGTGTGATGGCACCGACTACGAAAACTGCGGCATTAAGCGCCGTCGAAAGACAACGACGTCGGCGAGCTAACGTCGCGCAAGTGAGTTTAGTGCAGCGATGGACACGCCAGGGGGGAGCGGGAGGCCTTCGCGCGTTCACGGCTCAAGCTGAGAACTCTGCCTCTCGCTTTCCAGAAGTTGACCGCATCGCGACCCAACTGGCTGCCATACACACACCGAATCAAGACCGAAATGATCGTACCTTCGCCGAAGCGACCCGCCAGCGGGACGCCGCTCGACAATACGACGCAGGATGCCCAGCACACCCACAGGATGGTCAAAAGTAGCTTTATCGCTTGCATCACCGACAAATGCCGTACACAGCTAATTACGCCACAGTCATTTATTTGCACAGGGCAAAAAAAAAAAAAAAGAAACAGTGCACGAATAACAGATGACGCAGCAAGAGGAACACAATATACTAACTCGCCCAGTTCTCCCTATCCTTTGTCCGCTCACTCACCTGTTTATTCATCTCTGACTAGCGTCCTAACCTCAGGCGCCTGCTCTCCTGAGCCATGTGCAGGACAGCTAACTCGCTTCTTGAATTTTACGCGAGACCGTCAGCTCCAATGGTGCTTAAAGCTTGGCGATTTGCCGTCCTGGTTTGGACAGCTGAGATGTGTGACGAAACCTGGACCGCGATTGTGTAGCGATGTCTTCCGCTCGATTCGATGCCGCTCTTATCAGCTACCGTTCACAGCCGGCTGATGCCATTGATAACGCGAAACTGGGCGTCCCTCTGACCACTGACGAAGCGCGAAAAAGGAATAGCATCGGATAAGGCATCGCTAAAAAATCGCGACCGTTCTTACGAAATGCCAAGGACGCCGTTACGCAGACCAATACCAGGGCAACAGTGGGATGTGAGTGATATGGCGAACGAACGAAAGAGAAAAAAGTTTCAAGGGAAAGGCAGCGAGATTTGAGGTGTGTACCCTGCACTGGGGAAGAACCGTTTTGCTCAGCGCGGACGGATGCACACATAATTCACAATCGAGGGTTCGTTCATTAAAACAAACTTTCGCTTATGTTTGTGAACTAATTCTTACGCAACCCTTATTCTGCATTTGGTTATCAATAAATTATTCCGGCTTGCTTTCCACCAATTTGGTGTGCACCCATTTAGTATACGTACCGACACCAATTCTAGCTATTTTAATTCCTTTCATTTACGTCCCGCTGCGTTGTATGTAGCCGCAGCAAAGTAATTTGCGACTGAAGAGCGTTCGTTTGGGAGCAAAGCAGCGCAGGAAAAAATAGAGAGGCAGTCTCTTCGAATTGCTGCTTAACGAGGCCGGCGCCGAGTTTGCAGCGTTTTCACGATTACGAACGAGACTCATGAATACTGCGAATACACCCCCCCCCCCCCCCCCCGTTTTTTTTTTTCTTCTTCTTGCTCGAGTGGTTGTAAATTGCGGCTCTTCCGAGCTCTTTTGTTCGCGAATTTGCGTCCAATCAGAAGAAACGGTGCGCGGTGCTGCTCTGAAGTGGAATCGACGCAAAGAAAGATAGGTGTAAACGAACAAAATACGCTACTAGGAGGCAAACAGAAGTTATTCTTGGATTCGGGTCAGACGCGCCAGCTGCGGAGCACCGTCGTCGTATTTCCGAGGCATGCGCAGAGATGAAAATGGGCATAGCAGATACTGCGGAGTTTGAGAAGGGAAGGTCCGTTGCCGTAACGAGGCCTCGCGTAAGCTCTGGCGTAAGCGTGCGTGTCTGCCACACCTTTCTGCCACGGCCACCTGTAGCGAAGCGGCCGCGCTGGCGTTCTTGCGAAAAGGTCGGCACCTTTAGGAAGCACGAAAGGAGAAAGAGTTTCGGCTTTGCCGCGGTGATGGGCAAAACGCGGGAAGGAAAAAAGATTTGTGCCGAGGTGGCACGCGAAAGAAGCAAACGGGTGTGCGTGAAGACCGTTTCGCACTCTGGAAGCTGGCTTTGCTGCACCGGAGCGTGCCATAGCGGCGGAGCACGAGTTCGGAGCGGCCGGAGTGTGTGCGTGGTTAGCGAGTGTGCTCGGTAATGATGACTGCGAGGGCGTGTGCTATAAGCGCATGTAAATATTGGCATCGTTCTGCAGACGTAGTATTTGCTTGTAGTCGGCTTCAACTGGTAGTTCAGTCATTGCGGGCGTCATGTTGCGCAGTTGTGGTCAGAGTCATTTGTGCCGCCGTCGATTCATCCGTTCGTTCAATCATACCGCGCCACGGAGTGAAATTGACGCCTCGCCAATATAACGTGGAGCGACGCTGGATGAAGAAAAGTACTGCAAGAGGTGAGGAATCATCATCAGCCTATATTTATGTCCACTACAGGACGAAGGCCTCGCCCTGCGATATCCAATTACCCCTGTCTTGCGCTAGCTAATTCCAACCTGCGCCTGCGAATTTCCGAACTTCGTCACTCCACCTAGTTTTCTGCCGTCCTCGACTGCGCTTCCCTTCTCTTGGTATTCATTATGTAACTCTAATGGTCCACCGGTTATCCATCCTACGCATTACATGGCCTGCCCAACTCCACTTTTTCCGCTTAATGTCAACTAGAATATCGGCTATCTCCGTTTCTTCTCTGATCCACACTGCTCTCTTCCTGTCTCTTAACGAAAGGATGTTAGGCTTAACGTTAGGCTTAACACTTTTCGTTCCATCGCTCTTTGTGCGGTCCTTAACTTGTTCTCGAGCTTCTTTGTTAACCTCCAAGTTTCTGCCCCATATGTTAGCACCGGTAGAATGCAATGATTGTACACTTTTCTTTTCAACGACAGTGGTAAGCTCCCGGTCAGGATTTGGCAATGCCTGCCGTATGCACTCCAACCCAATTTTATTCTTCTGTAAATTTCTTTCTCATGATCAGGGTCCCCTGTGATTAATTGACCTAGATAAGCGTACTCCTTTACAGACTCTAGAGGCTGGCTGGCGATCCTGAATTCTTGTTCCCTTGCAAGGCTATTGAACATTATTTTTGTCTTCTGCATACCCACTCTTACACTTTCTCGGTTAAGGTCCTCAATCATTTGCTGTAATTCGTCCCCATTGTTGCTGAATAGGACAATGTCATCTGCAAACCAGAGGTTGCTGAGATATTTTGCCGTTGATTCTCACTCCTAAGCCTTCCCAGTCTAAGAGCTTGAACACTTCTAAGCATGCAGTAGCATTGGAGAGATTATGTCTCCTTGCCTGACCCCTTTCTTGATAGGTAACTTTCTACTTTTCTTGTGGAGAACCAAGGTAGCTGTGGAATCCTTGTAGGTATTTGCCACTATATTCACGTATGCATCCTGTACTTCTTCGTTACGTAATGCCTCTATGACTGCTGGTATCTCCACTGAATCAAATGCTTTTTCATAATCTATGAAAGCCATATAGAGAGGTTGATTGTACTACGCAGATTTCCTATTACCTGGTTGATGACATGGATATGATCCATCGTAGAATATCCCTTCCTGAAGCCAGCGTGTTCTCTTGGTTGACTGAAGTCACGTGTTGCCCTGATTCTATTGGAAATTTGTGAATATTTTATACAATACTGAAAGCAAGCTAATGGGTCTATAATTCTTCAATTCTTTAACGTCTCCCTTCTTATGGATGAGTATAATGTTGGCGTTCTTCCGGCTTTCTGGTACACTTGTAGTCGTGAGGCATTGCGTATAAAGGGCCGCAAGTTTTTCAAGCATGATATCTCCTCCACCTTTGATTAAATTGACTGTTATTCCATCTTCTCCAGCAGCTTTTCCCCTGGTCATGTCTTTCAAGGGTCTTCTAACTTCATCGCTAGTTATAGAAGGAGCCCCTGTATCCTGTTCATCACTCCTTCGAATGGAAGTAGCTTGGCTGCTCTGGGGACTATACAGCTCAGTATAGAATTATTCTGCTGCTTTTACTATGTCATCGAAATTGCTGATGATATTACCGTGCCTATCTTTCAGTGCATTCATTTTGCCTTGTCCTATGCCTAGTTTTCTTCTAACTGATTTCATGCTGCGTCCATATTTTACTGCTTTCTCAATCTTTTTCACGTTATAATGTCGGATATCCCTTACTTGTTGATCAGTTTTGACAGTTCAGCGAATTCTATCTGATCTCTCGAGTTTGACACTTTCATGTTTTGCCGTTTCATTATTAAGTCCTTTGTTCTCTGGGAGAGCTCATCTACTGGTGAGGAATCGGGCTTCAGACTTAGCCGCTGGCTTCATGGCGGCACGACGTGCGCCATCGATGCAGCCGCCCCCGCTCGGAGCCAAACTTGGCGGCACACGTCGTCGGCGATCCGGCCTTTTCGCGGAGTCAATTTAGCGGCGCGGTGAAACGCTTTATGATCCCCCCCCCTTCCCCCCTCTCACCGCTGTCGCCTCTTGACGGCCGCCTTCCCTTGGGGCACGTTGCTTGTAGCTGCCTCGCGGCGAGGAAATATACTCGGCTCCCGCTGCAACCATTGCAACGACGCGGTCAAGTGCGCCGTAATCCGTCAGAGAGCTTGTTCTCAGTTAAGCAGGGACCGTGCACCGTGTTATCGATATATTTCGGGGACACTTCTGCGTGGCGTGACGTCAATCGCGACGTGTATACCGACACGCATCGGGAACTACTCGATGAGAGTCGCACCGTTCGTCGCGTCCGTTTCCGCGCGCCTGTGCAATCACTGCGCGCTGAGAGTGACAGTCCGGAGAGCGATCGATCGGGAATACGGATGTTATAAGGCATTGTCTTACTGCCATGCGCTGGCCCGTCCGAGCCCGGCCCCGTGGTTTCTTCATCTTAAATTCTGGCATTTTACGTGCTAAAACCGGAATAAGATTATTCGAGTGAATAACAGAATTCGAGTGAATAAAATTGGCGGGAGTGCAAGTTTAAAGACGCTGATCTATACTTGCTTTCAGAATTCCGTAATACACTGCTGCTAGAAACGTCTCTAGCGCCATTATTTATAAGCAGGTGACCCGCAAGAGTAACGTTTATGGGCAACCATAGTGTCACATGGAACAAGGAATATTTAGGTGCTTTATTTGGCGTCATTTTAATGTAAACATCTGGGGTGTTAAGTACATGTGTGTATGTATGTCTATATATATACCGTTTTTTCATGGGCGCCGCCATTGCGTACGCAGTGGCGCCGTCTATGGGCAGTTGGCATGCTGGCTTGGGCGAACGCCCGTGGTGTAGGCTATATGGTATCCGCTCGGCGGCAGTTCGTGGTGGATTTTTTCGCACTCGCGCGGTCTATTTAGCATGAAATGACGTCTTCTACGTGGGGAATGATCCTGTGAACCGTAGTGAATGAATTTAAGTCTGAAGTAATTTAGGGACTGGAGTTTCTGCTGGCGTTAGGGCGGACGGAGCACCCAGCGCGAGGTGTGCTCGTTTGTTTGAGCCTACAATCAGCGCCGGATAACAGTTAGGTATTTCAGAAAATTCGTTTCACGAATGTTACCTTACTGCAGCATTCTCAGCACTGTAATTCTAAGCTCTGGTTTAGCTGCAACGAGTAGTTACGAAACATTTGACGATCCTAACAGCGTGGGTACCGTTCTGCTGGAGAATAAGTAGTGCTGTTTACTTTGAAAAGCGTTCAAGTTGTTATCTGTAGATACATTGGGCGACTGCCTTGTTTGCTGGGCAAGGTTTCCGCCCACAAATAAAATAGTTTGGTTAATAATAACCGCATAATGTACAGTGTGAATCGCACTTTTCGAGTGGTCGAACGACCAGCTGCAGACTGCGCGAGCGTCCGAGGCAGTACTAAATGCTGTGCTATAGATCTGTTTGTTCTATATAGCGTATGGTCCAAATGGTCCAAGCATGCGGCACTACCATGCGAAGTCTTATTGCGTCGTTATCCCGTGTTCTGTTTTATTTTGCCGCAATAGGAGGACATATTAACTTTTTTTTTTTTTCAGTCTCGTAAGTTAAGTCACCGACGACGGATTCACCCATCTTACGGAAATTGTGTCTTACAAATAGCTGTTGAATTCTCTTGATGCGATCCCCTTTGTATATTGTGCCTTACAGGGCAAAAAGGAAATGCCGATCTAAGCACGAAGCAATTGTGCGTGCTCGCTGTGTTGAGTAAAGTCTTCGGCCTTGCAGGAGGCTAACGTAGACATAGTGATTTGAAGTCTACTAGACTTAAAATGCGCGAGAACGATGCCGGTGGCTGATGCAAATGTTTTACAACAACTCTTCGTCGAGTGAAAACCGATGCATCCAACATAGTTCACAACACATACACACACCGCGGGTGATGATGCGCGTCGCATTTTTGCACATCCAAGAGAAATTTCCAGATACTGTAGCTACTGCTGCACCTAAAGGCTACACAGTGGTTGTTCGACGACCTCGTAAGAACTGACATCCCGTAAATTGAACTCAGAACTAGCTAAAACATTTACAAATCGTTCGGCAGCGCGCGACCGGCAACACATTGAAGCCGCGCCGCGCCGGCTCGCACAAGCCAGAGAGGAGGAAAGGCTCGTCGCGCGCCCTTTCCTCCTCGCCCGATGAAAAGGTATATATATATATATATATATATATATATATATATATATATATATATATATATATAATATAAATGAGAAGCACAACGTTGCGGTTATCTTCCTTTAAAAAGGTCGGTCCACCTACCGAAACTGTTGGGTAAATAAACCTAAGATAACCGCAAAGTTGTGCTTTTCATTTTGCTAAATACGTGTGGCCCATTGAAAAATCCAGTTTACTACTATATATATATATATATATATATATATATATATATATATATATATATATATATATATATAGTGTAGACAACGCAGCTATGACTCCTTCTTTACTCCTTTAAGTTAAAATTTCATACATCGTTCACGCTAATTCCCAACGAACCCACGATATAGTGCCAGAAAAAAAAAAAACTAATACAAGGCAAAAAATACGAGGTCCATGCCATTGAACGTGTCAGAACTTCGTTCGAAAGAAACAATACATTGAAGGATTACAATTTTCTGCGTTCTGTTTTATGTTCCACATGCCATTTACCAACGTTGCAAGATATTGCAGCATCCGCGTTGGTTCCTAGTATTTATCTAAAAACACTTGAAAGTTTGAAATCAATTATGTGTGATAAACGGCGGCACGTTGTTCTACTCGCTTGAACACAGAATGAAGAAATTAAATGGAAATCAGTAGCAAGTTATATTACGCCTTAGCACGCAACATACATTGCGAATGTATATTCCAGCATTTATTTACTGCTACGTTAATGAATTATTTCATTCCACTAAGAAAGCGTCTAAACTTTCTTTCATCCTTTTTACGCCGGCGGTAAGATGTCACTTTCAAGATAAATCGCCCGCGTGGCCGCGCTGCAGGGGGAGGTGTGTGAGGGGCGAGCGTAAAACAGTGAGGCGCTGGCGCGTGGGCTTTGAACGTGGCCGGCCGGGGATGATGCGATGGGAATAAGCACGCGGCAGTGCAAGGTTGGCGCTCTGGGATTGAAAACGTTCAGCGCGGTGGAAGCTACAGGTCGCGTCCGAAGGCACACTTCAATCGCGCTAAACCTTTACTGAAGAAAGAGAATAATTACGAGGATGGCTGAGTGGCCCAGGCCGGATTGAAAGTTACTATAGTGATCGCCACAAGAAAAACGCCCGCTGCCGGTCAAGCTCACCATCCGACCTTCCAGAGAAGGCATGCATTGAATGCCTGTGCCGTGGTCGATAAATGGACTTCCATTGAGTTAATAACACGTACCTCTTGCGATTCTTTCTTACTGTCGCCATACCGGGATAGTATTGAATCTTCGATCGTCTTGGGTAAGTGTGGCTCGTTATTAAACGCGCTGTTCGCTCTATTAAAAATGTGCCTGTCTGGTAAATGCGCGCATTTGCAGAATGAAAAATAATGAAAAACGTCGAGTCTCCAAACTGCACCGTAGGTTACGAGGTATGCCGTAGTGGAGTGCTCCGGATTAATCTTTTACCACATAAGGTCCTTTAACGTGCACCTAAATCTAAATACACGAGCCTTTCTTGCATTCTGCCTCTATAGGAATGCAGCCGCTGGGATCGAACCCACAACCTCTTTCCCAGCATCGCCAGTGGGCTCTATATACTGCCGCGAATATAGCGTGGAATCGGTGATAAGCGAAACTTGTTTACTGAATATGTGTCTTCCGTCTTCGCCTCTATGTAGCCCAGTGCCCGCTGTGGTTCCAGCTATCTTGTTGTGCCTTCAAAACATGGCGCGTGTACCAACAATGTCTCCTTACTTCTTTCTCCACACTCCGCGCTTTTGTTTTCATCTAATTCACGTCTTTCCGCTCGTTCTACTTGTCTGTTCGGTCACCTACCGAGCGGCACATGCCTGTTCTGGTGTATTCGCCCAATTCACTGGGCCAGTTGCACACATCCAGTGGCCCAAGTTGTATACTCGGCCTCAAAGCGGCAGCCAGCATTCGAAATGTGGAAGGCAAACAGAGCTTCGCTGTAATAATATAAGGACCGGCTGGAAACAAATAAAACATAAAAAAAGACAAATTTCTGACCACATCACCACTTAGCGAGTTTTCTCTAACAAACGATGGTTTAGGGCCGCACCGGGGCTACTGTTTGGCATTTCGCAATCGGTTCCGGCCGGCCTGCATGCCTGGGGGCTTCGCTGAAGCGCACTTCCTTTATGATGCTGCCAACGTTTGACCGGAGGCTGTAATCACTATCCGCATGTAGCTTGAGCGGATGTGGATATAAAGTACAGCAATAATACGGGTGGCATTCAAAACGCCGAAAATCAAAATGACGAATTATCGAACGCCGAAATTTAAAATTCCGGAAACTCAAAACATCGAAACATCAAAATGACGGCATCACCTATCTATAGTGGAAGATAAAGTATCTCGACAAGATAAAGGTTTCGCCGGCCTTATACTATGTGCACACTCTTTCGCCCTCTTTTCTAATAGCCATGAAAGGTTCCGTTCGCATGGTTCAAGCTTTCAAAGAAGGAAAAAAAAAATACTTTTGCATATCTCATCGCATAGCAGAGCGATTCCTTGTTTATTGCATTTCAGACAGATAAGTTGTGTGCAATTCCTCGTAGAAAACTTGGAACGTCGACATTGTCCCGGTTGCCCAGAGCAGCTGCCAAACGATTTTCGCGTAACTTTTGCTTCTTGCTTTGTGAGCGACGGGGTTGGCCTGTAATTACTCCCTCGATGTCATCTTTGACTCTAGCTTGCTCCCTCTTCATGGTGGGGATCATGTTGGTGAACACTGGAGAACACAGTTTTTTTTCTGCTGACCCATAAGAGCTGTCCTGTCCGACTGATATGCCTAGCTTTACGACAGATAGAAAAATACGAAATTTGACATCAGTTTAATCTACTGATACTGGTGCCTTTGCAGAACGCGTTGAACAGGCTCGTGTCAGTGGAAATTAAGTGATATGACAGAAAACGAACGAGTGGTAGTCGCAAAGCGCGTCATTTCTTTTTCACGTGGTTTTCGGCGTTATGTCCTTTCGGCATTTCGTTTCTTAGGCATTTAAATTTTTCGGCATTTCAATTTTTCAGCGTTCTGACGTTCGGCCTTTTCATAATTCGGCCTCTTGATTTTCGGCGTTTTGATAGGGACCCCAATAATACAAGAGCAACGTATGAAGACAATATTTCGCGCACCTATATAAAAGCGCCGAGTGACCTATACTGAGGGTGGCCGCGTTGTGGGAATATCAATCAATCAATCAATCAATCAATCAATCAATCAATCAATCAATCAATCAATCATTATTTACTGTGCCCAGGAACAACTCTAAGGTCTGAGTGCTGGTTTGAAACCAGCGTCTAACTGATTGATAAACATATGTTGGCTTGGTTCAAGGGACTGCGATCCGTTCACTCATCAGACGCCCACCCCCTTTGTAATTTTTTTGGCGCACGCATACATAAAAAGAAAAAACTGCAAGGGGAATATAAGAAGAAAAAAAAACACCCAATGAATAATAATAATAATAATAATAATAATAATAATAATAATAATAATAATAATAATAATAATAATAATAATAATAATAATAATAATAATAATAATAATAATTCTACTGCCGAGTACGAGGCTGCGGGTTCCATTCTCAGCTTTGGGGGGGGGGGGGGGGGGGACGCCGTGTGCGGTTTTTGAGAGCACGTGAAAGAACTCCGGCTGTCCAGATTAACCCCGAACCCTTCGCTGCGGCGTCCATCATGACTTACTGTGCCGTTTCCGTACGTTGAACCTCATTATTATTATTTTCACAACCACGACTCTTGTTCGCTGTTGCGAAGGAAAAATGACACGAAGGCGGCATCAATGGTCCAGGCAATACGAACAACCTAGTTTGCAGTTGAGTTGCATGGTTCACAAATATTCAGTGACCGCGATGTCTTATTATGTACGCGTCACCGCTTCTGTTTATATATTTCTCCCCAGCGGCTGTCGCTCCGCCGAGGTACACAACAGGATCGTGTCAAGTTTTCCATGCGAAGCGGCTCGCTTGTTGGTGACAGCTCTTGCTTTTTCTAACGCTATGTATTCTATACAGAGGCTGTCGAACTGTCGCTTGCTCTATTGACAAAGTCCCGCCGCTCATCGCGGAATTTGTTGCGTGGTGGATGCATCGCTTCGTCGACGTTGAATGAGTACGACTCGGCGCGATTGCTGCGACAGCTCTGAGCGGCAGAGGCGTGCTTTAGAATTTGATTTATAAACTCGCCTGCAGCAGAAGCGACACGCGGCACAGCCGTCCAGTCACCGGTCGTGCCGCTGCGTATCGAGAAATCGATTATGGAAAAGCGAGCAGCAAGAAAAAAGTACGCAGCATAAAGTCGTCGATATGTACGCCGGCATGTTTGCTGTGCCAGTATATAGCCGTTGACAATCCGTTCAAGTGACAGCTCTTTATGCGATTCTGTCCGCCACCGTAATGCATCGCTAATGTGCGTCGTCCTGTGTTTGCTGCGTGCGTTCTTCCCGGCAGATCGCGCAGGCTGTGACGCGCCGTAGTGCAAAGGGATGAGCTACGTCACACCGATGAGTTTGCTTGTCGTCGTGTGGAATAATTTACGATCCCAGTTCGGCCAGCGTATTTTCTCGCTTGTATACCGCGCGTCGCTATTGAAAAGCTCGGTTCACACTGCGCACATGCGGCGGATTAGGTGGAGTATGTGTGATGCCATTTCCGAGTGGTGTTGCGAAACCATGTTGCTGCACCACCATCTGCATCGGTGTGTAGAGGCCTAGAACTCGAACGATGTCTTGCTGAGATATTTGCTCGTCATCAAAGGCGAACGAATATGGCGAGGCAGAACGTGCTCCTTTCGTGCCCAGTACTACGAAGTTAGTTTTGTAAGCAGAAGGTGTGTGAGTCCGACCTCGTTTAGAAATGTGAGCGAGAGCCTAACCCCCCTTCTACAAGACTCAAAAATGGTCAGTGATATCTGAACTGACGTCCTCCTTCATCCCTCCCACCGCCCTGATGGATCCAGTTCTTGAGGGCGGAAACTTGTTATGGTTATTTTAATAAACGTTTGAACAACAACATCACAGTATGGACACGCTTCTTCTTTTTTTTTTTTTCGGGGGGGGGGGGGGGGGGATGCGCGATGTGACCGGCTCTATTGTCTTCGCGCCGCCGTCGAAACTGAAAATGTGACATCCGCCTCTTACGTTTGCGAGCTCACCGCGATAGAAATTTCAATATCTTCTGTTACGTCATGGCGCTTCATCTATATGCAAATGTACAGAAGCAAGTATTCATATAGGGACGAACGAATTGTTTCACTGCGCTATACAAACGTTGCTGAATCGCTGTCGTGCTCCATCCGTTGCTTGCTGCCTTCGTTAACTTTCTATGTGTTTTCATTGCTTGGCGCGAAGAGGAGAGAGAGAGAAAAGGATAAGTGTGCACTGCAATTCATGCGAGCGCGTGCGCCGTTGACGAAACGTAAAGCAAACGTTCTCGCGCACTTCGTGCGAAGTCGCGTTACTCGGGCCGTTTGTAGCCAAGGTCGATCGCCGCTGTAGCGTTATCTGCCTGTGCCGTGCCGTGCCCTCTAAACTGGCTGTCTTCTGCACCGCGAAGAGTTCCAGCAACCGGGGTGGGAACAGACACTGCGCGCTCGCCTCTTCGAGACTCGCTACGCAGAAGGGCTTCGGTAGGAACGAAAGACGGGCAGCACCGAGAGCAACATTTTGTAACAGAAATTAGACTGCACGACGTGCAGTGATCATTACGAAGCCATCAGCCGGACCGATTGAAATCAGTGGGCGCACGAACCACGATAGTGCCCGTCCGAGTGAAAAACGTCCTACACTGAAATTGAACTGTCACTGCTGTTTTGAAGTTAACAGGGGCGTTTGTTAGTGGTTGCGCCGTCCCGGTTATAGTCAACGGCTGCGCGCGAGGTAGTGCGCGCACGTCGATGGCCGGAAGCGCCGTAATGGTCAGCGGTAGAGGAGAGGCCGTACCGGAACAATTCTCCGAAGCATCCGAAGGCCTGCTCCCCTCATCGCTTTCACATTCGAGCGCGGTGAAACCTCATTTAAGGGAGACAATACTACGTCTTTCCGCAGTAGCTTCTTTAGCTTAAAGGAACACCACGTTGCTGCATAGTGTGTTGTCGCGCAGCGAGAAGAAACGGTCCCGGTGTGTGACGCAGGTAAAGAAAGCGAAACACCGCTCGATGTCCAAGGACACTCTGCGGAATAAGCGAGTGAGCGAAGAAGTCGAAACCAGATTTCGGTGGCAAACGGTTGGTAGGTGCCTTGCGAGTCGGGCTTATACTCACGGCCGCTTGGTGTGTAAACACTATGCTTTGTCACCACGAACGCATACCTGTGCCAAGAACAGTTTGAAATGGTATAACATCAGTTTTCTGTTTTTTTCCAGTGGAAAATGTAATGTGGGAGGGAGTTGTAGCTCTATTGTTTAGCATCTATGTGTAGCTCTTATTCTCTATATATAATCGATCGCCCGTGACACATATTCAATGCCTACATCCACAGATGTTCACCTGTCACCGAAGCGCAAAGGGCCTTATTACGTGAGAATTCTTGTCGTATTTCGTTGCATTTCGTCAGGTCTCTTCGCAATCGCCTGTAGCGGCCACTCGCTGCGACGGAGGACAGGAAAGGGATATAACAGTAGGAAAAGAACCCTTACGTAATGCGATTCTTGAGCACCGCTTAACGTGCAGGCACAAAGTTAGCGTTACACGCCCCCCCCCCCCCCCCCCCCCCCCCTCCCTTCCCGACCTCTTTTCTATAGACATGGCGCAGTTTTGCGTGACCGCCCGACGGAAGAAACGAACGAACGAATGAAAATGAAAGAACGAGGTGTGGGAGTGCACCGGCGGCTCTTCATGGAAAATCTGCACGTCAGAAGCGCCCTCGTACCGGGACAAATCAATGAGCGACTGGCTTGTTTCTCTCCTTGCCATTGCGTTGTTTACATCACCGCCGCGCGTTCACGTTATGCGCCGACCGGAAGAGGTGCAGTGGCAAACTCCTCGGGCGGCCGCCGGTTGTTCCGTCGTCGCGTGCCGAGCGGTATCTTGAGAGAGCGGGGGACACGGCAGCAGCTGCGGAGAGAGAGCGGAAGACGCCTTGGGGGAAGAAGCGGAAAGGGGAGGAGGCGAGTGCACTCACCTTCCGTTGTCTAGCCAATACCGTGCAGTGCAGCAGATGCTAGAAAATTGCCGTCGGTTTAATCAGTACCGAATTCGCGATGCTGTCAGCGCGGTCCTTTATCCACCACCCTGCTGGGCATCTGCGTTGCGGCCGCTTTGTGTACGTGCCCACCTTCGCCTATCGTGTAGGGCGCTAACATGGTGAGTGCTTCTTACCGTGCACTTGCGATTGCTTAGGTGTGGTCATGTGTTTGGATATATGGCACTGTCCTCGCTTTCCTCGCCGGGCGTCTGTTATGTTTAATGCGCTGGGTTATTTTTAGTCTTAGCTATGTGTCGTTCGGAAAGCCGGGCCTTTGCGGCCGCTCGTCCTGCTGTGTTGAGCGCGATGTCGAATCTTGGATTCGTGACACCGGCCGCGGTCGCATGCCGACAAAGGCCAGATATTGAAACGTTCGGGTACGGATACTTATGTGGACGTCGGGAAAAGTCGGGTTTGTCGCAATAACAACACAGGTGTAGCTTTGCGCCGTTAATTGAACCCTTATCGGCGTGTGTGCAATAACAGACAGTAATACGTGAACAACACCAGCGACAGTGCTGCGCAGACTGCGATAGCCTCAGCGGTTGCAAATGCACCCGCTCTGATTGCGCAGCATCGGCGTCCTGCTGCCGAGCAGGGAAGGGCGCGTGTTCGACTCCCGGCTACGACGGAATGGAAACGCGTATTGTATGTATACGTCTACTAAAATTTCGGTGCAAATGTGTAATTCTCGCGTATTTCAATGGAGCAGTCCGGAACTCTGTCGATCACGGCATCCCTGATAGTGCGGGGTCATATTGGCAATGGAAGCATCGGATAAATTATTACTACTTGCGATGCGACCGATAGCCAAGGCGTCGAACTACCATGCGTGTCTTTCGAATCCGACTCGCGATTTAAGCCTTCCATTTCATTCTTCCATTCTTATGGCCGCCCTTCGTCATTCGCCGCCATTATCACTGGGATCGGCCAACCGGCGCAAGACAACAATGATAAATGAAATGTTGCAAAATGTGGGTCCATGCGAGGGTCGGGGCTATAGATGGTCGTATGCAGTGTGGTCCACTGCTAGAGGAAACTCGTGGGCGTATACAGAGCACTTTTCGCTCTGGCAATCTCTCCCGGCTTTGCAGCAGATGACTCCCGGCTGGCGGCTCTGGCGTCTTCTTTGTATGTGCAAAGCATTGGCACAGCTTCATTTAGCACATTCAGCTCGAGCGCCAGTGTTCCCTTTAACGGTGGACTGTCCTGTATACAAGTTGAAACGCGCGACCGAACAACAAGAGCGCGCGGAAAGGGACCGCACGCGACACGTGGGCGCACTTGTCCACGGGTCGTGCGATCCCTCTCCGGCCGATCTTGTTGTTCGGTAGCGCGTTTCAAGTGAACGCACGGTGCGCTTGTTGAAACCACGGTGTCTACAGCGCTGCACAGTTTAGAGCAGCTCGCGGCTGGCTGGCGCTGGCCAAGTTTCGTGCGCGGCCGGGCGCAGTGCACTCTTTGGCGCGCCGCCAGGAGTTCCGGAAAACGTCGCCGGTGTCGTCGGCCGAGCTCCGGGCCAAAACCGCGCGCCTCCTCCCCGCCGTCTCTTTCTTCCGTCTTTTAACCGATGCTGGTGCCGCAGCGTCCGCTACCGGCAGTATCTTTGTTATTATAATTATTTTTCTTCTTTTCGAGTGGTTGCTACTCGCGGTCGTCAACGGGCGAGGCTGCTGGCATGGCAGGTCGATTTCTGACGCCGCTGAGCTTTTTCTGCACGCGCCCCTTCCGGGCACGTACTCCCAACGGGTTCTTGCTAGCAACGACGATAGGGAAAGCGTGGTGGGCGAAGAAGGAAGAGTGTACCGCCCCGTCGTTTCCTTTTTGTGCCGAGGGTTCGCGGAAAAGCCGCCGTGTCGACCTTTTAGCGCGAGCGCTCCTGGAAGTGGTATTCGTCGATTTGAGGCAGGCTGTATATAACCCTTATAACCGCCGTCAGGAAAATTTGGAAAGAAGCTGGAGATGGAGCAACGCGCGTGAACGGGAAATGATACGCGTAACGTTAGGAGATATAAGAAGACGGATTGCAGTATGGATTAACGTACGTGCGTATAGAAGGTATCCTAGTCGAGATTAGGAAGACGTCGTTCTGGAAATGTGCGAAGAGGTCTCTAGTGCAAGGTTGAAATCAGTGCTGAGATTCAGCAGATTAATGTAGTTACGCATTTGCCCGTAGAAGCCTCGTGGTTTTCTTGCGGGCCACTACACTGCCCGCCCCAAGTGTAGGCAGGCCCAGTCGACCCACGAGACTCACGGGATGGAACGAACTCCCCCATCGTGACAACCTATCCGCCATCATTTTAGCGCGATAGCGTTAAGGGCCCCGTGTCGCAGGAAAGCGGGCGTCGGGGCTGGCGTGGATGTCGGCGTCCGTGGCGGAAAAAAAAAAAAAAACATCCCCAACCGCGCAGGGCCTCCACGTGGTGCAAGGTTTTGGTGAACAAAAATTGAATTTCTCACAATGAAATCCGTCAGAAGAATGGCAAAGTACGACTTAACCACAACCTACAGACATGGTGGCGTCGGATTGTAATTTGAATGTACGAGAAAACATAATTCTGTTGCGAGGAAACTCGTAACAGAATAACAGAAACTTGAACACAAACCCCTTTTCCAGCATTTATACCATACCAACAGCGGCGCGCTCGGGTAGTTTACTTGCGAAAATGCTATCCCGATGGCGCTCGCGTTTTGGACATGTGCGCCCGTCGGGGCAATAGCAAACAATTAATAAAATAATAAAGTGTTGGGCTGCTGAGCACGAGGTCGCGGGATCGAATCCCGGCCACGGCGGCCGCATTTCGATGGGGGTGAAATGCGAAAACACCCGTGTACTTAGATTTAGGTGCACGTTAAAGAACCCCAGGTGGTCAAAATTTCCGGAGTCCCCCACTACGGCGTGCCTCATAATCAGAAAGTGGTTTTGGCACGTAAAACCCCATAATTTAATTTAATAAAATAATAAAAGGTGCTAGCGCCTTCACATTTTAATATAAAACGACTTATATTGCCCCTGGAAAAACGTCTTCCAAGCAATGTATTTCTGTTTAAAAGTGAAGTCGACTTTAAGGGGATCGGTGTAAGCTTGGTGTTTGTAAGCTGGCTTTCCCACGTTCTGTGTTGCAGTGAAGTCCACTGAAATAAAAATGCGATGCGAACGGGGCCCGATAACGCGTCCTCCAATTTTTTTCCACACCAGTGCAGGCAGACTATGGATTAAGCGGTGGTACTTTGTGATGGTGTCAAATTAATTTTCCGTTGAGTATTTCGTTTTCTCGCGTGATCCCCTGACTCATACAGCATATTTCTCCAGCCAGGCGACTTTAAGAACTCCCCGCAGACAACTCGAAATAGTGGCGCCTATAAACAAACTGCATATAAATTATCATTCATTCTGATTATCACGTGGAAGCAACAATAAAATGTTACAAGCAACAATAAAAAAACTAACAATGAAATGATGAAAAAAAAAAAGCAACACTGCTCTCGGCGCGCGGACTACTACACCTCACGGGCTTTTATTGCGCACTCAAAAAGAACAAATGCGCCTGTGCGCTTTCATCAGAACTGCTGTGAGCTTACGAAAAATATGCAAGTAATTAAACATTTGGCAATTCATTCTGACTAATTTGCGAATCAATGATAACAGAACGATTCACCAGTTTGCGCATTCCGACTGCTTAACAAAACACCGTTGAGTCCCATTGTCGTATCTCGTACTCCCTCTTTTCTTATAGCGAAGCCGTCTATGGCTAGGATCGCGGGATTTTTTCGTGGCGTCACGTCGACAGAAAACAATGGTGGGCCGATCCCGGCGGCAGATTATGGCAGAACAGTGGTTCATACCCCCGTAAGGCAGAGGCTACAAACACTCAGAAAAGTGAAGTGAACAGTGCATGCATTCTTTGTAATCACGCATACAACATACAGAACAGTAAATAAAGAACAAGCTCAAAAACATGCATTCGAACCACACAATCGATAAGTCGCTCCTGATAACAATGCGAAGCACGTAGCGCTCACCGCATACGTCTCCCGGTAAAGATTACTGTTGCGCAAGCTGCCGCGGCGACGGCAGCTTGCGACGTGGGGCGTGACGTCCCTAGCCTTTCGTATATAAAATAACCAGTCTATATAGCAACTGATTTCAAAGTTGTCGCAGCACTGCTATTGGTGGCGGCGTGCTTTCAATATTATCATTACTCCAATTACTGTATACCGTTACTCTGAAATAGCATTGCTACCATCACTCTAAAGCGATAAAGCATTGCATACCCCCCCCCCCCCCCCCCTCTTCAGCAGTTATCGTGGTGGTTTCCAACAGCTTCGCAGGACAACCACTTTCGTAGGGCCGGGTTGGCGAGTCAATTTTGTTTGTTAACAGCTTGGCCGCGCGTTCGCTGGGACACACGGTGTAGCTGTATAGCTTCATTGCTACAGAAAGTTGTCCGCTGCTCCCTCCTACAGGTGCAGTAGTTCAATCAGAGCGCAGACACAAGGGAGGGCGGGTGGCTTGCCTCGCCATAGGGCACGTGTCGCCCGAGGCGCTGAAAGGTGTCGGGAACAGGGCTTGCTCCGCACCACTGTTGCCCGTCCTGTCAGAGCCCCCCTTCTCTTGCGAGGGGAGCGCTTGCAAAAACAACCTCCGGTCAGAGCGCTTTCCGTTCGGCCTTTCACATTATTTGTTCTCCGCGGCTGTTGCGTGACACTCTGCTGGCCTTGATGGCAACTGCGGGGGAGGGCGATTCGTTGACATCGCCAACTCTGTGCCCAGATTGCCAGACCAAACGTCGGCGGTTTTCATGCGGACAGAGCGTCGCAATGGCTGTGCAATGCAATCAAAGCCGGAGCGATTCAATCCTACTAATTGCGAAACTCACCGTAGACGCCGCACGTTTCAGAATCGGGACGCTGCGATTGGCTGAAAGAATAGAGGTGGGGGGGGGGGGGGGGGGAGCTGTGTCATGCAGCAGTATGTCGCGGAGTGCCGTTTGTTTCTTTTTCTCTCGAAATCTCCGCGATTGCCGTCTCCGGATGCAGTTTTCTTCTCGTGGTGATTTCGATCAAACGTATCAGCTGGATACGATGTCCTTGAGCTCGCGGATGCACGTTCTTGACAGACCGGGTGCGGGAAGGGCTACGTAGAGGGAGGGGCAAGCCCCATGAATCGAAATTTCCAAGGTGGGTGCCCGGTGTGTCACCCGCTGGCTACGCCACTGTTTCTGTGCCTGCCCTGGAGGTGTACGGGCGTGCTGCAGGCCGGCGGGCGGCGCTTTGCGCCGTGAACCTTGGGCCAGGGTTCAGCTCGAGGCAGAGCGCGCGCAGTCTACACAATGAGTTGATGAAACCAGGCCGGAGGCTCTTTAGAAAAAAAAAAAAAAAAAATGCGCGGATTAAGCGCTGGAGAGGCTGGCATTACAGGACCCCCCCGCCGGCGGCTAGGATCGATGTGGGCCAACCCGGTCGTTGCAAGGGTGGCCTCTCCACTTTGTGCTGGGTATTTCGAGCTGCAGCTTTAAGCGCATGCCTTCATAATGTCGGCACCAAGCAGCGCGTTGTGAATAATAGTTTCTTTCGGTCTTATTTGTTGGCCTTTTTTATTATATAGTATGTAGGAGATGTTGACACCTTTAATTGGAGCCGGCTACTCCTTTTCACATAGAGATATGGAAAAAAAAAGAATTAACCCATACACGCTTTAAAATTAAATGTCGACTCCAAATCACAATAACACAAAGTCCAGCCACATAAGTACACTAATACCACACTAATACTGAAATTCAACTCCGAAAAACGGCACATAAAGTTCAGTCACATAACTGCATGCACTAAAGTCTTATTCGTCTTATTCTTATTGGCGTTTGTTTGCATTTTTTGGCTTTTGTTACATGTCAACGAGTACAAATTACAAAAAAAAAAAGTAAGTGGAGGGCTTTTTGTGCCTGCACTAGATGACGTTTTCGGACAATTTGTGCTTGTACTGATTTTCGTTTGCTTTTCCATATATTTATTTTAATTTCATTGCGGTATTAGAAATCCACTATTACACCCTGTACCAATTACTTTAAACAGTGTACTAGATACGTAAAATAACGCACACATGCCGTCTATAGATGAATAGATAAAATTACCTCTTTCATAATCCGTCAAGTCCTTACAGAGGGGTGGCTTATACTAAACCAGTTTTTGAATAACCCGATTGATGGCACGGATGTGATTCCTTCTTGAATATTCTTGAGTTGTATGAATTCAAGAGTTACTCTGATTCGATAAGGAATTACCTAAGTGAATATTTCGTACAACACAGAGAGGGCGCTAATGGTTAAGTATAGGTATACCGTCTCATTTGGTTTTCTGGATTAATATTATGTAAGTATTCATCAATTCTAGACGTGTCTTAAAATGGAACTCAACTAATGGCATGCCACCCACCCCATTTCTTCCTTTATTTTTTTTTCGTTTCCTTTTTCTAAAATTTCATTTTCGTTAGACGGCGACAGCGTATATCAGCTCTCGACTGTCCTTTCTGTTGCTCCCACTTTCGCCTTCCCTCAGTGCATGGCGGCCAACCGGACTCAGTCCCACTTTACCAAATTCCCGATCTTGGACTTGTACCCCGTGTGGCTCCGCGTCCCACAGCTGCAGCGGCCGTTTAACCGAACGACTCTTTCCGCGAGGCCAACCCGCCGTGTGCTCAGCCATGCAGAAATTGTACTAGCTCTACAGTGTCTAATGTCCACATTAAGCACTTGACCCACGCGCAGGGCGTAATTGACGCATAGCCCCACAGTGTGAGTGGGGGCGTTGTGACTGATGTGCGCTAAGGACCAAGTAGCGTGCTAATAATCGAGGCTTAAGCACGAATCGCGACGGCCCCGATGGCGAAGCGGTTTGAATTTCAGCTACGAGCTTGTCGGGTGCGTGGCGCAAGAAGCGCGAAAAAAAAAAAAATGGTGCCAGCATACCGTCAGCACCAGCACATTGAAGCGCTTCACTTGCCAACCGCTCGATCTGCAACGTCATTTGTCTAAATCTTGATCGGTTTCGAGCAGTGTGTCGAACCGAAAGTATTTTCATTCCGGCTTTCGTTTTGGTTCACTGAAAACGGTTCAGTTCCGGTTCAAGTTCATTTGCATAATCGAAGAATAAATACAGGAAAACAGCATGAACTTGTTTTGTACAAAAACTCGACGCTACTGCTAAGCTGCACTGAAAGATTACGCCTGTTTGTTCGTCAGGCCGCGCGTAGTTTCAAAAGAATTATGTAGATCAAACACCAATGCTGGAGTTCATGTGAAGCCAAGCTTTATTTAGGGAGGGTGAGAGATAGAGTAGAATACATTGAGGAAACGCAGATAGTCCTCCAGTGTGCTACTATGCTTGGAGGGAAAAAGGAAGAGGAGGAAAATGGGGTACTCAGCTAGAGTAATGACTATAGGACAGGCAGTAGGACGCGATTATATACACGTTCATGTTCGGAGTGCTCGTTCACAGCCTTGAATCTCTGTTAACTAAATATTTTAAGAGAGCCTCGATGGCTCTCTTCATTTTTCTGTCCAGTCGATGGCCCAGTAACCCTATTTATCTGAACGGCCTGTTGTTAATTGGCGCTAACGAAGAGATCGGTGCATGCCGTTCACAGTCGTACTATAGTGACAAGTAACAAGTATATGTGTTCCACTGTCTCGGGTACTTTGCACGCATCACGGTCCGGCGAGTCCGCGCGTCGGATGCGATGCAAATACCGTTGCGTTAATAAGACACCTATCTCCGCCCCATGACGCAATACGCTGAAAACCGTACTTAGGGTGCTGCTGCTTTTAAAATCCATGGGAAGATGGTGTGTATTAGTGCAAATGGGGTAGCATAGTTGAGCCGCAAGTGCAGGTAATGTATGGATGAAATGCTCCAGAAAAGGTGGCCAACCTGTACCAAAAACCGTCATTCTTTCTGTTTCACTCCGGAATGACAAACATCGTAACGTTTCGGCTCAGTTCCGGTTCGAGCAAAACCGTATTTTTCCCCGGTTTTATATTTACTGTTCAGTTCCGGTTCGATATCCTGGTTTCGAGGTCCGACGACGTGCGCAAAAGCATGAACACGGCGCTGTGTTTGTTCACCCCTCTCTCGTGACTGATAATTGTCGATAACTAGTGCGGTTTTATGTCAGTGCAGCTGAGCTTTGGGAGAATTGGAAAGGTGCTGGTTGGCCCCTTTGTCTATATGTATGCCTGGCGTTTGTATCATACACCGAAACCTTAGGTACGGGAGCGATATGCATTCCGCCCCTGTCACAATGCTGGTGCTGTCAACGTTTGCACAGGAATAGGACACGCAACCTCGTGCGCAGAAGCTAAAAGGCTGTAGCCACTGTGCCTATACGCGACCGGCACGACCGGCTCATTCACCGAATAAGTTGGGCAGAAACCGGCAAGTTGGACGAAGTACCACAATTCACTCGTGAGGCTGCGCGGCTGAATGGAGCATAATTACCCAAAGAAGCGACTCAGTATGTTCCTTATAGGGACAAGAGAGAAAGAGAAACAATAGTCGATTGCATTTATAACGAAGGTCTTGAGGCCTTCTAAATAATTCGTTATACAGGCCATTTCATTGTGGAGGCGTTCGTTGTAGAGGCGCTGGACAGTAACAATAAAGAACGTATCTCAATCAGCGGTTTGTCAACTGCTAGTTTTACTTTTCGAGGAACACGAAATGGGTTTGCTCATCTTGTAGCTTTCGGCTATTGGCTCCAGTTAGGTGGCTCATATTTCCTTGCTACTGCGCTTTCTGCAGTCAAAGGGACTGAGTAACCATCCATGCGACAGTGGTAAATATTGCAGTTCGTGTGCCGTATCAGCCATGCCTAAACTATGTACTGTCTTCCCCTATAACTTTTTCTGACCTTTGCAGTGTAGGATATATAGCCCACCGAGCTCACTATTGGCTAACATCCCCGCCTTTCCCTTTTCTCTCTGACCAGACATCGTCGTTGGGCGGCGTCAGTGGTGCATTTTTTTTTTGTAACCGCAAGACACACGCAGTCTTTCACGGAGACTTTCGCACGAGCACATTTCCAGCTACGACTTCTCGCGGCTGGCGCTTGCACAAGCTGAAAACCAAGCCGCCGAGGCCTCGGACGAAATCTTGCACGCACCCGCTGCAACACTCGCGCGCGTGCTGCAATCGAGGCCGGTTTAGACCAGAGGCTCTCTCTCTCGGGGCCTCCTGTGCGACGCGGCTGAGCTCCGGGCAGTCCAGTGCGCGATGCCGGCAGCACTGCAATCGGAGTCGGCTATTAATCACTCGAGAAGACCCGAGGAAGCGCGAGAAACTCGCTGGAAAGCTGAATATACGGGCACTGGGGAATTACGGAAAAAGAAGCGCGTATTCTGCGCCAAGTGTCAGGCCCGCAGCAGATGTTTCGTATATATGCTGCGCGATTGCTCAACAATATGTATAGTGTATATACGACGTCGAATGCGCGCGCACCCGAAAATGAATTAGACGCTGGCCCTCAAAGAAAGGGCTTGTCGTTATGAGAGCGCCGCTGGAGGAAGGACGAGGTTGCGAAGGTCTGCGTGGCTGCGAAAGAACGCTCGCCTTTCACGGCCTGTCTTCGGGTCCCATAGCGCCGCCGGACCACGGGACGCGTCGTCTGAACATTCAGTTGAGCTGTACTATATATAGTGAATGACCCTCTACGATACTTAAACACACACAGTCTCGAGGAGCCGTAAGAAGCCAAGAAAGACAGAAAAATCTTAAGACAGAAGGTGACGCCACCTTCAAATTGCCGCGCCATTTCTCGTGACGTCATGGATTTTGACGGCGTCTCCTCGGGCCCGGTTAATTTTTTTGTCTGTATGAATACGGACCACACTGTATCGTAAAGCAGCCTAATACAGAACTTCACAATTTTCTGGAACTTCTGCTCAGCCACCACCGCCCGCGAATACGACCGCAGACATCGAAATGACGTCACACGGACGTGCCGGCGCTGTGGCTTCGGCGCGGTAACCAAGAAGTAAACCTTTGGCCTTCATTTTTACAGCGTTGTTATGGGCTCCTTCGAAGAGCTGTTTCTGGTCGCGATGATGCCGCCGCCGCCCCGTAACCGCTATCGCCGGAAATGCGAAAAAAAGTACCCTGCTCTCTGCGGGGATCGAGCCCAGGCCCGCTGCGTGGGAGTCGGATACTTTACCGCTGAGCCACGCAAGCGCTTGCTATCAGGCAGAAGAAAGACGACCCGAGCCTCTGCCAGTATGGTGGTGCCATCTAGTTAACGTGCCTGCAACAGCCGCGTGCGACGAGATGCGATTCAGACGAGGCGCGCAATCAACGCTATCCCGATGGTAGATGTGCGCTACGTATTCTCGGTACCTCTTCGGTACACGTTATGGCGTCTCCTCGCAAGGTAAGAACCGCTGCTGAAGAAGCGAGTCGTAGAGCTACATGCGCGGCTACAACCAGGCATCATCGGGCTCAGCAGACTGATGTGCAGAGAGCATTACAAGCCGCAGCTCGCCGCCGACGCCGGGCGGGCAGTTCAGATCGTTCTCGTCAAAATCGAGGCGAAGACACTTTGCCGCGAAGACCTTGTTGTGCGTGGTACCGAAATTGGAGCTACTCTTGCGCCGCTCAACCAGCTTACGCTGTGACTGTGCTGCGTGTGCCGCGCAGGCCTGTGACTTTTTCCCCTAATAATCAAACTGTTGTGGCAAGACAACGTGAATAGAGTTTTCCAACAAAACTTTATCAGTCTAAGCTGATCTACTCTCTTCAGTGCCCATTTAAATCGTGTTTCGACGGTGCTTTTATCTTCTTCACTGGAGTAAATTCTTTTCCTCTGCTTTCTAGCTCGACATAAGAGGCAGGTGGCATGGTCTGTGAGGGTGTTTACGGCACAGACACGCAAGAGAGTTTGAATTTGGAGACAGTTTCCAAGGGGGGGGGGGGGGGGCGCCAACAACCGTGGTCGTTTCGTGATTGTCGTTGCGCGACCGCGTTCTCTCAGGCTCCAAGTTAGACCATATGTTGCATGTTTTGGTATACGTTCCAACTCTTTCGCAGGATTGAGCTTCCTACTAAAATTATAATGTGTACAGAGAAATTCGGTGTTATACTCGTTTAGCCAGCATAGGAATCTAGAGTGCTCCATGGATATTTCTACGATTTGGCACGTATTCCTTTAATTTTTTATAGATCGAATTAGAGCTTCTTTCGTCCGTCTGTCGCCTGTGCGCCGAAAACTATCGTCATCAGCATTGGCTCGAGCGTCGTTGTCTTCTTCCACAGCTGGCTCGTCGGCGCCCCTCGGAGCAACCGCGCGAACGCGCTCGTGCCACTGCTCACGCGTTCGTCGTCTGCTTCCACAGCTGGCTTCGTTGCCGCCGCTCATCATTCTAGCGTAGAATTTCACTCTTCTGTCGTAATGGGGAAGCCGCGGTTACGGGGGTATGAGCCATTTATTGTCTTACGCGACGGACCGATTTATTTTTAAAGCAATTTAATTTCGAAGAATCGCATCGAACGCAAGCGACAACGGCAGACTGCGGGCGTATACCGTCAGTGACGTCGTTCTCTCCGTCGCAGCCGAACGTGTGTGTATCCTCATTAAGAAACACAAAGACGTAACCAATAATTGAGAAATACTTTAATGAACCGTCGGGATTAACCCAGTGATAAACACCGGGCATGGCATGACATGACACGGCAAGAACTTTATTTTGTTCCAGAGAAACTAGGGCCCGAGGGCAAAAGCCCCCAGGCTAAGTCGGTCGCTCCGCCCACGTATATAGGCACCGGTAAGCCAAAGGCTTTCCCGATGTCGTGATCTCTCCGGACGGCCAGGAGTTGATCTTGGAGGACTTCGCTGGATATGCGCCGACTCCAGTCCTCCTCACCGTTGAGATCCGAAGCCCTTTGCTTGGGGCACAGCCAGAACATATGATCAAATAGACTCGGAGTGTGTCCGCGAACTTTTATATTCCGCAGGAAAATCCTGGTCAGTTTTGTGAAGCACAAAAGGTGTCACAAAAGGTGTCACAAAAGGCCTCACGTTTCAGATTCGCTGATCAACCATCTGTACGGAGTGCTTAAATTGGTCGGTGATTTTTTTTTATTGTTCATTGTGTGACATGCTTGCTTCGCAATCGCAATTCCTAGCAGTCAAATATATTTCTACCACAATTATTTCATTTCTTGTAATGAACAGGAAACCAGCGAAAAAGACCGCGTGGACACAAAAGGAAGAAGTGGACAGAACGAGTGCTCGGACTCTTCGTTCTCCCCTTTGTGTATGCGCGCGTATTTCTCGCTGGTTCTCTGTTCATTTACAAGTATTGTCCAAGTCATCCATCAAGAAACTCTGCAGACCTGTAATTCGTTTCACGTTTCTGATTTTGTGCTCACTAGTAAACCACGACACGCTTGATTACACGTCCGGCGAATCTTAATGATGTTTGCTAAGTAACATTCGGTACGCCTAATTGTACTTTTAAATTCTGTAGCCGTTATTATTGCTTGGGATGTTCTGACGTGATCGAGCTGCAGAAATTAGAGGCTAAACGTGCTACAGCTCTACGCTCGGACGTGCGTTGGACTGCGGCGTATACTTGAACACCACCGCGTGGAAAAGCTTTGGAGGCCGCATCTACACTGTAAAATAATTTACACCCTTAAAAGTGAGCATTGGTGTAAATTGGTCGCACCTTTAAACCCAAAATGGTGCGTGTTTTACGGCGTACTCCTTCGTGCCGTTCCATGGTAAGGCATCGAAATGAAGACAAGTGCGTGGCTCTTGCGGCGGGCGAATGCCGTGAGACGCCGCGTGGAATGCGGGCGCGAACTCGATCAGCGCCAGCATGCTCCGTGTTTGTCCGGCGACGGGCTCTCGCATCCCGATCTTCGCGTGTGCATATAGACGAGCCGATAATGCGCAGTGCGTGGCTTGGGCCCGCATAGTATATATGCGGGTGGTGTGTGCGTCGTATATGCAAACTCGGGGCGAGAGTTCCATCTGCCTCGGGACAGCTGCCCAGGCGCATGCGAGCAGCAAGCTAGGGCTCACGAGAGGCGTCGGCGAGGCAGCGAACACGGATTGGCAGTGGCGGATGGCGCCCGTTGGACGCTGTGATGCCGTCACGCATGGTATACAGTGGATCACCGCGATAGCCGCCGTGGTGGCGTACAGTGGCTTGGCGCTGCTAAGCCCGAGTGGCCGCATTTCGATGAGGGCGAAATGCAGAAACGCCCGTGCATTGGGTGCACGTTAAAAGAACCCCAGTTGGTCAAAATTAATCCGGTATCCCCCACTGCGGCGTGCCTTATAATGAAATCGTGGTTCTGGCACGTAATACTCCAGAATTTAATTTTCTTTCGAATCGCCGCGATCTCGCGCGCAACGGCGAGCGCGGATCTTTCGCAATGCTATATATATATGTTAGACGAACGGTTTTCGATCTTCTTTGCGTCATGCGCCTATGTTCGACTCCGCTGCACCGTTTGAAGGGCTCTGGAAATGTAACGTGCATCATCAGTACGCAAGCAGGAGGCAGTGGGGAAAAGAATTCAGTAACGATTTCAGTTTGCTTCATGTGCTTAATTGCGTTGGGCTTCATAAAAACCTACTGAAAATCTTTCCAAGTGCTGTACTGTACGTCACCGATACAGGAACTAGAGAGAGGAGGAGGGAACAGGCAGGGAGGTCAACTAGATACGCTTCCGGATGGCTACCCTGCAACGAGTAAGCGGGATAATTTCAAAGTAAGAGAAAAGTATATGTTAAAGATAAATCGCTAGGTGTGCGCACGGGGTTTGTGCAGCGCGCTATGAACGGTTACTATGAACTAATAACGGCGATAGCGCTGTTACATTTTACGTACACCACGAGAGGGTGCGACCGTGGTTCCAGGGTTTTTGTTAAAAACCGTAGAAAGAGAGGGTAGAAGGCGAGTTGCCTGAAGGAGGCATCATCCTATTGTCACGGCGCACATTCGGCCAACGGGCGTTACTGCGCACCAGTAATTGAAGCTTTACATTGTGCTATAAACGACTGCAATAACAACTACTACAACATGCAAAAAAGATCTTCTACGCACGTCGGAGTGATAAAATGGGCGAAACGAAAGGACACGCCCATATCAGTGCCGAGCTTCGTAACACGCGTAATAAACCTCCGGACTCTATTGAAAGCCCCGTCGGCCGGCGTGCAGTGTTTCAATAGTAGGCAGTCTATTACAGCTGCGAAGCAAATGCTTGGGTGGCGCTGTACTAAAACCGTCTAGCGACCGGTATTGTATGCGACGTCAACGACCCGCCGTCTGCGAGCGGGGTTTTGCACACGCGGTCGGAAGACGTCTCGTCATATACTGTAACATTCGAACAGAGCAGTGTTCGGGACAGCATCATGCGGTAGAGCCTTTCGTCGACTGGCGCCGCACGTCAATTCCTGCAGGAGGCTGCTGTTTTGATCGGAGTGACACGTCATGCATTTCTTGGAAGGCACCGGCCTTTCTCCCGTAAAGTGGCAGTGCTTGACGTCAGCAGGCATTTCTCCTGGGCTACTCGGTTCATGACCATCGCAGCATTCAGCGTACGGACAAGGTGAGCATCGGTAACGAGACGAGAGGACGCGTGGCCATGGTGCTTGTTTCCACGTCTTGTCCGTTGCCATGCAGTGGCGGCAGCGTCTCTATGTCAGCGTGGACGCGCGAAGGCGTGCCGAATGACGGCAGTAGTCTTGACGCAAGCAAGTAACGTCCTCATCGTCGCAAAATTCGTAGACCGCAGTGATACATGGTGGCAGCACCCAAGACTATACTCATATTAACTGCAAATGATTATTGCCCTTGGCAAAGCAGCGGTTACCAGCGCCTGTTTGACGCACGGCTGGCCGTTTGTGCAATGTCGCGAAGAACGAGAGTCCGCGGAATATCACTCGCGATCTTACCCGAGTTCTACCATTCATCAGGGAACGCGGAAACGCTCTTTCTTTCTATTTATCCGGCAGCGATCGCAGCACACCACTTGTGTGGTATCGCGACTTATATACGGCTGTATAGGCCAGTCGCTATATGTCGTTCTACATGCTGGGCACGACGGGTTGCGGGTTCGTTTGCCGGCCGCGGGCAGAATGCCAAAGGGCTCGTGTGCTGGGAATATATACGTCGCCAGTTTTAACCTTTTAAACGAATAACTGTTTAAAGCAGAACGAAACACTGCGCAACAGTCGGTCTCATAAATTGTCGCTCATCGTGTCGTCTCACCTCGGACTACATATGAATACTGTGCGACGGACGAATATGCGGCTGTCGTCAGTGCCATAATGAATACGACATTTTTCATCCAGCGAAAGATCGGCAGCAGAACTAGGCACAATACATGTTTACACGTCACGAAAAGAGACTGATAACGAACGCATTAGCATATATCGAGACAAGCGCGTATATAGATAGCGGGGATAACACGTGAGAACCGCCCGCTTCGGAATCACCGTGCGCTTTCCGTAGATATGCGGTAATGCGCTCTATCGAATCTCGTCAGCAATTTTTTCGCCGCACCGCGCTACGCGCGAGTGCGCCTTGAATCGCGTCCCGCATATAAGCACGTCTTGCTCCGATGTGTATACGTAATGCCTGCACTTTGTTGTTGAGTGCCTGCTGTAGCGGCGCAAAGAAGTCGCGGCTTTGTTTGTCTCGATCCCCGCGGACCGCGGCGTTCTGGGTAATGGAATTATGGTTCGGCTTTTTTTAAAGCGAACCTTTGTGTAGGCGAACGTTCCGCCCCGGCTGCTGTTTGCTATCTCGTCGAATACATATAGTTTCTATGGCCGAATAGCTCATACGCAGGCCAGCACTCATACAACAGAACGGCTTTTATATGCAGCACCTTCTGTACTACACATGTGCGGGTGGTCCCCTCTGTTCTCTACCGAGTTACGCATTGAAACAGTAAAGCGTGCCTAAATACCTTCAGCTGCAACGTACATGCGCCTTCGCGCGCATACTATTTAAAGCGTCGCTTTCTATACGTCTTCTGTCCCGGGGTTTGGCGTGCCCCTGCTCGGTCGGCTTCTTGCTCAGAAAGGTGAGCCGCGGTCCTGCAGATGGCGCAACATCAAACTGGGCTGAGCCCGGAGATCTTGGTGTCGCTTGGATCACGTGGTGGACATTCTGGCGTCCTTATTTTCCGACCAGGCACTACGCTGCGCAACGCGCTGCAGTGGATGAAGAGTTGGACAAGAATTAATTTAACGCTGCCCGAAAGCCTCGCTTCTTGTACATTCCAACGTGTGCGTTAGATCTGCTTACTATACTTTTCTTTTTGACACTGTGGCAGCAGTTAACGGCTCGAAGCTCTTCGTTTCCGTTACTCTGTCGTTGTGCTCACCCTCTACGTCATTCTGACCTATACTCCGTCTCACAAGTCGTTTGCGGCCCTGTGGAATTCGCAAGACTCCTTAGCCGACAAGAAGGCCGAATGCCCCTTCAGATGTGTTCATCCACGCCGCGCCGTCTTCTCAGCGGCTGCTGAATTCGCGGTACATACACGTGCATGCGCAGCGGTCCTAACATATGTCGCGTGTCGATGTAACGTATCATGTACCAAGCAAGAACAACTATCTAAATCCCGCCATTAATCGGACTGTTAAGCCCGGAACTCTATTCAGCTGCGCAAGGATATTGCCTGTGTACGCCTCGTACCTTCGGTAGTGCTGCAAACGACTTGTGAGAAGGAGTACAGTGACGTAGAAAAAAACATCGCCCATCACCGTACCCCCATTTTCGTTTGCGTCAATAGTTTTAGAATAGGGGCCCCAAGGAAATAGCGTCGAAGCCACTGCGCATGCGCGAGCCGCCAACTGCGTTTGGGTTTTGCGTCGGGCACGCTATTTCACTGATTTAGCGGGAGCCCCAAAAGCCGCCACAAAAAGCTTTGCGTCAACAAACATGGCGGCGCCCATTGAAACGACGGCTCTAACCGAGCACCAAACTGGGCTCGATTCGTGGCAACACATGAAGTTCGTAAGCTAGGAGTAGTCACTGCGGTTATAGCTCTCTCTCAACTAACGTGTGTAATGAAGATTGATTCATTAGATGCCGCTGATTTCTAATTCGATTGTCGATTTCATGACTCGTAGGCCTAACATGGATTAGCTTGGCTGGTGAAGGCACGTAAAGTTGGTTACTCAAAATTAAGCGCAACAAATCGCTTGCTGCTAATAGAATAACCTCTAAATTGCAATTAAACGCAAAAACACGGAAGTTAAAATTACTCTTCTTATCATAAAATGGTACAGTTTATTTTAATATTTATAATAGTATTTCTTTGACGCCGTATGGTGGCGCTGCAAACGCAAAGCCCTATTCTAAATCTCTTCACTCCTGCATACCCCAACGCCAACAACCGCAAAGCTATTTGGGGCCCCAAACTTTTGGGGCCCTTATTCTAAAACTCTCTAATGTTCAGTTGGTGGTTGGCATATGAAATGGCACCAAGGATTGAAGCAAGGATGCCCTCTGTGACGCTTTACGTCATCGAGCGATCTCATGCGTAATGTTGGTGCAACAGAAGTCCCTGGACTGATTTGTGCGCGTCGCGCAATATCTCTCTAGGCCTTAGAGGGGGATTATGGCGCACACGAGTAACTTCGTGCATGCAAGTCTCAATATAAGTACCTCGGCGTACACATAAACGAAGGAAAGAATTACTCAAGAACCACCAAGGGGAAGCGGAATGCAGCATTAATGCAGGCACTGTGGGGCCACAATACTACTTTAGCAGCTAACATTCGGATTATATGATGGATATATTGGCGTTGGAAGTACACATCGGTTGGCTTTGGGAAACGGTAAAAAAATGAAATGGGACATGGGTTGGGGATCAGAGAAGCACAAAGCAAAATTTTTTGAAAAGGCTCAAATGGCGGTGTCCACCTTGAGCTCACGAATGGAGGAAGAGGTCTGATACAGCGAAACTCGTAAGTTTTCACAGAGCCGGAAGAATCGTTGAACTCTGCAGAGTAAAATAAATAAATAAAATAAATAAATAAATAAACTAAATAAATAAATAAATAAATAATAAATAAATAAATAAAAATAAATAAATAAATAAATAATAAATAAATAAATAAAAGTAACATGACTAAGTAAGGAGATCTGGCTCGAGAGGCTCGTGCTGGCTACTCATATTCGCATGAGAAGAGTATCGCTATGTATGCGAACATCACAGGAGCAAAATAAACACTCGATCGAATGTCATGAACGCAACAGATGCTCGAAGCAGCAAATTTCGCACGGGGTTTACGTCTTCATCATCATCATGCTGAAGGCAATCTTTTGCATTTCGAGTGTGCGTCTGATTGTGCGTGCGTGTGCATGTGCGTGTGAGCGAGAGAGAGAGATCTTATATACAGAAAGGCGTAGAGATCGGCCTGTTCTATAGCTTATTCTGGCCTGCATTTCTGTACTTGAGAAAGAAGACGGGGAAGGAACGGAGTGAGGATGATGATAAAGAGAAGTGCTTATATCCGAGTCCTCCGCGTTTGGAAATCTCCGAAGCCACATTTACATTCCCAGTGTTTCGTAACAGAACTGCGCTTATAATCACTGTTGCTCAAAATGCGTCGCGCCAAGGACCCCAAAAGAAAGATGGTCGACGGTGTTCTGTCGATGAGTATAGCCTGCCGTTCTATAGCGCTTATGCGGAAGAAACGCAAAACACGTGCGCGAGTCCAGTGTAGCATCCGGGTCACCTGATGTTTGTCTAGAGTGAACTCTCTTTATTTATAATGTCCGCTCACAGGTGAGACTCGTTCGCCACAAAAATACAGGCGCGAGCTTGTTTCGCACGCCGTCGGACTGGGCTGAAGCGCTGCATATTAACGATGGCGCATGGGATTATGATGATGCGCGACGAAATGCGATGCGCTAACGTCGCATTCGTGTAAACGATCCTTTATATATATATCCACACACACCGTTGTAGACTCCTGTTGTTGGCAGCGTCCATTCTGGTCCGCTAGTGGTGGACGGCGGTCGCCACGCGAGCGGTTGGCGTATGGCGTCGCTGAAGATGGCGGATAACCGTCGTTGCGCCGGCGTTGTGAGCAGCTGCAGTGCACCGAGTTCACCGAGGCCAACTTAATTGGCGCACGCTAACGGGCAACTCGAGCGGGAAAGGGCGAGAAAAGTTGGTTAATTACGTCTAGATCACGCTCTCACTCTGCACGGTTGGTGCATGCCCCCCTCCCTCAAGGTCTGACGCGTTTTTCAGTTTTTTTTTTTTTTTTCATTACCGGATATTTTTTTTCCTGGATCAATTTCGCTTGGTTTGCGCGCTTATCTTGTGGTCTTCCTTTCCTGGCTATGTATCTTTTTTTCTTAGCTAGTGGGTTTCCGGGAAACAGGGAGCTATAACTGTACACATAGCGAATTGTTCTGCGTAGCACTACAGCGCATGCATCGCGGAAATGCGCCATGGCCGTTGTCTGCTTATGGCCCCGCACCGGTTTGGAGTAGGACTGGACCGAATCAGAGTCATTCGTGTGCGCTGGGAGCGCACTCGTTTCTGAAATAGCTCCGTATACGCGCAAAGCACGGCTACTGCTGAGTCGCGGAACTCGGTGGTATATGTACGGTCGTAGAGCCACGTGTTTATCTTTGACATCGTTGCCCCACATAGACGTACTACATACGTCGTAACTATATTGCGCGTAAGCGTGCTAATAGGCTGACGGGTCAGTCTGGAAATTTTCGGCACTGAGCGGTGGTTGCTTGCGCGCGCCCCTATCTATTTAGATATGGTCCTGTTCTATGGCAGCGGTTTTCCTTTCTTGTTCTTTAAAGCTCGAATATCTCGCGGCAGATGTCCTATCTCGTTCTGGTCGCTTGCACAGTATACACAAGATGATTTTTGAGTGGACCCGCCGTGATATGGTTCAGTAGCTGCGGCGTTCTGCCTTCGAGCAAGATGTCTCGGTTTTGATTCCCGGCCTCGTTTGAGGTGCGGAATGCAAGTATACACTTGTGCTTGGTCGCATTTTCTGGTATTTTGTTAGGTTGTTGTCGAATGTATTTGTCCAAATTGTGCGATGGCATAACACTGAGAAGTAACGCTTTTCTCGGTAAACTTCTGAGCGCAGCTTCTCTTTTCATTCCTTCCCTATTCTCTCTCCTTGTCGTCTTTGTGTTCCCTCTTCCCCCGCTGTAGGGTAGCCAACCGGCGGACGTTATTCTTTGTTAACCACCCTGCCTTCGGTCTTTCTTCCTTCCTTCTCTTTTCATTACTCGCGCCTCCTAACATATCGGGTGCAGGATCCCGCGCTCTTTTTGGCCGCTGTTTGGCATCGCACCATTGTCAGCCGCGTGTGCGCCTTTCTTCCAAAGTTCCCGCTGCAGCGCAAATCCGCTCCGGACTTCGACGCGACGACCTCATTGACTTGGCGATAATTACGCGCCTCCCTCCCTGTCGCGCCGTCTCTCCCGCGCTCAGATGTGTGTGTTGTGTGGCGGCGTGCAATCACAACTATTGCAGGGTCAGGGTCGCCTAATTGTGCCGCTGTCAGACGCGGCCTTGCGTCGGGCTTGGGCGTCGCAGAAGGCGAGCTCCTCGCCCCGTTTTCTCCCTCCGACGAGCGGCGCCGAGATTCCGCATCATTGACGAGACCAATGCAAGCACCGAGGTTGTACACATTAAAGGACGGTAGAGTGAAGGGCGCGTCAACGTTCAGTGATTTGTCGCTTGGAAAAGAATGTCCAGCTTGCGTCCCCTTTCTTTCTCTCTCTCTCTCTCTTGCGGCCAGGCTATCCTCACTATCTTCTAAAAGAAGAAAAAAAAAAAAAACTCATCACACCTATTTTTTCCTACGTTAGTTCTCACGCATTATCCCGAATTTCTCGTAAAATTTACGAGTTCAGCCCGATTGTCTGTCTCCTGTCTGAGCCCGATTGTCCGGATTGCGGTGATCCCTTCTGCACTTTAGAACACATGCTCTGGCGGTGTCCCTCGTTTACGGTATCACGGTAATCTCACCACGGAAGAAGAGTAGGTGGAGAGCTCCGACCTCGCCGCTCAGCTACGGGCTGCGCTGTCCAGAGGGCCCGCGCGACGCGGCGGTCAGGCACGGCCTTCCCGTCCCGACGTGGGAGCGGCCCGCGGTGGCTCCTCCTCCGTAAGGGGGTCTCAGAGTCGCTCCTCAGGACCTAAAATAAAGTTCATTGTCTGTCTGTCTGGGGCTTGATGTACGATTTCCCAACTATTGGGTCAAGTTTTACGAGAAATAAGGTGCTCAGATTGCTGGTGCCGCAATAAACAAATTAACAATAAAAAATAGCTTGTGGTAGTATCTATGCGGCCCTCTTCGTGGCAGCCGAAGTATTTGCCAGAGCGGTCTTCAAACAGGCCTGATCGGCAACAGTGAAGTCTGCGGAAAAGGCACTGAGATCTAAAAAAGAATGCTTGTCAGTGTGGGCTGTTCCAAATTAGTTGCTGCTATCGGTTTTAAGTCTAAAGGTAAATCATCCTGAATCCAGTGCTTATGTATCTCACTGGAAGTGTGTGCTCAGGGCAAACATAAAAAAAAAGTGTCGTATTCCCCTCCTGCTCTTCTCTCTGTCATGTCTGCGATATTTTTACTTATTTGGTAGTCCGCAAGTTGACAGGTATGCAAATACTTCGAAATCAGAACAGTTCGCATGCTTGCATTCACCGCAGTTCGCACTTAACATGCGGCATAACAAAATGCGCCTGGGTAATAGTGAAACTTCACTAATTCTCTCTCTGACGCTCACGGCCGCTCGCTGGTTTTCACACCCATGCAAGGCGCCGCACGCGTATATCGGGATTGGCGTGCGCGCAGAGTGCACTGTACTTCTCTTCCCGCTCGCCGTAGCGGGACCCGCGCGCCGACTTCGGCACCTGGCGCGCTCTCATTTCCATAGCGCGCTCCCGGGAATCGTTGTTGACACGAGCCCGCGCAGCCGCGCTCCGGCGGGTGCGCGCACGTCGTCTTGCGCCAAGCTCGCGTGTCGCTTCTTCCGTCTCAGCTTTGCTCCTTGTGGCCACCGCACGCGCACACCGGCGCCGCGGCTAAATGCATATTTATGACGCCCGCCTCGCGAACGCGTGCGGGCGTCGTGCCGCGCATAAACACGGCCTGCGAGCCGAGTCGGGGGCCACGGTATCCGGCGCCGTTATACGATGCAAAGGATTTTTCCGCGAACCGCGGTGTAGGTGACGGCCCCGCGCGGACGGTATAATGTGTACAAAAAGGAGCCGCTTCGCATACACCTGTGCCGCACACACCTATATATACCGGGGACATATTTGCAGCTCTGCGACACTCGAGTGTGGTTGTCGAGAAATCCCGCCTCTCTCGTGGATAATAAAGGTGAGAGGGATTTCGATGTGTGCACGCCGCGTTTGTCGGCGTTGCCGCTCGCGTTCGCGGTGGGCGCTGCGCTTGGTAAAAATTTAGCAGCGCGTATGCGCTAGCAATTAGGTTAGTTATCATTTTTAGGTCTCGTACAAACACCTCCTCCTTAATGTAGACGCACATTCCCAGGAAGGACTTCGCCTTATTTATTGCATTTCACGGGCTCCGGCATGATCCAGGAATTCGCTGTATTCACTCACTGTCCGGGCGTTCCTTTTTTTTTTTTTTTTTTTTTGACCGCCGGCTCATAACGCTCTGGTGGGTCGTTAAGATGCTGGTTCCTCAGTGCCCGTAGGTTAGCCCCAACTTCATGAATATGTTATAGCGACTTCGGCCCTGAAGCTCAGGCGACGTTAAGGAAGGCGTAGCGCGTGCTTACTTAGTGCATGCGCGCTAATTAACTGCCCGGTTTATCATTTAGACAAAGACTTGTACTACGGTCGTCTTTGAACTACTACCTTTAACAGCGGAGCTGTTTAAGCTCTTGGTTAGGCCGCGTAATGCGAACAAAAACTGTGGGCCGATCCTGGAGGTATTGCAGAATGGGTCCAAGCCCAATGGCACATACCCCTGCGAAATAGCGAAGTTCTTTAAGCTCGAGGATGGTCCGTCGAGTGTACGCTGCAAAACCTCCGCCTGGCGATACGTTACCATGCGTTGCCTAGGAACGCTTCGACCCAGCTGCGCCGACCGCGCCGAGCCTCGCCACAGATGCGTTAGCCGTGACGTCATCGCGCGCGCCGCATCGCTTCGCCTTAGCTTTGCCGAGCCATGACGTCACAGTGCCGTGCGGAATGGTTGCCGCGGCTGCGCAGACACGGAGCTAAGCCGTGACGTCACTGCGCCGACCCACGGGATATATAGCTCCGCGTCGCCGCCGCGGCGACACCAAAGCCCCGCCGTCTCCGCGCCGCGAAGATGGGGCGGCCGAAGAAGAGCGTCACTGCCGAAGCAGAGGAAGCGCGGCGCGGAAGCCGCCGCGGCACTACTCAAGAGCGAGTGAGACGACTTCGATCCGATCCCGAATGAATGAATGAAAAACTTTATTTTCACAAAGGAGGTTTCCCGGCGTAGGCGGAGCCCTCAGTCCAGGGCCCCTGTGGCCTTTGCCATCTTGCGAGCTCTGTCGATCAGCATGAGCTGTTCTTCAGGCTTCGAGCAGGATAGCGCAGCCTCCCACTGCTCCGGTGTTTTGTGTACTGGCGAGTATCGCGCCACCGAAGCGGCGGCGAAACGTCGCTGATTCGCAGAAGATCCGGAGTTACGGGGAGCCCGCGAAACCGAGCAAAAGAGTTTGAGCGTCCAGAAGCCTCCAGATACTTTATAGGCCGAGTGTTCGTTGCTCCTTGGGCTGTCGATGATTCCGGGGTGATCTTGCGCAAAACGTGGCCGAGTCTCGAAGCATAACCTCACAAAAATTTGGCCGAACCGAGATAAAGCTAGGTGGGGTCGCCAGCTCCGCTGTTTGCCCAGCTCTTCGCACCACTAGTGTGAAGCTGCCCCTAATTTTTTTTCGGCGATTAAGATAGTTTCTGGAAATCTCCTTACTCAGTTTGAGACTGGAAATTTGCATATCTTCATTAGGTCTACAGGTGTGAATGTATATAGCGTCGCCGTGAAGTCGCGTAGAAGTTGTGCGAGATGACATCCGACCGTGTGTTTGCTGAAGGTTTCCGCGCTTACAAAGAACGCCTTTGCACTGCTTCAACAACGTGTTTTGTATGAGTATACGAGGTGCTACCCAAAAGTTCCGGACTTTGAAAAGCACGGGCAAACTGAGTTTGGTACACATTTCCGCCGCTTAGATGTGGCTAGCAGTATGCCTTGCGGATCATGTGTGCTGAACGACTTGCATCTAAAAAGTACTGTGTTGCGAAGTGTTTTGCAACGCAATGTTTCACTGATTTGGCGCGTTTCTTAGCAACCAATAAGACAGACTTCAAGAAGCGAAGAAATTGCATCAAGTTTTGTTTTAAACGCTTTCGGAGTCGACGCCATTAGCCAAAGCAGGACATTCTTATAGCATAAACGCTTTAAAAAAGGTCGAATGTGTGTTCACGACGATGAACGTTCTGGACGCCCGTCAACGAGCGCAACCCCGGAAACGATAGCGGAAGTTTGTAAGGCTATCCTTGGAAATCACAGGCTAACTATAAAGGATGTCTGCGACATTGTAGGACAGTTTTACGGCACAATTCAGCGAATTTTATCGAATGTCTTGAACGTGAGGCGCATTTCTGCAAAATTCGTGCCAAGACTGCTCAGTGACGAACAGAAGCTGCACCGTGTTTCTCTCTGTACGGAACTGAAGCAACAAGTCAGAGACAATCCCACATTCCTCTCCAGTGTAATAACCGGGGTTGAGACATGGGTTTATGGCTACGATTCTCAAATCAAACAGCAGTCGTCGCAATGGGCCGGAGGCGCCAAATGCTCAGCGGCCGCAAAAGGCACGTCAAGTTTGTGGAAATTTTAAGTCCATGCTCACTGTTTATTTATTTTTTTTGTGGGATAAGAATTCCCACAATTCCCACAAGGAATTCTTACCTCCTTAACAAACCGGGAATAGCGAGTTTTACTGTGACGTTTTTAGGTGCTTAAGACAGCATTCGTCGCAAGTGTCTGGAGGAGTGGAAGAACCGGCTTCTCTATCACGACAACAGCGCCCGCTCACAGATCACTCGTTGTTTGACAGTTCCTGACTTCCAAACAAATCACAGTACCGCGCGAAAAGCAAGTCACAAGAAAGGCTTCTCGTACCGCTCGAGCCCGTTGTCCAGATGACAGCGTCGTCACTGTGGAGATGCTACCCTTTCAGACGAAAGGTCGGCGCGACTGCCGATACGGTCACTGTATACAAGGGGCCATAATTGTGGCTACACGCCCTTCGGGCTTCGCACAGACTGGCCGAACGATTCGATGCGGGAATGCTGTGGCTACGGTTGCGTTGCGAGACTGGCCACGTTATGTACTGCATTCCAACGACCGCGCTGCTCGTTCGACGCCCCTCGTAAGGACGTCTTTTCCAGACGCGGTCGCAATGATAGCTCGGATCTCATCCGTGGCTCCGCAGCCACGTATCGCGGTACCGAGCGCCATCAGATTCGCGGCCACCCTGCAGCTGCAGAGCTACCCGTTTGGTTCCCCTAATGGCGAGCCAGCGCCTGGCCCTCCGCGTTCTCCTCGTTAGGGCTTCCTCGCCAGCGGCGGGACAACAGCCGAGCGTATCGGCCCCGATCGACGGGACCATTTGTCCGCCTGCCGCAGTGTGTCCCGCGCAGGGCTCCGGCCTCGGGCGTCCTCGAGACGGAAGAGCAAACAGAGAAATTCGCTCTCTGACATCCGCGATCGAAGCGCCGCGAGCAGCCGCCAAGGAGGGCGCGCGCTTCTGCAGCGGGTGTGACCGGCGGACCGTGGCGTTCCCCTAATTGGAGCCATCAGGCGGTTGAGCGCGCCGAGCGGCAACCCGAGCTTCCCCTTCCCGGGACTCCACTGGCGGGTGGCTTTTCTTTTTAGTTTTGGGTTTCTTCATTTCTGCCTGCGAGTTGCGGTATATGTGCGGCGCGACGTTCACCGTATAACATTGAGTCGTTACGGGATATGGTCGGTATAGTGGTAATGGTTGTGCGGATGGTGCTGACGGCGGTGTACGTGGCTCGGGTCTTATGCTGCTGGCGAGGCAGTTGGGCCATGGAACATGTTACCGATGGTATAGCATTTCGCGAAAGGCGAGGAAAAAGAAAGGATAGAGAGAGTAGGGAGGCAGTATAACGTTATGAGAGGCCTTCCATATCATGCGAATTCCGTTGCCAAAATGAACTTGCCTTGACTGGATCACGTACCCGTCGAGTATATATTGACACCCGCCGCCAGACACGCGCCGCTGTCATTCGTTTGATGCATACCGCGTCGCGGTATACTCTCGGCAGCTATTTGGTTGCTCACAGCATTTGCTGTTTTTACTAGTGGCAGATGATGGTGTAGCAGAAAGAAAATTGTCGTGCCTGTCGAAGTGTGCCTATCATAAACAATGTATATATATATATATATATATATATATATATAAGCATATCATAATGAGCCAACAAACAGTAACACCAAGGACAACATAGGGGAAAATTACTTGTACTTAATAATTGAATTAAAGAAACGATAAATTAATGAAAATGCAAATGGATGAAAAAACAACTGTCCGCAGGTGGGGAACGAACCCACGTCTTCGCATTACGCGTGCGATTATTCCCCACCTGCGGACAGTTTTTTTCATCCATTTTCATTTTCATTAATTTATCGTTTCTTTAATTCAATTATTAAGTACAAGTCATTTTCCCCTATGTTGTCCTTGGTGTTATTGTTTGTTGGCTCATTATGATATGCTTATTTAAAAAATCGGGCCCCTCGGTTCCCTTTCTTCTCGTTCACTACATAACGAGGGCTCGAATCCGGCAACAATGATGTCTTCAGGTGGCATATGTGGGTTTCTTGACCAGTTGCCATCACCCAAAAAGATCACGTGCTCGTGACGCCTGCGGCAGAAAGGATGTTCCACATCCGCCCTATGGTTTGTGAGTGGTGGCGCTGGCTAACACTCCCAGGGTTAGTTCTAGTTGTAAAACATAAATACCCTAGAAAGTGGATGGGAAAACGGCTCCACGGTAGCTCAATGGTGAGAGCATCGCACGCGTAATGCGAAGACGTGGGTTCGTTCCCCACCTGCGGACAGTTGTTTTTTCATTCATTTTCATTAATTCATCGTTTCTTTCAATTATTAAGTACAAGTAATTTTCCCCTATGTTGTCCTTGGTGTCATTGTTTGTTGGCTCATTATGATATGCTTATTTAAAAAATCGGGCCCCTCGGTTCCCTTTCTTCTCGTTCACTATATATATATATGTTTAAAAGGGTGGTTGACCATCCGAAGTACTTAGGAGGAACGACTACGGCGCGCAGAGGGTGTTTTCTTCTGTCCGCTTCACTGCTGCCGCTGATGTTGCAGTGTATGCGATGCGTGCAAGCCATGCCATGCCGTCTTGGCATCATCCGGCGTATCGGTTTGCCCACGGACTTGCCGGAAGTCTCCGTCTGCGGTTACGGCTCGGCTGCCAGATAGTCTTTGCAAATGCGTGCAGCTCTGCCAAAGCTCGCTGCAATCACTGTTGCGTAAAAGAAAGAAGCGAAGCGTTTCCGTAGCGATTGTACACAAGCTGGCAGCTGCACAACATGTTTGCACGTGAATGCGGTCTTGCTGTTATGGTGCATTCGAATGGCGCTTCAGAGCGCTCCAAAAATGCTGTGTAAGACAGCAACATATAGGCGTTTCAGTGCTGCATGCTCCAGTGACAACGAAGCCAAGTTGCCGTTATTTAACCTTTGTTTTTCTTGTTTTTTTTTTCTCTTCATACAGCTTCAAAGCGGTCTCGCACAAACACTACCTAATTAAGCCTCTTACACAACCTGTCGAATAAGGTAATTAGAGTGCCGGTGCAGACAAAGAATGGTATAGCGTATACCGCGCGAATGAAGCTTGCTGGCGTAGCCAGCCCTATCATGGCATACTGCACTGGTAGTTTTGGCGAAATAAAGGATGAATACTCTTAGAAGCTTTCAGGAGCTCTTTTAGTATGATTATTATTTAATCTGGCACATATGGGATAAACGCGCGCAAAACCAGTAACGACTTCGAAATGGGAGGAAACACACCACACCGTTGTGTGTGAACTAACACTTTAGACCGGACGATTTGGTGACACAATCATGTACACACGTGCCGCAGTAGCTCAGTGCCTAATGCGTTGCTCTGCTAAGCGCGAGATAGCGGTTTAGATTTCCGCCGCGGCGGAAAGGCCCCGAAAGGTAAGGAACCCTCGTGCACACAGGTTTAGTTGCGCGTTTCGAAACCCCAGGTGGTCGAAATTAATCCGGACCACAACGGCGTCCGTCATAACCCACAGTGCAGTTTCGGAATGTTAAATACCGTACCTTATTGGTTACGAACATGCCGCTTGTCGGTGCTATAGTAATGCACTCTCACTAGCCTGCTCTGTTCAGAGATAATGCTCATCGCATCCCATCCTGCAGCATCCACGTCTGTTACGCTTTCGCCGAAAGCAGCAGCAGACGACGTACTACGTGACCGCGAAGGCGCTGAGGCGCGCAACGCTCCAAGGGACACTGCGTGCTTTCTGGCGTGGCGTGACTCGCTTCGCTCAAGCAGCCGTGCGAGCCCCGGACCCCGACACGGAAGCTGGCTTCGCGGCTCCGCTAATCAGCGCCGTGCACACTGGCCGCCTCTCCTCGGATGAAGAGCGGTGAAACCGGCTCGGGTGACGCGCGCGGAAGCATCGCGTGCACGACGTGAGCGGTTCCGGTCTGAATTCAGTTGCCTCATCGTCGAGCGCCGCAGACGAGATTACCGAGCTGTCCGCTCGTAGGCTCGTGTTTCCGGTAACGTGTGCGTACGATTTGTATAGTCGGCCATGTTGGGAGCTTAGTTTTTGTTCGGGGGTTAGCTTCTTTGCGATCTTTCTCGCGGGCACATCTCCGAATTATTCGTCCTACTCTGGAAAGGGATGAAAAACGAGGTTTAGGGGTCGCCTCCAGAACTTTGAAACAGACAGGACATATTGAAAGGTCGACAGAATGCGTTGCCGGTGTTCGGCGTAGAGACGTCCCGATGCAAACGAATAAGTATAATGCGGACTCGAATTACACACTTATGCGAGTTCGAGCGCTGCGTTGTAATCAAAATAATACTGCACTTAGAAAGTGGGGGATCGATGGCTGTGACGTTCTGTTGCTGAATAGGATTCGATTTCCCGTAGCGGCGGCCGCATTTCGATGTGGTCGAGCATTGGGTGCGCGTTGCACTGTACGCTGGCCGTCAAAATAAAACCTAGTTCTCCAGGGCGGCGTCCCTCGTAGCCTCTGTGTTGTATATTGTGTGAGCCTTCACGTATTCTGGCAACCTTGTGTCGCATAGCCGCGTTCGGTGCGCGTGCACCATCAGTGTAATTTTGCCGTGTTCTTTTGCCATAAAACCACATTTATTCTCTTAAACGCTGTGTCCGCGTTGTGCAGCCCTCACAATTGGGACGTAAACCAAATCGATCGGTCGATGAAAATTAATAAATGAATTCAATCTATGAGCAAATCAATTAGTTGCTCGTCCCATGTTCTCGTGGCTATTCGTGCACAAGCGGTACACGTCACGCTATACAACTCTGCTTCCCGCAGCGCACCGATAATGCGTTCGGGACATGAGTGCACGTCTGTACAAGGGGCGAACGGCATTAAACACACTCACGAATACGCATTTTATTGCGATAGCAATTATATGGACACTCAAAAGCAGATTTCTGCCGTCGGCGTCGCCGTGAGGTTCCGTATGACGTAAATGGAGATGAAATCGTCGCCGCGCGCCGAACGCTGTATGTGCGAGTGAAAGGGCGCGAGGGGCGCGCGCTTTCACGGGGAGTGAACGCACAGCGGAGAACAAACGCGCGTTCTGCGCCGTGCTCGCTTAATTAAGGGCTGCAGAAGTGGGCGTCTCTTTCCTCCTTTACAATCACCATATATGTAGAGCAAACGCGCCTTCTTCCAACGCGCGAGAGGCCGTGGGGGAGGGGGGGGGAGGGAGGCGACGTTTAGCTGCGGCACCAAGTGCCTATTTATATCAGAGGCTCCGGCAACAGTCACCAACGCCGCACGCATTTTGAGCGAACGCGGGTAAAACGCCGACGGCGTCGACAACAGTTCTGCGTGTTGCCGGTGCTGCTGCATGTCCAAGTTTATACAGCTGATAAAGCTACTATCATTACTCCGTATAGCTCTCTACAAATTTGCTATCGCAATTGATGCTTCGCCTTTCAGGTGAAACTGCGACATTTTTTTGTGTATTTTGCGATAAAAAGTGAACGCTTAACCTTGCACTCGGCCGCGCAACGCTTGAAACAGCGAAGCTGGATGATCGTAGCCTAGCATTTGCCGGGAAGTGCGCGCGAACTTTTCATCTTATTACTCATGATGATGATAATTTCTTGTCGTGCGTCTCGGACTTGCGGCCGTCACTGCGCGTTGCATAGCGCAGTTTGCAACACCGACACCGCGTTCCAGGAGACCCGCTCCGTGAATGCGTCTCGCTGTCTCGCTCGCTCTCATATCGCGCAAAACGTCTTTACCTCGCAGAGCACGAGCGTACGAACGCGCCAGCTGTGGACGAAGACGACGACGCTCGAACGCAATCACATGGTTCGCATAAATTCATGTTCTGCAAGCGTACCTGTATAGCCTAGTGGTTACGACGCTCGCCTTGGGACCGGGGGCACGCGGGCTCGAATCCCGCCTCGGCTAGAAAGTTTATTTTCATTCTTGGTAGTTTCTTGTTACGCACCACAAATTACGGCTGGCTTAAGCAGCTTCGCTGTTAATAATCCGTGTACTATTTTCTATCGTATCTCTCTCTCACTCGTCTTCGCGCTAAAAAGGTATACTTCGCTTTAGCTGCTCTGTCGTTGACAATCGTGATTGAATTATTACCAGATCTGCGAATTCGCCGCAGCTTCCGGAGCGCCGCACGTCTTCGGAGCAATGTACGAGCACGGCCACTGGATTAAAAAAACAAAAACAAAAAAAGGTTATCCAGCGGCCGTGGTACGAGTAATAACAGTGCGTGACTGACCCGGAACACGAATCTGTGGATCGGCGGCAGCGCCTGCCGTTGCAGCGCGAGCGCGTGAAGGCCTTTAAGCTATGTTGCAGAAATTAATTGATGCGAAAGCGTCAAATACTCCCATTGAACGGTCTGTCATCTGTAGCAGGGAAACGCCACCTAAAGTCCTATTGCTCTATATTTCGTGCGGCTAGGAGCCGCTTGTCCCTCTAAGAAGGTTGTAAGGTGCTGGGAACCCCGCACCTATTTTATAGGCTAGATTCTCGTTGGTTATCGGAATTAACCAGACAAATCGCTCCACCAACTAAAAACGGACATGCACCACCATCCACCGAATCAAGAAAGAGCTGTCAATCTAGATTGAGACTGCGTCTCCACGTCACGAGCTGCGCCTCGACAGAGCAGAGCGGGCGAAAGGCAACACCTGCTGCCGCAGTAGCGCGCCAGGTATTAGAGAGTTTTAGATTAGGGGGACGCAAGCGTTGGGGCCCCCTAATCTAAAACTCTCTATTGTGTGAGAGGAGAGGGCATCGCCGCTAATCGCTGCGTTGGTGGCATGCGGCGTTGTCACCGCGGCCTGGGCCGCGATTTTGTAGCGAGGCATTATGACTTATTCTACTCTAGTCTTATCATCCACCGCTCACGGCCGGCTGATCCCGTTGATAACGCGAGCGGACCGTCGCTCCGACCACTGACAAAGCGCGATAAGCGCGAAAAGGCATTATTACCGGAAAGGCATTGCTACAAAATACGCTCTGCTGCTGCTTGGTGGCTCGGGCAGCACGTACCGCTATGGTACGTTTCTCGCAGTGCAAAACGCCAAGGAGCGCTCAGCGCCGTTCAAATGGGACATTATTAATGCTTTCGCATTCACAACTTTTAGGATTTAATTTTTAAAGATGACACGGAAACAGAAAAAAATAAGAGCAAGTGACGCTGCTATACCATTTGTTCTTGTGGTGCGGTTAAATTTTAACGCAGATTATGCTTCGTAAGCATAACTTATGCTTCGGAAGCTAACGCAGTCGGAAGCGTTATCGTGTTACCGATGCTGCCGGCAGCCGTACGCTAGGGGTTCTACCGCACATGCCTGCTCGGTCACACGCCACGCTAAAACGAGCTCCTGCTTTCCGTGCGTCCCAGTGGGACTGTTGTGTGCCGGCGCGCACGTCCCGAGGCGCTAGCCTAAGCGCATCCGGGTGGATCTTCGCAGCGCCGCCCGAAACGACGATGACAGAGTGCGCCGAACGCGCCGTGCGTTTGGGGCCGGCCTCGTTTTATTCCTTCGCGAGAGAGAGATTGTGGTTGTGTGAAAAGGAAGAGGCGCGAAGGCAAGAAGAGGGCGTCTGCCTCGCCGCGATGATGTTCGGGCGACACGCTGTGTCGCGCGCGTGCCCCGATGCGTTCGTCGTCTCCTCGCGGGCCGTAAATCTGTCGTCGCTATTCTTTTCCGTCCTCTTTCCTTTGTCCTCGGAGGTGCAGCTCCCGATAGTTGCTCGCGACGCGCTGCCGGAAGCGCTTGCCTTCGCGCGTGGGTCGCCGCCTTTCAGGGGGAGGAGGACGTGAGTGGCATTTGTGTCCCGGGCAGACGTAGCGGTTGGCACCTTGCGCGCGAACCTCGCTTTGCGCACCGTCGGTGCGGACATCCCCTCGGGGGTCGCTGACCTTCGGCCGGCTGGCTGCGAACTCTTGTCTCATTATACGCTGCCGGACCTGGTGGGAGTTGTTGCCGATTAAGAATGCTCTCTAATCTCTGGTTACTTCGAGAGGAAGCTTTAGCTCGGGTCTTATAGGTCGGCGCGAAATCCGGCTTTATTTCTCCAATACCTGAGAAACGCCGCGACACTCTGATTAGGGCAGCCGATGAACCGATTCTAATGGAACGTATTGCACCTAAAAGAGAACTTAGTTCTACCACGTGTTCTATGCAGCATTCTGATTTGGGGTCTCTCAGTTTTTTTTTTTTTTTATCTTGCGGACAATTAATTCATAACTTAGAACGAAATTGAAGTGCAGTGTTTAACTACACATCTCTGCATCAAAAGGGTGTTTAACCGAGCTAGTTGGTTCATTCTTGGAGGATTCTAGAAGCAGAAAATTGTAGAACGCAAACCCAGAAAGGAACGAACAGACGTGGACGTGAGTTGACAGTGCAGCTACGTCCTCATCTCTCTATGTCTCAGTGTTCTACAATTTTATGCTGTTACAATCTTCATCATACACAGACAAAAATCTGCAAGCTGAATCTGTTACGTATCCTTAGGCGAGCGAGTATGATATGTTAGCTTTAAGTTTACGTGACACCTTTACATTGGTTAGATGTGTTTTTGCAGAAGTACTATTTACAAATTGTAATTCTGAGCATAATGTAACATAGTTTTTGTCCGCTTTAGATGTCGTAACAGTAGCAGTTTATTTATTTATTTATTTATTTATTTATTTATTTATTTATTTATTTATTTATTTATTTATTTATTTATTTATTTATTTATTTATTTATTTATTTATTTATTTATTTATCAATACTGTAAGCCTTGTAAGGCTCATACAGGAGTGGACATACAAACAGTACAGGCGTAGCGCTTTGTCATAAAGTGGTTTGCAGCAAGCTCAAAACAAAAAGACAATGGTTACAATCGATGCGCCATGTAAGCAAGAAGTAAATACAAGGAAACAATTACAAACTATACAGTGCGTATGCCATGTAAGGTGTAAGAAGCAGTTAATACAGAAATAAAATGCACATTTGGTGTGCCGTGTAATGTACAAACAGTATCAAGTGTAATGTATATTAAATACCATCCAATGGACAAACGCGCGCAAGAACCGAGCGCAGAAAAGTACGAAAGAACGTACGGGGCACCGGCGCGTGTGCAAGAAGTTGGGGGCAATACGTCATTGAATAGATTTTTGAGGAACGCTCAACCAAGACGACCACAATGCGTTCATGATTCCGATAATGACTCGAGGTGCAATTCGAGTGCCGACACGAATGAGTGCACAGATTGTGAGCAAATAATGTCACTTGGTAGGGAATTCCAGAGATCTATTGTTGAAGGAAAAAAAGTGTATTTTAGTGTGCTACAACGCGAAAAAAATGGTCTAATACATTTCATTTATCATGGTTAGTTCGACTGGAGTGACGTCCGGGGGGCACCAAGTAGGCGGATTTTGTCAAGTTTATCAGGTCGTGGTAAAGAAGTTAAAGGAACTTCAAACAGGCCAACCTCCTCCGACCAGCCAGTGTTGGTATGCCTGCTTGTGTGCGAAGCGCAGTTACGCTGTCATACCTTGAATACTTTGTGTATATGAAGCGGAGCTCCCTGCTTGGGATCTTTTCTAATGCTAAGTTTAAATATTTTTTGATGCGGGTTCCATACCATGCTGCCGTATTTTAATATCGTCCTAACCAGCGTTTTATAAGCAGTTAATTTCACCGAGGTGGGGGCTGTCGCTAGCTTTCTTCGTAAAATACGAGTTGTTTGAACGCGCGTGCGCAAACGTTATTGATATGTACGTCCCATTTCAACGATCTTGTTATTGTGACACCTAGATATTTGACTGAGTCTACTCGTTCCAACGAAGTATTACTTAATTTATATGTGAAATTTAAGGGCTCTTTTTTTACGTGTTACAGTCATACAAATAGTTTTCTGTGTGTTAATTTGTATGCCCCATTTTTTTGCACCAGGCAACGATGTTTTGTAGATACTTGTTAAGCTTTGTCTGTTCATCGACTGTTTTAACAGGTGTGTATATGACGGAGTCGTCCGCAAAAAGCCTTTTTGTAACCCCTGGTTCCATACATGTATACAAGTCGTTAATATATACAAGAAACAGAGTTGGCCCCAGAACCGATCCCTGTGTCACACCAGAAATAACATCAAGATAATCTGATTCAGCATTATTTACGGAAACAAACTGGGACCGATTCGAGAGCTAGGCTTCAATCCATGAAACAATCTTGTGATTAACACCAATTGATTTGAGTTCAAAGATTAGTAAAGTGTGTAGAACGCGCTCGAAAGCCTTCGAAAAATCGAGGAAAATTGCGTCAGCTTGCAGTCTTGAATCGATTATTACAGCAAAGTCGTGTATAATTTCTAAAAGTTGCGTAACAGTTGAAAGCCCTTGCCTGAAGCCGTGTTGTCTGAAGTATAATAGATTATTTTCTTCTAGATAAGTTACGATAGCCTTATTTATTATATGTTCCATTAGTTTACAACATGCGCTGGTTAGGGATATTGGCCTGTATGTGTCTAGAAGCTGCTTGTTTCCACCTTTGTGAATTGGCACGACCTTTGCGCACAACCAGTCCGTGGGAAGCACTGCCGTTTCAAGTGATGCACTGAAAATTTTATGCAGAAAAGGGGACAACTGACCCGCGTATCGCTTGAGGAAGGTGCATGATAAATTATCAGGGCCAGGGGATTTTTTAACGTCTATTTGTAGCAGCAAATTCAAAATGCCGGACTCTGTTATCAGGATTTCAGGCATTGCCGATTCGTACTCGGACAAGGGCATATTATAATGGGACGTGGGCACGGGAGAAGAGCGACTGAAAATATGTATTGAATGAGTTAGCGATAGTACGCGTCCTCAACCACTACACCGGCAATGTCCAATTTGATTGGAGCACTTTCCGGTTTTGACAGATACGGCCAGAATTTCCGCGGCTGATTCGTCATGAACTCAAGTAAAGTATTAGAAAAAAGTTGACTCTCGCGCGTCTTAACCTTTCTTTCAGTTCTCGTGAAAGCTGACTAACCATAGTGGAATTGCGTTTTTTCTTATGCATCCTTTGCACCCTTCTTTTCAGGTGTATGATAGTTCTTGTAATCCACGGCGTTCTCCGCTTTATTTTTCTCAACTTGGTAGGAATAAAATTACTTTCACTGTGTACGATCCCACCTTTTAATTTTAACCATAGGATCGTTGGCGTCCAACGTATTATCCTCAAAATCATCTTCTATAATTCCTAAAACAATCAATGATGCTTTCATCATATGCCCTTGTGTAATCCTTAACCAAAATTCTGGTGTCAGTACTAGGGTGCCTTGCAGCCGTGCCAAGATCGTCAACCGTCAATAAAATCACTTCAGGGGTTAAATATGTGGACACAAACACAAGGTCTAGCACTGAAAACACTTGCTCTTGAACGCGTGTTGGTTCAAGCACAAGTTGAGCTAGCGAGAAACTGCATGATATCAAAAAGAAGGTCACAACTTTTGACTTCTTTATTAACATTTACCAAGTCACCCCAATCAATGCCCCCCAAGCTAAAGTCTCCAGCTAGAATTAATTTGGTTCTTTGGTTGATGTGGTTATATAAGAAGTCGTATAGTTCTACAAGGTAACTGTCCGGAGCGCCTGGTCGTCTGTAGACACCGCCTATTAGTAAAGTAACATCGTTGACCTTTATTGTACACCATGCGCTCTCAGGATCAGCGATACCGGTTTCTCGGTGAAAAAACAAGTGCCGCTTAACTGCAATGGCAACGCCTCGACCACGACCGTGCCGATCTGTGCGTACAAATGGATAGGAGGGAGGAACCACCTCAGAATCATGGATATCTGAGTTCAACCACGTCTCTCTAATTACGATTACATCTGGGCCGTACAACAGCAGCAGTTCCTCAAAATTTTCAGGTTTATTGACAATGCTTCTCGCATTAAAGCACAGTAACGTCAGCCGTGCAGTACTTTGTATTTGTCATTCATTGGAAGTGCTAGCGTTTGCTGTCACGTGGGGTTTGGAGCGGTGTAATGGTTCCATTTTGTTCTGATCGTTATTCCAGACGTACAGGTTTTCATTAATCCTTAATTTGTCAAAGTGTAGTCCGACTTTATCGCCGTTATCCCGACTACCGGCCGCGGCTTTCCATAGCTTCTTGCGTATTTCACGAATGTCAGCGGAAAAATCTTCAGAAATTGAAATTTTCTTTCCTTTCAGTTTGAAACAATTGCGAAGAACTGTCATTTTTCCGTAAAGTCATAAAAGCGTAGTATGAGTGGGCGACCTCGACCTGGCTTTTTTAAGCCAATTCGGTGCACACGTTGCACAGTTCAGACCAGAACGTCTAGAATATTATGCAGTATATCTTTTGTTACAAGCGATTCCAAGGCTGCAGGATTTTCTTTATCGTGCTCTTTGACGCCATATATGACGAGGTTATTGCGTCGGCTCCCATTTTCCAGGTCATCAATTTTTCTACTCATCTGAGCAACTTCACTGCGCATAGCTTGCACACTTGCTTCACACTTATCAACTTTCTCGTGATATTGCTCGAGTGACGAAAGGGTCGCTTCACTTTGTGAAAGCCTCTGCTGCACATTCGACAGACCAGTTTCTAAGGCCGAATGCGAAGTCCGGATTTCGGTTGCAGTCCGCAATATTTCATCTAGTTTATCGGGGCCCGGATCTTGCTCTACGTCACCACTCAGTTGCAGTAGCATGAGAATGACGCGAAATGATTCCAAAGCAGTGCGCACTGTGGGCTCCACCAGACAGACATCATTGCTCTTAACGCAGGCACAAAAACACCATTTGTTACCAACCTGTACGAAGAACAGTACGAAGTAAGTCATAGTGCTCCGGGTGGTGCCACCAAGCCCACTGAGTCGCGCGTGGCTGCTCGGCTTCCTTTTAAGCTGCTCCACCGATGTTCCAGGGGTCGCTGGTGAGCCAAATGAACGATCCAGGTGTGACTCAGCCGGTACGAAATCCATGTGACGTGAGCGCATCGGTATCAATGCTGGCGATAAGCCCAGTGTAGCGGGAATGGGTTGTGTGATCGATGCCGTTGACGCCTTTGCCGAGACAGAGAAGGAACCAGCGCTGGGGGCATCCACGTAACCCCCGGCTGGATCTGTACGAAGAAAGTACGAAGTAACTCGTAGTGCTCCGGGCGGTGCCACCAAGCCCACTGACAGTTTACAGAATTTTCGTAAGCTTTTCTTATTTTGATTTACAAAATTGTAAACTATGTGTTTTCTCTTTTAAAGATTTAGTAGGATTGTCGGCAACAGTGTTCGTTAGAAAAGTGATGCCCCGAATAGTCAGCAGATTACGAAGTTTATGTTAAGTGAAAGATACCTCATCAGAATTGACAGAATTTAGCCGTCAAACAAAACGATGTATTCGTTCTGGCGTATAGAAGCTACCATGATTTTTTCGCGTCCTCTTAATGTGCAGCAGCACCGTAATGCGCCGACGAGATGTTTGGCAATGCTCTGAAGAGAGGGAAGGCAGGGGTGTTAACTTGTTCTAGGCGGCGGTGGTGCTAACCGTAAAATCGTCCGCTTGGCTGCCCTGCGCTGGGACAAAGGGATAGAAACGGGGGAGGAGTACGGTGAATGTTTACATACACGTGCGCGGACAGCACCACGTGGTCTATGGCGCTAGCATTAGCCAGTCAGAGCCAGTAAGAGGTGCGATGCCGGCCGCGTGTTCCTTGCTAAAGGATGTGCTGATTTGCGCCGCTCGACCGCGAACGGGTAACGCACATTTCTCTCCTCTGCACCGCGGCTTGCTGCTGGCCGTGATGACGTCACCGATGGTTGTGACGGTGCCACCGCTCCTCCTCTGCATGGGTCGTTAACACATTCCTTACGCACTTACGTTGTTTATGCCCGCTTCTTTCTTACTTTCTCTGTATTGCTCTCTGTTTTAAAAGCAACGCACGACACCGAAGCGCACTGCCGCTGCCAGCTACGCGGTTGATGATATGCTGTGCTGCGGTTGCATCCTTTGTGGGTGCAGGCGCGGTGGCGGTAAGTGAGCAAACGAGATCAGGAAGCATTAATTTTTTGAGGGGGGGGGGGGGGGGAAGAAATGACTGATGCGAACGGTCAGTCAGCTGGGCATTGTGAGATATCGTTCGGAAGAATAACGGAAGTGATTTGAAATTCCGGTCGCCGGGTCTATTATTTTGAGCGGCGGTTACCGTGAAGTGAAAGCCGGACTTCTTTTTCATCCGCGTTTCCCGAAATAAACGGAGACGAATTGTTAAGAGGAACCCGATGCGGGTTGACCGCGCGCACGGAACAAGACTCTTTGTTCACGGGAATGAGATTTGCCTGCGCTTCTTCTAGGCTTCGGATGGTTTTTGTAGCAGCAAAGCGATTCCTGCGCTGCGATTTTAGCTCGACCGCCGTGTGAAGAACGCCGCCCACGCAGTATTCTTAACTTGTAAGCTAGCCACTTGCTGTCTGTTGCGTTTTAAAATGAAACTGGTGTACTTGGTTAGCAGCATCAGTCAAGGCAGGGAAGTTTCTGAGAGAGTACAAGAACGAAATGCGTTGGGAATAACGAGATCTGAAACGTTCCCTTGGAGAACCGAGTGTTTCATGATTAAAATTTTGTTCGTCCCCCCTCGTTCCCCCTCGTTTATCGCCTACTCTCTCTTTCTCTTCGATACGTGAAGACATGTGATAAGTTGCCCAGAAAGTAGTCCGCATTCCAGTGCACAGTTTTGCGTGCGAACTTAAGAGGAAGCTTTAGCTAGGGGCCTACACCGATGCCACTGTATATATGCACAACTATGTATAATTTCTAAGGTATGTAATAAACTTGAATTGAAACCTGTTCAAATGCATGTAAAACGCAGAACTGCTTTTATGAGGCAACCTCCAGACCGATTTGAATGACTTTTTTTTGCGTTTAAGAGAAAAGGTTAAATTACATGCAGTGACTGTCACAACGCGCAGAACTGTTGTCGACGCCGTCGCCGTTTTATCCGCGTTCGCACCGAACGCACGTGGCGTTGGTGACTGTTGCCGGTGCCTCTGGGGGCGGCTCGGAGGTTTTCGACGAGATCAGCCATTACTCGTTGAGCAGCGTCGGAAATCTTACCTACGCAACGCCGCGATGAGTGCCACGGACAGCGCCAGTGTCAACGCCAGTGTCAGCGCCGTGGTCGACCCCATGGCTGCTTCGCATACTGCTCAGGGTTCCCCTACGGGAAGATGGTGTAATTTTTTTATCCTTTCCTTCCAGCGCGCTGTATCTTAACGCGATAGCTAAGGGCCCAGTGTCACAAAAAAAAAAATAATAATAATCCGGGGTCGGCGTCGTCCGTGGCGGAAAAAAAAAAAAAAATTCATCCGCAACCATCCCAACCGCGCAGGCCCTTCGTTGTGGTGCAAGCTTTTAGTGAACAAAAACTGAATTTCTCACAGTGAAATCCGTCAGAAAAATGGTAAATTACAATTTAAGCGCAACCTGCAGTACATGGTGGCGTCAAACTGTTATTTGAATGTACGAGAAAGCATAATTCTGTTACGAGGAAACTCAAACACAAACCTCTTTTGCCAGCATTTCTACCATAAAAACACCGGCTCACTCGGGTAGCCTACTTGCGAAATTCTTATCCAGATGGCGCTGGCATACTCGGCAGGTCAAAAATGCATATTGGACACGCGCGCTCGACGGGGCAATAGCAAACAATTAATAAAATAATGAGAAAAAAAAATGTCCTAGGGCCTTCACATTTTAGTATAAGGCCCCTGGAGAAACGTTGTCCCAGCAATGCATTTCTGTTTAAAAGTGAAGCCGACTTTAAGGGGATCGGCGTAAGCTTCGTCCTTGTAAGCTGGCTTTCCCACGTTTATTGTTGCAATGAATGAAGCCTGCTTGCTGGGTGCGAACCATGGAGGAAGGAAACAAAACAGGAGAGGCCCTGACGTCACTTTTTGAAGCCGGAAGTGCAGCCATGTTGGTGTGCCACTTCTCTTTGCGCCTCCAATCAGGGGTTCTGCAGCTCGCCGGAGCAGATGGGCGCGAACTTTGAACTTGCATTGTTACGAGCCGCCGGAAGTGTGTGCTCCTGACGCGCGTCAAAACAAAGCCTACAAAACTTCTGTAGCAGTTTTAGTGAAGCAGACGCGCTCCTGTGTTTTTCCGTGGCACGTTGAAGAAGACAACGAAGACCCGCGCCGTGATTGCTTGAGTGTATCTGTTGCTGGACGACACTCACACTCACAGACCCAAAACACAACTTTCAAGCTTACACACCACGCTCCAAAGTCAGCTTTTCTCGCGAACAAAAGGTGCCGCGGGAAAGACACCGGCGGAAAAAATCTTATCTCACTTTTCAGAGACAGAGAGCAGCAGCGAAAGCTTCAGGAGCGCGGTTGTCATGGCAACGTTGACACTTGGGGTACACATCCCAGTGCTCCTTTGCGAAAAAGATGACGCGACTTCCACCACACCTTCTCCAATACGTTCGTGCTGGCCAGGGCCTCTCCTGGGGTTTCCTTCCTCCATGGTGCGAACGATATGTAATGCGAACGGGTCCCGATAACGCTATCGTGTTCTACTCTTAAAGGTGAAGCTTAAGCGTCCTCCATTTCTTTTTCTTCTTCGCACTCATTTTACGGACTTCCAGCATTCATTGAACCTGGAAGTCTGTTGGTGCCTGCACATTCGCCGCTAGGCTCGCGAAGCGTTTCCTTTGATGATGACGGTTGGCGCAGTTTCTGGTACATCTTGAATGGCGCGTTGGTGTCTCGAGCTGGCCTTACCTTGTGTTGGGCGCGCTGCTTGGAATATTTATTTGCTCTCAGAGCTCGGCTCTAAAGCTCTTCTGTTGTGTCGTTTAAATATACAAACTCGTGCGACAAAAAAATAATAGTAGTCAGAAGCTATGCCTGAAGGTTGTTTTTTTTTTTTCGCCGAAACTAATTTTTTCAAGTAGTTTATGATGCTTAAAGGGGCAACAAAAAGAAAGTTAAGTTGAGGTATATTAGTAAATTACGCTTCTCCAAAAATAAAAAAGAGAAAAAAAAGAAGAGGGAGAGAAGTGAGCGAGAGACCGCTCTTGGCATTAGAGGAGGAGGCTTGGTGTAAGTCATAATAGAAGAGACAAGAACGAGAGGTGGGGAGTGACACCGCCTTGGAAGCTCCAGCTTTGACGGCATCTGCTCGCGCCTAGTTAATTGCTCCGAGCCAGCCAGGTGTATCACGATAGATTGCTTATAAAAAGCAATAGGCTTCACATCGTTAGCACACCCACTTCTCCATTACGTTACCCATTAGGCGAACTAACGTGAACATTCACCTGCGCAAATTATGGTCTTCAAGACCTAGGCTATCAGATGCCCCTACTATTAAATATTAGTTCAGCAGGATTTATTTTTATAAAGCACTGAACGTCCGCAAGCCTTCACCGTAAAGCGGGCGCCGCGGCCGGTAATGGAACCCATGTTTAGCAGCAGAAGGCCATACACACTGAGCTACCATGACGGGTCTCTCGTTCCGTGAGACAGGTCATCAATAAAAAAGAGAATGACAATAAGAAGTGGATGGTATCAAAGTCTCCTTATTGGTATCCCACAGCTTGGAGAGAGAGGACTTTTGAGGTGACTCTGTACATGGCTTTGTTTGCGAGAAAGATGTGCAGATCCCACGCGCTGTGGCCCGGAATGAGTTTAAGCGAAGCTTGTTTACTTGTTTATACGACCGTTTGGGGGCATAGAGCACACGTCCAAGTTGCACATATGTTCACTGGGAAACGTCTCGCTCGACGTGAACTTGTGGCGCTGGGTGCATGCGGTTCGTCATTCCGTCGTCATCGTCACTTCGTCGCCATTAATTGGTAGCCATGCGTGACGACGGTGGAACTGTCACGACGGCATCACGCTGACTCAATGACGAAGACGGAATGATGACGATAGAACGACCACGACGACATGACCACATGTGGGATGACGACGCGTGGAATGACTACTACAGAACCTCGACGGCGACCACTACAAGCGTCCGCATTGTGCTCTTGCCTGGCGGGCCACCATGGCTCGCGCAAGCATCGGCGACGTGTGGGCTTCCTCGTACCGCCAGCGAGCGTGGTCACGTGAACGCGGGCAGCCAAAAGCCCTACGGTGGAAGGCTAGCCGGATGAGCAATTTTCTTGTTTCTTCCGCCTCCGCGAGTCGCATTGTTAACGCCCCATGCACGCCGGGGATGTTCGTGCCTCGGCGTGCCGTTACGTAGCGTACGATTGTCCCCGTTGGATGTCCCCGTTGTTCCGTTGCCGAGTTTACAACATGTGCGCTTTTGCGGCTTGTTCTGCGGCTTCTGTCTTACCTTTTTCTTTCGTACGTGCGTGTGCGTGCGCGCCTGTTAGTGCCCTTGCCATTCCTTGCATGTAGTGTCTAATGGAATGCATCTCATTGTTCCGATGGACCCCACGCTGCGCCTTTCGCAGCCATCGTCCTTGAGACGTCATGCACCACGTAAAGGAACGGACGGCTGCTCCTCGTGCACTCGCGTTCGTGATTGCATTCTCACGACGCGCACAATTGTGTTCATCTTCTTTCGCTGCGTCCATCGCTCTATTCTTGCTTATTAAGCGCTCGCTAAATGGCCCTTTTGGCCACCGCCGTTCTCCCTCCTATAGCAAGGAGCAAGCTATCAGCGTTGTTTCGTGGGAACAAAATGGGTGGTGTTCGTTGAGAAACAGTGCATGCTAACGCCTGGTTTCGCAACAACACGGACGTTCACGTGCATGCGCCACTGTGGTTCGACATCCGCGTTCCGCTAAAAAGCACGAGGTTTTGGGTTCGATCCCCGGCCGGTGGGGCGGCCGGCTAATTCCGATAGCGGTGGATTGGAATAGCGTCCATGTAAAGATATTGGCGCACGGTGAAGCAACCGAGTTGATCGAAGTCGGGTGGCCGAAGAGCTCCATTAGTATACATTCCTCTTGACACGGGTCTGTTGCTTGCGGATTGGAAACGCCATCGATCGATCAGTGTCTACGCTTACCGTAGTGTTCGCGTAAGAGCGGCAGCGAGGCAACCGTTGCCGCGAGCTATATAGACGCAATTGAAGCTCAGTGGCCCACACGGTTCTCACGAACGAAACCCTTTGTGAGCAGGTGATGCTGTGATGGACGAGTAGTGCAAGTTTCCAAGTGCTGCTGAATCACGCGTTGTGGTTTGGCTTCGCCGTGCTTGCGTATCGCTTCAGCGCTGGTTAGCATTGATTGTGCCGAAACAGCGCCAATCGCTTTCAGCCCACGGACTTGTCCGGTACTGTGCCAGCCACCGGCACATATGACTCCGTCCATAGTAAAGGCTACGTGATTGCATGTATCGCGCATCGTCTGTTCTGGCGGTGAAGACCGACAGAAACAGTTGCACATATAGGTGCGTCTAGCTCACGGTGTGCCTCATGAATGTGAAACGAAGTCTTCTCTATAGTATAAAAATCTAATTCGTTGGACGCGAGCGAAAGTCGGCGTCGTCTTAGACCTAGCGAACACAATTCTCATATCCGAGCTGTCTGTTATCAGCTACGCTATACGTGTGCGCGAGTGTACAGAGCGCGCCGACGAGAGAGGAAAGACAAGCGCCAACTTCGTGTACGCGAGCGTCTAAAGGAGCGGTTAATAATTAAAGCTCCGCGCTTCTTCTGTGCAGCTTCGATCGATCGCGCGGCGTCTATGAAAAGAGGGCGTACAGAGGAACTTGACATACTCGCTATTTGCTTCATGTCAAGAGATGTATATGAAATTAGGTGCACTCGCAAGCGTTTTACCTTCTCACTCATTTCTATTTTTTTTTTCTCTTTCATTTTCTGGCTCTGGCGCCATCGTCATCTTTAAATCGCCGCTGAAAGCCTCCATATATGCGTGCGCTCCGGTCCTCAGAATTCCATAAATAGCACCTATAGACTCTGCGATTCACTTCTGCAGGACCAGATGAATCGTGACTGAAATGTGGAGTTAAGCAAGAAGCAGATACGATCGAGCGACGTGAAATAGCGGCGCAGTAGCAATATATATTTGGGAGAGCAGGGCTTGAACATAAAGGACTGCTTACTGTTTGATGTAAGCAGATTTTTCTGTGAAGGAAGTGTTGAGAGGACCGATGCACTCGAAAACAGGGAATGTCAAAGGGAATAAGTGAGACACTTTGAGCGTGTAGATGTTGAAGTCTGAAACGACTGGATTAAAAGAAAGAGCCGGGTATGGCGAGTGTGTGACACGCGATAGTGTTTGGTAACGTCGGCGTTGCTTGATGAGCGCACGTACTCACGGCTGCGTAGAGGTGCAGTTGGAAGCCAGGAAGAGTGAGAAGGTCGTTGTTCGAACGTTCCTGACTTTGCACGAAGACGCCGCACGTAGGTTGACTTCGACGTAGGGCGGACGAGGTGCGCTCGCAGAGAGCACTCACAGTCAAGGCGTATCCGGTAGTTGGATGAACCGGCGTTCGTAGCAACATCGCTACGTGCTTTGCCAAGTAGACGTCGAAGTGCCGCTGAAGCATCGGGGATGGTTTGGAATTTATACGAGAGGCAGAGAAATGGGAAAGGTACAGGGAGCTTAGCCAGCACTCAGCCGGGCTGCTGCCCTATAAGCAGTTGTTTCAAAGTCAGCACACACGCCGCGGAGACCCGCTGCGGTAGCTTAGTGCCTGTGGCGTTGCGCTACTGAGCTCGAAGTCGCGGGTGCGATCCCATGCGGCGGCCGCATGCATTTAGATGTGGGCGAAATGAAAAAAAAAAAAAAAAAGACGCTAGCGTATACTTAGAGGTGCACGTTAAAAAACCCTATAAGCGGTCATAATTGATCCCGAACCCCACACTACGGCGTGCCTCTCGCGGTTTGAGCACGTAAAACCCCACAATTTAAATTAATTGGAGTGGGCTAGCTAAGGTGGATCCGTTCTCTCGCATCGTGTCTCCTGCCTTGCACTTTTCCAAACGAACTGTGTTCGGACTTCGTTGCGGTTCGTTTCGTCCTACTCGTCCTCCGATTGCCCCGACGGGCTACTCCATAGTTCTTGTGAGCAGTCTATCAACATTTAATCTGAAAAATAGACTCGCAGTAAAACATTTTCACATATTCACAATTACACCTGGGGAAAAAAAAAAGAAAAAAAAAAGAGCTAGCATCTTTTAAAGCAAGAACGGTCGCTCTGAAATACTTCGTAGTTTAAAATGAAGTTGTTTGCTCTCTCTCTCTCTCTCTCTCGCCTTGTCCTCGCAGTGGTTGCCCGTAATTGAGATCACGCTTCCTGGGGTTCCTCGAACAAATTGTGGAGAAAACTCAGCTCCATTTGCGCGTTCAAATAAGGCCACTAAAGCCTTGTAATGTCGGAGATAACGAGTAAAGGAGTGCAATAACCGGCTGCTTCCGATGGTAACGGCGAAATGGTGCGGTGCCTGTCATCGCCACTCTTACATCAATCCTGCATCGCTGCGTAGACGTCTTACGCCGTGCATCATTTGGAGTTTGCATTTCGGCGTGGCTTGTGATCGAGCGACGCAGCTAGTAACACAAAAACACATAAACACAAAACATTGCGTGACAGTAAACGCACTATCTTTGTGGTGGATAAACAGAAACTTTCCTTGATATATTACGCATTGTCTAAGATGAAAGTTAACGCAATTGTACGCATCGCAATTAATTGTAAAGCAGCTAATTAGCCAGTTGTTGCGGCTAGAGGTGGCGTTTGGGTAAGGAATCCACCAAGCCCATTGATGAGTACGCCCGGCAGTAGGAATAAAGGAAAAGGGTTTAATGTACATTATTTACACTGGCCCCTGGTACGGATGCCCACTCCACCAGGAGCATATTAAACGTCTGAGTTCTAACCAGGACGCGTCCGAACCACCCTCACTCCACCACACGTCTCGGCTTTTTTTCTCTTCGTCTTCCCTAGGAGACTGGACTGGGGAATCTGATGACGGTAGCTCGGCCAATCCCAATCGTTGAATCGGTCGCAACATCCCTCCCATGTTGACGCACCGTTCCGCCGGGCCCGCCTCCAATGTTTCACCCCCGCCGCCGCATTCTAGAATTTGCGTGGCCACCTGGGAAACTGAGCTTGAAGCTGTTCCCACGGTTTTGGGTGACGATGGCCCCTTTCATCAATTAGCGGGCTCTCTTGTCAGGATCAGGATTAGGTGGTGAGCTTCACGATAATTAGTTTCCAACGGTGCTGGTGGTTGTTGTTGACTCGACGCGAGCTCCTTTGTTAACGCGTCAGTCTTTGACACGTCCGATTGCCGTCGCTGCGCGCGCTGATGAATGGACCGCCGCGTGGGTCCAAGGTATGGGCTTCTCCGGTTTGAAACGTAACACGGTGTACTAAAGCTTCGCTTCACATAGATTCTACATATACGCTGTATCTGCATAAAAATTATATACACCGCCGCGGTTGCTCAGTGGCTATGGTGTTGGGTGTTCCTCGTTAACCTGCCGCGGTGGCTTAGTCAGCTAAGGCGTTGCGCTGCTGAGCACGAGGTCGCGGGATCGAATCCCGGCCACGGCGGCCGCATTTCGATGGGGGCGAAATGCGTAAACACCCGTGTACTTAGATTTAGGTGCACGTTAAAGAACCCCAGGTGGTCCAAATTTCCGGCGTGCCTCATAATCAGAACTGGTTTTGGCACGTAAAACCCCATAATTTAAAAAATTATATACGGTTTAGAGCATTTGGACATTCTAAGGTTTGTAGAGCGTTCAAGTTACTTTCTTAACACGATGTCGTTTTGTGTACATTGAAGCACAAAAGTAACTGGAACGCCCATGCATTTCTCCGCAAAGGGTAATTAATATCTCGAAACTGGTGTCATCCTGAAAATGTGTTCGAAGTGATCGCCTTGCGAATTTAACGGCTGGAATTTGTGAATTGCAGTATGGGCCATAAGATAATTAGTTAAAAACTTAATTAGGGATTTTTTGTTAATTAGTTGATTATGCATTTTGGTGCTAGTAATGTCCGCCTCTTCGAGTAGACCCAGGGGTGGTATTCTGTAAGAGTCCACCAAGTGGACTGTCCATTTTTGCTGCTGCTGATTGGCTGGAGCTGCACGAGTGAGGACGAGACAGGTGCGCCCAGCCAGTCTCCTTTTCGCTTGTACAGCTGCCGCGAATCAGCGACAGCCGAAATGGACAGTCCCCTAGGTGGATTCTTACAGAATACCACCACCCCAGCTCATGAACTCGAATTTGCTAGCTGCCACAGGCAACCCTTAAACATTTTTGAATGTGTTCGCTGAAACACCCGGTATATATATATATATATATATATATATATATATATATATATATATATACATTGCGTAAGGCATGCCATCATTGGTTGCTGCTGATTATAATAATTCATCCGCCCCCCCCCCCCCTCCTATTCATTAAGTTAAAAACAGCAAGGTAATTTTGTGTTTTTAAATACGATTAGGTGGTCCCCCAAAACTGTGCATGATGCCAGACGCGTTACGTGAAATTTGTTGTGGCGGGAAATGCCAAGTTCCAGCCTTCTCCGCAATGCCAGCTTGTATGGGGCACGCCATACACGCTGCCCTGTTCGTCGTCTGCTACAGCTCTTCGCGACGAGGCACGAAAGACAATCCTCGCTGACCAAGCAGGGGATCCGCACTAAAGAAAAGCATTATACTTACGTGGCTAATGCATTCAGAGAGAAAATTTGGCCTCAGCTGCTTTGTTGGAGTTCTCGGCGTGCAGCCGAGAGCGCCCGCTTTCAAAAGTGAAGTGTCAAATGGCATACTTTTCCCCAGTGGAGGGGGCCGGTAAATGCGCCTGTGTCTGCATGGGTGAGTTCCCCATGTCGTGGCTTGCTCCGCGGGTCGACGACCTTCGGTCACTTTGCCGACTGCGGAGAGGAAAAAGTGCTCTTGTCTTCTCTCTTGGCCTGTCGCCAAAGTGTTCCTCACCTTGGCTCTCATCCGCTGGCTTATAGAATTTGCTCACCACCCACGCACGCTGTATAACTAGGGCGGTATGTGTACGGCTGGAAAGCGGGTTCCTGCAATCATGCCTTCCGTCCGCCATAACTGGCCGTTACTTACTGCACAGGTGCACGAATTGCGTCTGCGCGCGCGCGCGCGCGCGTGTGTGTGTGTTACGTTTGTCGCGGCGCCTGTAGCAAGTCATATACGGGATGAGGACGTAGGCGGTTGAGGTTGTGCTCGACTAAACGAATCGATTCTCGGGCGCCGTCCTTTCTTATACTTATCCCAGAAAGAATTACCTGCCCGTTTGCATCTTTTGTCCTTCTACATTCTTCGTACTGTTCGTTTCGTCCTCGTCGTCTTTCGGTCTGTGGCTCTCTCTACCGCGTTAGTGTGCGCGCACAAAGTGTGCCGTCGTGGTTTGCTCGGAAGTGCCATAAATCATCCTAAATGAAAATGCACTGCGTCGTTATGCGCGCAGAGTGCCTTGCTCACCGCTTGCGAAGCTCGCAGCTTTCGGTATTTTTTTTTAATTTTATTTCTCGGTCGTTGTCCTTCATCGCGAACCGCGGGTAAAATTGAGCACGCCGAACTTGTGTTCAACATTGAAAGCATAGTTTAAAACGAGCGTGCGCAGGAGCCAAGCGCCATTCGGGCTCGTCTATGTCATGGGATTTGAATTAACCCTGGTGATGGTTAAACTTGAGAATTAGAGAGACGGGCTCTTTCTATAATTACTCCATGCTGTGCACAAAGGGTACTGTACCAACATCCATACAAAAAAAAAAAAAAAAATAGCAAGTTTATAAATAAAGGCGGCTCCCGGCACGCTCCGAGTGCATGGGGCATTGCGGCGCTGTTCTTGTGAGGCTCGCAAACGTAAGTTAATTGCGCAGCATTAGCGTGTAAGTAGAAAAAAAAAGAAGAAAGGAACGCATTTAAAAGTCGCGGCTGCGTCGTGTTATACTTGTCGCGGTGCTAAGGCCGTGCCGTGTTCAGGGCGCGCGCTGTTGGTACGGTAGCTAACTCAGGTTTTGTAGACTGGTTTTTAAAATGGGCAACCCGTGGTTGCAACGCAGAAAATCCAGCGCTGGAACCCTTCGTGTCGAGTGAAACTAATCCTTTTGTGTTACCAGTTGCGTCCTCGGCGAGAAATAGCTAGAAATAGGCCCTGTTATATGCAGGTCCTAGCTGATGCTCTTGATGCGGTGTTTGAATTGAGATAATGAAAACAAGAAAATAAGACAAACAAGAAAGCTAGGAATAAACGAACCAATCAAGCCTCAATGACATTGAAACGGCCTAAGAATGGCTGACGAGCGTAGGCATTAGAGCAGGGCCTTGTGCCTGTTTCAGGACCCTAGGAAATCTCTATTTCGCGTAACTGTCCTCGTATATCAAGCGATGCATCTGCTGCTAACTGCATGGTGGGATAATGGCGGCATTGATAAAGCGTGTGCTCAGTATCGCTACGTAACTTGCACTCGGTGCACAGCGGCGGTCTGCGTCGCTCGATCTTAAACAACGACAAGCAACAACAACAGTCTGAGCCGATAAATGATGCCACCGTGGGTGGTCCCCAGCGAAAGTTTGCAGCCTTCTTGATTGAGAAGGAGGAAAAACATTTATTAAGAGAGAAAAAATAAAAAAACAAGCAGGGTGTCTTCCTGCTTGTGTTGGGAGGTGCCCTCAGTCCAGGGCTCCTGCGGCTGTCTCCCGGGCCCGCCGCACCAGTTGTTGCTGCTCGGGTGTAGGGTTGGGTATATGCGGGGCTACCTGTATTTTGGGGCATGCCCATGTGATGTGATATAGGGAAGCGTAGTCGGTACAAAGGGGGCATTTGTACGAGTACAGTGCAGGGTGTATTGCGTGTAATCTGCTTAAATGGGGGTATGTGTTGGTTTGTAATTGTCGCCATGCTACTGCGTCTTCGCGTGAGAGGGTCTTGTGCGGGGGTGGGTATTGTCGTCTGGCTCTATAGATGCGGCCGTATCCCTCTCTTGTGGCGCCCGGGTGGCATGAGCTCGGGCTACAGCGTGCGCACGCTGATTTCCACGGAGGGACTCGTGTCCTGGAGTCCATACTATTTCAATGTATGTCGGGTAATTGAGAGGCTTGTTTGAAGAGTCGGGCGGCGATGGAACATATTCTGCCTCTGGCATAGCTACGAAAAGCTGCTTGAGAGTCGGTAATAATTGTAGCGTGTTCTTTGGTTTGACTAGAGGCGATGGCTAAGGCGATGGCTGTCTCCTCCGCTTCGAGGGTGTTGGCAGTGCGGACCGTCATCGAGACCACCTCTTGAAGGTTATGGTCGACAACACTGACTGCCATGGCTGCTTTTCGGGGGTACTGCGCGGCATCTGTGTATAGTATGTTGGGGAGGTTACCGTATCTTGTTTGAAGAGTCTTTGCGCGAGCTTTGCGACGACCGGCATGATTTTCCGGGTGCATGCTTCTGGGGATGGCGGCTACCTTGATATGCTCCCGGATGTTGGGGGCCAGATAGATTGATTTTTCGTGGCCTCGGCCCTGTGTTGGGTAGCCTAGGCGCGCTAGGAGCTTCTTGCCTGTTGGTGTGAGGGCTAGGCGTTCTCGTTGGCTTGTGAGGTGGGCGTCTATGATTTCTCTTACTGTGTTATGGACTCCTAGGGCTTCGAGCTTGAGTGTGGCTGTTCCCGGTGGTAGGCCGAGCGCTTGCTTGTATGCTTTCCGCAGAAGTATGTCTATTTGATCTTTCTCCTTGGGAGTGAGAGGAAGGTACGGGGCAGCGTAGGCGCTGCGGCTGATTACCAGGGCCTGGACGAGCTGGGTCACGTCGTCTTCTTTCAGGCCGTGTTGTTTGGTGGTGATGCGGCTGACCATTCGCATGACTTGGAAAGTGGTATGCTTGAGACGTTGGATGGTGTATGCGCCTCCGCCGTCCTGTTTTATATGGAGGCCGAGGATGCGGACGCGATTTACTGTGGGTATTTCTTTGCCGTCGAGGGTGAGTGTAATGTGGGGTATTTCATTGAGTTTTCTACGGGATTTCTGTCGAACGACAAATAGTTCCGACTTCTCGGGGGAGCATCGGAGACCGCTGCTTCTTGCATAATGCTGGACGACGTCAGTCTCTTGTTCGAGTGCGTCTTGTTTTTCTCCTTCAGAACCAGTGGTGGTCCAGATAGTGATATCATCGGCGTATATTGCGTGCCTGATTCCTGGTATTGCATTGAGTTTATCAGGTAGTTTCATCATAGCAATGTTGAAAAGGGTGGGTGGTAGAACGGCACCTTGTGGGATTCCTTTGTTGCGAGTAGGTAACGTCGGGGTTCTGAGTGAGCCAATGCCTACTGTGGCCGTGCGGTTGGTTAGAAAGGCGCGTACGTAGTTGTAAATATTACGACCACAGTTGGTGAGACTTAGGTTTGTAAGGGTGGTATGGTGAGCCACATTGTCGAAAGCGCCTTTAAGGCCTAGTGCTAAGATCACTCCGGTGTTGTGTGGTGAAATGTGTTCAAGGACTTGTTCCTTCGGTTGAAGGAGAACGTCATGGCTAGAAAGGTGGGGCCGGAATCCGAACATCGTTTCGGGCTGCAAGTCACTGGATTCTAGGTAAGGTTGAAGCCGGTTCAGAATGACGTGCTCCAGAAGCTTACCTAGGCATGAAGTCAGTGATATTGCTCTGAGATTTTCTAAGCTGGAGGGTTTGCCTGACTTTGGAATGAGTATGATGCCCGCGTGCTTCCAATCCGCTGGTAGCGTACCCGCCCCCTAATGGTGATTAAATAGGTCAGTAAGAGATTGAATGGTGCCGTCATCCAGATTGCGCAGATTTCTTGATTTCTTGCGCAGATCCAGATTTCTTGATTGAGAAACTTTCTCTGCGCGTACGCACGATGTGGTGCGTACGCGCAGAGAAAGCAGAGAAAGTCGCACGGTGTGGTGCGCTTGGTGCATCAACTGTTCTGGTATAATCACGTGGTTACGTTTTCGATCGCCGTCTTACTTATTACACGTACAAAACAGCATGTTTCTGTGTTTGTGCAATCAGAGCGGCGATCGAATTTGCTCTTCTTGAGCCGGTTTCAATTTTCAATTTCAATTTATTTTCAACATCAGAAGACAATGCGACGATGCAGTTTGATGGTGAAACCAAATTTTGTTTCTCGAAAACAGTGCTTAAAAGCGTTGGGAATTCAATGTGCCGCGGATTTCATAAACAACTGATACCGAGGATCAGGCACCATCGAGCTCTCTGTGCATTATCAGTGGCTGCCGGGAATACCATTATCGATATATCGACTACTGTCAATGCATTTTGATTCTGCTTTCCAGAGTGGATTCCAGTGGCCATAGACTTTGCTCTGTGGCACGTGGAACTCAACTGTTTTCTCAAACACTCGCCTACAGTTGTTGACCCCTGAATTGCATATCCCCTCTTCTACGTGGACTATACTACGGTGGGAGGAAAGCACCGTCCGTTGCCGTGTGTCACGTTTACTTTACGCAGTGATGGAAGTGCTGCTCCAATTGCTCCAAACTGCTCCAAAAGAGAAAAGCTGCTACATGCTGCTCCAAACAGCCATTTTTGTTAGTTACTGCTCCAGATCTGTTCAGAAACGGCGCGGCACTGGGAAACTTGATCTCATACTGATTTGCAACTGCTGCTGTGGGAACTGTGATGTGTGATTGACTACATTGTGATGCTCAGCTTTATCGGCTTTGATCTCAATTCTGCCACGAGAACTGTCATATTAAATATATAGCTCATTTAGCTGTATTTTTTAACTTGACATGCAGACTATTTTCGTGAAATGGGAAAGTGACTGAGATTGCTTCGATCTCATACCGACTATCAACTGCTGCTTTGGCAACGGTTATTTGTGATAGTGGTTACATTTATAATGTGGTGCTCAGCTAGACCGGTTTGATCTCATTTCTGCCACAAGTACTGGTATTTTAAACATAAAGCTCATTTTACTACTCGTTCGATAAACATCCATCTTAATTGTTTGCTTCTTGGAATTTGCGTTGATTATTGTATGCGCAATATGTTTCATAATAAATATTAATATTTATGAGAAGCTTCGGGGATGCGTTTAACTCCAGCAGTCGTGTGGCATATTTGCCATCTGCTCCGCAAACACCAATAGCTGCTCCAAACTAGCATTTTTTCTGTTCCTAAACCTGCTCCCAAAAATAAAATGTCGCTTCCATCACTGTAGAGATCGTGTGCTTTCTTACTGAAGCTATGACAGTTGCGGCTGTGATGGGACACCGGCGCACATGACTCTATTTTCTGCCCACATTACAGTGTGGATAGGCAAGTGCAGTCGCCCGCTGTCAAAATACAAGTATCAGGGCAGTGTCAACCTAACCATCTAAAGGCCAGCCTGTCGGGCTTCTTCGAAGCACCAACAGACAAGGGATGTTGTAAACCAATCAGGGGCCGTTTTGTACGTAGCAACGTTGTTTGCCTTATTTTCTTATACGTCCTCTGTCTGCTGGCGCTTTGTTCCGAAGATAAATGTGTATCAATTTGACCTGGTTTCGGTTCCTTTGCCGCCGATCAACCACTGCGATAGGCTAACATCTCCAGCTCCTATTTAAGTACGTATCTCCCTCTCTCAAGACGGTCACAACAGACATCTGCAATATATAAAAGCTCCTAGTGCGATAGCTAGCGTCCTGCGGTCAGTGCGCGTAATTTGACTTGTGATCGCTATTTGTTCCCTTATTCTTTTATTTCCCGTTGTCCACTTATCTCCTTCCTCGCTTGTCAGGTAGCAAACCGGATTTCTTTCCGGTTACACTCCCTGTCTGGCCTCGCTTTTCTGTGTGTGCACTCCACTGCTTGCAACACGCAAAGTACCGTTATTAGTGAATGGCGAGGACGCGCCGGGAGTGGGTGCGTAGGAAAAGAAAAACACAATCGAGTGAAGCCAAAAGTGTATGAGATGGGGGCGTGCAGATGAGCGAGGAACGCGTCTTACTGTGGTGCTACAAATTCGGAGCACGACGATGAGGACCGCGTTTCGACGTCCTTCCGATGTCGGTTCTCTTCCGCATCTCCTGTATATTCCTTCGCAAATTGAATTTTGTTCTGCCTGGATGGAAGCTTTGCTCTTTTCGATTGTTTTACTTTAGACCGACGAACTTTGATAGGCACGTTCAACATTTTACGATCTTCAATTCACTTAACGCAAGGAAAATCCGAGGCGCGCGCGCACAGTGAGCCTGCGGAAGACAACGAACCACACCGCATTTCCGTGCAGGAAAAACAAAAAAATAAAAGGCAAAGTCGTCTGCCTGTTCGAGAAGACGTCTATATTTGGCAAACGGGCCGAGCAAATGGATCTAGGGTGTAGGGCGTTCCTGCGCAGTCGCCCCCCTCCATTTATACAGGCGCGTGCGTCGGAAGATTGCGTCCAGTTCGTGTCGCGTACTGCGTGCGCGCGTATCGCCTTCATCAAGGGGGAACTCTCGCCCTCCCCAGGCAGACCGCGGGTCCCTCCCTAACGACGGTGGTACACGGTTCAGCTTTCGCCCCCTAGCTGCGCGCGACAAGGCGCGCACAGTGTTACGAGCAGTGTGGGTCACCGCGCTGCCGACCACTGCTGAGCACCGCTCGGCCGCCTGCGGAGCCCGGGGTTACGACACTACGCGGACGAAAGCGCCTCGCGGTCGCTTTTTGGATTAAGACAGAGCGAGCCTGGAAAAGCTCCCTGGTGGCCGAATAGACGTGCTTGCGACCGAGTTTTGACGTAGGCCGCGAAAGAACACTTGACCCTCTGGTGGCAAGCAGACGTGTCTCGATGGAAAGGGCAGACCGTCCATCGACGCTCCCCACTACTGAGCACTTTCCCTCGGTTCCACGTAGAGGCAAGCCTTCTCTGCGTGGCACCCGCCGGAGCTTATCAGCGCGCTGACCGGCACGCGCCGGCCCCGTTGCAGTCGCTCTGACGGCTTCACTTCGCCGTGTGTTTGCGCGGAGCGAGGGGCCACTTAGCTGTCCGCTCCGACCTAGGCCATGCCACTCGCGATGCAGCACTTCCCGCCAGTTGCACGGGCGTCTTTCAAGGACATTCTTTGTTGTCGAGTTAGCTCCGCTTTTCCGTGTCGGGTATGTCTCCAGTCTCTCTCTTGGGCCGATCGCGGAGATGGTGCAGTCCAAAGAGGTGGGCTACTGGGTATGTGCCCCCGGGGCCACTGGTCGCCATGATGTTCCGGATATATGTCCAACTACCGCATTCCAACAGCACACCTCTGGCACAGCAGCCCGATATTGTAACCATTACGCCACGGACGCTACTCTCCCACTACGGCGTGCCTCGTAATCAGATCGTATAGTTCTGGCATCTGAAATCGCAGAACTCATTGAAAATTACTTAAAACGACATCATACGTCAAAAGGTGGTCCGATCCCGAAGACTGTGCAGTAAAAAAAAGATTTAAAAAATGAGCAGCCCGACGCTTCTCGTACTCAGCGAGGTGCGAGGCGATAGAGAGTGCCGTGCGCGATGACTTCGCCCCCATTCTCACCCCAAACTCGCTCAGGAATCTTTCATTGATTTCAACTGGAAGTTGAATCACCTTCCAACTTTTCTCACTCTTTTTTTTTTTTTTTGCGCATTCGGAGAAGACAACATTTCGAGTCTGCTTACACGGAGACATCGCTGTACCCTTCCACGATATCTGGCTAATCGGCTCAACCATTAAACCATTTACTGCAAACGAATTAATCACTCATCCACTCAGCTAGTTAAGTCACGTGCTCACTCGCTCACTAGTTGCTTCCTCTGTTACTTACCTTCATTCATTCATCTCTCGTCATATGCGTGTGCCTACATTAGTCACTATAAGAGGGCACGCCGTGATATGAACACACCCCATCGCTATCCGAGGTTCTTTGACCGGCGCTCACTCGTGTATTTCCAGCGTTGTGCACAAGCGCTTGCTCGGCGGGGGATTCGTTCCTCTCGTTGGAGTGATTTATGCGCGGACGGCGTCCCTGCGAACCCGGATCAGGATGCAGACGGTAATCCTTTGATGGATGGCAGCCGCCCCGCGCGCACCTGCGAAACGCTCTCTCCCGTCTGGGAATTGTTTTTGCACACACGGTCACCTTTCCGTGGGCTCTCAGCTCCGATGTATCAGTCGCGGCCAGAACGGGAGAGAGCGAGAGCATTAGCGGCGGCTGTGCTTGCTTTTCGTTCTGTTTCTGCACGTGCGTGCAGAAACAGAAAGGAGCCGCGCAAGGCTCCTTTCGCTCGAGTTACACGCGTCGGGTGCGTTAATGTAGCACATCGCCGTCACCGGTAAAGGGGAAGTGTGGGAGGCTGGTCACGTGGTAGAGGTCTCAGGATGAGAGAGAGAGAGAGCTTCGATGAGCGCGCGTGCCTGCGTGTGGTGCAACTGACGGTGGTCTGCTCCGAACCTTCGTTAGCAGACGTGTGAGCGAGCTCCCGAACAACATTTTGCTATGTGGCGAACGCGGTTTCAATCGGGGATCCTGGACCTCAAAGAGGTGCGCCCTACTTCTTCTTTCGGGGGTTTTACGGGGCAAAACCAGTTCTGATTATGAGGCACGCCGTAGTGGAGGGCTCCGGATTAATTTTGACCTTTAACGTGCACTACAACGCCAAACACACGGGCGTTTTTGCATTTCGCCTCCATCGAAAGGCGGCCGCCGCGGCCGGGATTCGGTCCCGCGACCTCTTGCTGAGCAGCGCAACGCCTTAGCTAACTGAGCCACCGCGGCGGGTGAGGGGCGACCTAATGCATTTCTATCGCATTTACCGCTAAATCGCCACTGAATGTTTTTTTTTTAAAGCGTGAAATGCTTTTAGCTCCCCTTGTCAACGACCTTCAAGTGACCTCGAGCGAAAAGCCAGAGCCGTTATCAGCGCACTCAAAACGACAACATGCCGGCCAGTTGCGAGAACAAAACGAGATCATCTGGGCAACCAGTCAAAACTTAAATGCGGCCTCTGGCCCCCAACCCTTTGTACAGGACCGCATTACATACGCTAGATACTTCCCAAACAAGTTACAAAAAGTATTGCTTCCGAGTTCTTCCTAATGTTTCTTCACAATATCACTCAAGCTGTAACTTCTAGTACGCTCAAGTTTTATTTGTCATTTTCAATAGCGACGTTCAAAAGGCAGACACATGCAGGGTACCTTAGGCCGCACATTTGCAGCCGACCACTTCGACGCGACAAGAAGTGGCGACAGACGCTGAGTGCATTAGACTGTTGCAAGAATAAACGCGGTTGTAGGCGGCGGCACCACAGGCAGCAGAAGACACCATATAGTAGCCATTTCATGCTTACATCTACTGTCGATTACGGGAGAGCCAGCAATTTTTTCTTGCGTCAAGCCTATACGTTCTGAGGAGGAGGAGGAGGAGGAGGAGGAGGAGGAGGAGGAGGAATAAACTTTATTTTTGTACAGCAGATTTGTGAGGCCTAGGCCTCTCTACCTAGATGACGGCCTCGAGCCCTTGGGCTCTGGCGGCATTTTCGGCCTGCTGGATTGCCTTAATTTGGTCTTCCGGTGCAGAGCTGAGCAGTGCGGTCTCCCACTGCTCTCTGGTCTTGTGCGTTTTATTCTGTGTGGGTGTCCCAGGACAAGCCCATACCCATGTGGGACATGTATGGGACAAGCCCATACAAGCCCATGTGTTGTAAGTCCGCCCTTTCTTGACAGAATCTGCATCTATTGGTGTAAAGTTCTGGATAGTAACGATGGTAGGCCACCGGGTTCGGATATGTTTCTGTTTGCAACAAGCGCCATGCTGTCGCTTGCCGTCTGCTTAGCGAGGAGTGTGCCGGGGGGAAACGGGCCCTGCCCAATTTATAGTGTTTGGTTATTTTGGTAAAGCTGGTCATCCGGTCTCTCTCCGTTCCCAGTATTCGCGTGTCACCTGCTCGGTCCGTCAGTTCTCGAGCCAGGTTGTGCGGTATTTCGTTCCCGGGAAGGGAGGAGTGTGCGGGTGCCCATATAATGTAAACATCTCGATCTTCACGATAGTTGGCTAAATAAATTTTTTTTGAATATCGCAGAACGTTCGACTGATCGTTTCCGAGTGCTCCTGCGAAGCTTCAAATAACGTTTAATAATGTAACTAAGCTTCACCATGACAATAATCACGTTCCTGTATAGTGTTAACAAATCCGGAATAATGCTACCAAAGTCATTTGTCTCCGTAATACAGCTTCGTTGCCATTTAACACGATCATTAGAGCGCTTTGAAAGCCTTCTCAGAAAGGCCTGTCGAATACTGCAGAAGAAAGTAGCCGCCGCCACGCACCTCGTGCGGCGGGTCGCGAACAAGAGGAAAGGAATGAAGGAACACAACGTGACGAGGCTGATACAGGCGTACGCGCTGAGCCATATATCGTACGTCGCCGCGTATGCCGACTGGAACAGGAGCGAAACGGACAAGCTGAACGTGGCGATCCGCAGGGCGTTCAAGACCGCCCTGGGGGTACCCCAGTACACGCCAACTCACAGGCTCCTCGAGCTGCCACCATCCTGGTGCACTCATCCACACACAACAGCAATGCTTGCGTTTTCTTCACACCTTCAGATTTTTTTCAGAGTTCAGCGAAGTGCATGTGAATAACTTGAAATGGTACGCTCGAGTGCGTCGGTTATGTCATCTGCTGAGTTACTTCGTATAACTTCGTATAGCCACGATCAGCTAGGAACCGATCAGCTCCGCGCTGTGTCTTTAGCCTTGCGCCACTAGTGCAAGCTACCCGATTTTTTTAGAAGCCATCTAGCAAAGTCGCAATGTCATGCGGCGATGTGACTATGCAGGAATTACAAGTGCAGTTTATATTCGAACACGAATAGGATGAGTTTTTATTTCCAAAATATTGTGCTTGAACTCGACACTGAAGCTCACAAATCTGTACTAGAATCCTTGTCAACTACGAGACTCTACTCTCGTCTGTAATGTTTATGCTCGTGTGGGTGGTGTGTTGTGTACTCCACACCCACCAGGTACTCCACACCCACCAATGAGATGGGTGTGGAGTACCTTTCAGGAGACAACCCGCCTATCGTTCCCTCTGTTTTGTGCTTCTGTCTGGCAGCGACGACGACGCTTATACGAGGTACATCAGTCGCTGGTCGCAGACGGTTTCTAAGTGCGTGTGGCGATGCAGTACATTATACCAGCAGACTGCATGACACCACCTTACTAGATATGCGCACGCGATGCTCAACGCCACAGCACGAGCTGTATGCGCCTTAGTAAACAACAGCTTTACCGCTGTAAAAATGTTCAGTCTCGACCATAACCACCACCTTCTCGTCACTCTTATCTCCGAACCACGAGCAACTCATTTTCGATGTATTCTTGGCGTGGGCGTCTGCCGGTGCTTTTAGTGCGCACGCGCGTAGACTTGATATGCATACCTGTTTGACTATAACGGTTAGATTTTAAAAATAAAGCCCTCTTCGCCCTCTTATTAGTCATCTTTCCTCCTTGTTTTCCTAGTGGGAAGGTATAGTGGTGTTCGAATAGTGCGTCTGCGTAAATTGGTGGCTCCTTACACACTGCTATTTAAGCGCAGCTTTATAGGCTCAAGTGTCGGCGGTGGTGGTCGTGGTGGTGGTGGTGGTGGTGGTGGCGGTGGTGGTGTCATGCTGAAAAGTGGGCCGATCCTGGCGAAAGGGGAGAAAGGGTCCAAGCTCAATGGCACATACCAGGGACAAGAAAGAAAGAAATAGAGAAAAAAAAAGAAATCACGTGCAGGCGCACACCCGCATTGGATATGCTACACGCGTGATCACGTGGCACGCGCGCGACCAATCAGGTTCGTTTGGTGTGTCGCGAGGCCCTAAGGACATGGAAGGAAAGCGGGTTGGCGTGCGCACCTCTGGGCTTCCCTCGCCTCAGATCAGTTTCGGTGAACAGATGGGGAGGCCACGTGTAGCGCGCTCTGCAAAGGAGCTAGCTGCGTTTGATGAACGCCAGCGTGAACTCGCTCGGGAAAGGGCTCGTCGTCGACGTGCCGATTCTAGCGTAAGGGCTTCCCTAGCCGAGGCTCGCCGTTAGCGAAGAGCCTACGATTCCATGGCAAGGGCTTCCGAAGCCGAAGCCCGCCGTCAGCGACGAGCAGAGAATTCTGAGGCGAGGGCTTCCGAAGCCGAGGCCCGCCGTCAGCGACGAGCAGAGAATCCTGAGGCGAGGGCTTCCGAAGCCGAGGCCCGCCGTCAGCGACGAGCAGAGAATCCTGAGGCGAGGGCTTCCGAAGCCGAGGCCCGCCGTCAGCGACGAGCAGAGAATCCTGAGGCGAGGGCTTCCGAAGCCGAGGCCCGCCGTCAGCGACGAGCAGAGAATCCTGAGGCGAGGGCTTCCGAAGCCGAGGCCCGCCGTCAGCGACGAGCAGAGAATCCTGAGGCGAGGGCTTCCGAAGCCGAGGCCCGCCGTCAGCGACGAGCAGAGAATCCTGAGGCGAGGGCTTCCGAAGCCGAGGCCCGCCGTCAGCGACGAGCAGAGAATCCTGAGGCGAGGGCTTCCGAAGCCGAGGCCCGCCGTCAGCGACGAGCAGAGAATCCTGAGGCGAGGGCTTCCGAAGCCGAGGCCCGCCGTCAGCGACGAGCAGAGAATCCTGAGGCGAGGGCTTCCGAAGCCGAGGCCCGCCGTCAGCGACGAGCAGAGAATCCCTGAGGCGAGGGCTTCCGAAGCCGAGGCCCGCCGTCAGCGACGAGCAGAGAATCCTGAGGCGAGGGCTTCCGAAGCCGAGGCCCGCCGTCAGCGACGAGCAGAGAATCCTGAGGCGAGGGCTTCCGAAGCCGAGGCCCGCCGTCAGCGACGAGCAGAGAATCCTGAGGCGAGGGCTTCCGAAGCCGAGGCCCGCCGTCAGCGACGAGCAGAGAATCCCGAGGCGAGGGCTTCCGAAGCCGAGGCCCGCCGTCAGCGACGAGCAGAGAATCCTGAGGCGAGGGCTTCCGAAGCCGAGGCCCGCCGTCAGCGACGAGCAGAGAATCCTGAGGCGAGGGCTTCCGAAGCCGAGGCCCGCCGTCAGCGCGAAGCAGAGAATTCCTGAGGCGAGGGCTTCCGAAGCCGAGGCCCGCCGTCAGCGGACGAGCAGAGAATCCTGAGGCGAGGGCTTCCGAAGCCGAGGCCCGCCGTCAGCGACGAGCAGAGAATCCTGAGGCGAGTGCTTCCGAAGCCGAGGCCCGCCGTCAGCGACAAGCAGAGAATTCTGAGGCGAGGGCTTCCGAACGTTACCCTGACGAAAGTCAGATAAACACACGATAAGCTTCGCTTACCCCAATTTTCTCGACAGGGGAAGGGCTGGTGATTTTTTTATAGCACTCGTCGTATGACGACATACAGGCATGCTCTTGGTTCGAGCGCGCTTCCATCGTCGGCGTTGAGCCGCGGTTTCCCGCTGTTGCTGGCATGTGCTGTTACCGCCTGCTGTGCTTGTGCACGCTACACGCACTGCCATTGCGAACAGCCGTGCAGTGCCGGTCGACTTCCGAGTTCGCATCACTCGTACAGAAACCTGCGCAGAAGCTTACCAAGTTTTGTCAGAGGCACGTCTGCAAGTGCTCCGAGTCCTGCATATATAACGGGGCTAGGTCTCGTGTGCAAGAGGCGCATCTCTTTTCAGCCTGATTATATGTGTCTGCATTAAAAAAAAAAAAAAAAAAAACACACATGGCAGGGTAGCATCTACGGGCTCCAGATTGGGGTCTAACGCTGTCAATGACCAGTTAAGCGTCGGTGCATGTGTTGCTGGATATTGTAACGGTCACAGTGCTCTCTGGAGAGTGCGTAGGGTGTTATAGGGACCGAGGTTATGTCCACTATAACAACGTGTGAGACGGCGAGTGAACGAACAAGGAACCGGTCAGGCCTACGGTAGGAGCAGACGAGACTATATTTTATTCTTCTCTTTTTCTTACCACGCAGCACGAGGAACGAGGTACATGCGCATGCACCTGAGCGCGCCATAAATAAAAGGCGGCCGATGATAACGATGGCCGCTAGAGGTATAGCCATGACTTACGTACCGAACCGCGACTGTGCCGTGGTATGCATCACTCCCACACATTCTTGGGCGCACTTTACGTGACTCCGTCCTGCATGGCGGAAGTCCCCGCTGCGTTTCTAGTAAAAACTTGAGTATCGAGCGTCATCGTTGAGGCCTCCGGATTAACTTAACTACATTCGAGCGCGGGCCCTCCCTCTGTCGATATTAGTGGCGTGGTTTATGCCTCGGATTAATGACCGGTCCAAACCTGTGGGTGGCTACAGCGAATGCGATGCGCATCGGCTGTTGTCACTCGCGTGAATCAGAATAAACTATGAATAACCCTCGTTGTGCGCTCGAGTGCACTCTCTGTGATCAATTCATCTTTTGTCTATACAGTGGCGTCGAGCTGTGCTTTATATATACAGAGGTACTCCGATAGCTCAGCTAGTTGACGTAAGAGCCTGCTTCGTGTGTTGTTCTATTTCTGTACGTAAGCGACGCTCTCTGATGTCGTATAGCAGCCCGTAAATGAAGCGAAATTTGCGTGTTCTTTCTTTCCTTGGTGCGAGGCCACCGAGTGCGTTGGACATGGAGAGCGCCGAACAATAGCCGTGAATTCGCCGGGTAGCGACAGCGTAGAACTCGATCTCCCCACTGCCGTTACGAAAACAGGATGCGAGATAAGAAAGGGGATTCCGCGCTGAAAAGGGCAGAATGGGTAGTGATAATAACGCTAGCCGCGAGCAGGCTTTGTCTCCTTTGCACACCGAAAGCGCGATAAATGTTGGCGTATTTAAAATGACACTAAAAAACGCTGCCTTTCATTTTACTCGATCTTTTAGTTGGTTGGTTGGATGGTTACTTGGATGGTTAGTTGGTTGGTTAGTTGAAGGTACTTACCCTGGGCTGGCAACGCATGTGCGATGCCTGAGCATGGTTTGTGCGCAATGTCGTCGTCGCCCTTTGCGCAATCCTTCCCGTTGAAACTTGTTCCGCACCAGCCATGCTGTATAACAGCAAAGAGTGCCACGTTGCCAAAGTGCTTAGTGGGTCCCCATCCGCCGCTCGCAGCAAATTTCCGTTTGGCGTCTTCACTCTTGATTTAATACTTCAATTTATTTGTTGTTGTTTTATCGTTAATTTATTTATAATTAGTAGGTAAACGTAGTCAGGACAGCGTGTGTTTTTCTCGAGGAGAGAGAGAGAGAGAATAAACATCTTTAATGTCTAAATGCAGCTTTGGAGAGGCGTCCTCATTCCAGAATGCCTTGAGCTCGGGCCGCGTCCTGGGCCCTCGCAATCAGCCGTTGCTGATCTTCGAGGTCGGAGCTGGCCAAGGCTCTCTCTCAAAGCTCGTTGGTGTGGTAGGGGTTCGGAGGATTGAGTGGTGCCTCTCTGCAGCCCCCTACTATGTGCCTGAGGGACCCGGGCTCTGCGCAGAAGCGGCATTGCAGAGAGAATTGTGTAGGGGCTATGAGGTGGTTTCTGGTTGGGTGGGGGAATGTGTTAACCTGTAGAGCTCGGAGGAATCGCTCCTGCTCTCTAGGTAGTGACTTGTGTGGGGGTGCGTATGTTCTGCGGGTTAGCTTGTAGTGTTGTGTGATGTCTTGGTATGAGACTAGAGGGTGCATACGCTCCGGTTCAGATTCCTCGGCGTCGGCTCGGTGGGTCAAATCTCGAGCCACGTGGTTGGCGACCTCGTTGCCAGGAATGCCGTGATGAGCTGGCGCCCAGATGATTATGACTGATCTGGTTGGTGGCTTTTGATTAATTATCTTGAGCGTAGTGGCATGAATTCTTCCGCTAGCGAAGTTGCGGCATGCCTGTTGGGAGTCGGTAACTATGACTTCAACCTGTGTTTGGGAGAGCGCGAGGGCTATGGCCGCTTCCTCGGCTTGGAGGGGATTGTATCCGGTGAGCGAAATGCTGCTCCGATGTTTTTTGTTGACGATTACGGTGGCTGTTGTGGCTGCGCGTCTGGAGTAAGACCCCGCATCCGTGTAGGCTGTAGAGGGCAAAGTCCCGTATCGCTTGTGTATGGCCCGAGCCCGGGCCTCCCTTCGCTGTGCGTGGTGCACTGGGTGCATGTTGCGGGGTAGAGGAGGTACGGTGATGTTGCTCCGGATGGCATGGGGTAAGTTAACAGTCTGAGGCGGCGGATGGCTGAGAGGAGCAGATAGCCCCAGGCGTGTATTGGTGGTTTGAGCTAAACACGAAGCCCTTCCAAGTTCTCGCCGTTCGCGCGTAGAACGCTACCGCTCACTGAACTTGCGAAGTCGTTCTTATCAGTACCATTGAAAAACGGCGACGTTACCATGACTGGATGGTAAAGGTTTCCTAGAATATTCCGAACGACTTGAAGATTCAAAGCGCTCATCATGATTACATAAAGGATTGCTGCACTCTGTCCAGTATCTGCACGTTCGCATGTACGTATTTCGAAAGAAAGTGAGAAACACGTAAACTGAAAACAAACATTGGGATAGTGCCAAATACTGTATACAACTGCGAATAAATCGTTATCGGAAAAATTAAGCCTGTTCCACGCTGGTGAAATCTGATGAAACAGCGGAGCTCTGCAAGCGTGGGTGTATAGGGTAGTGGGTATGACGCTCGCCTTCGGACCGTGAGTACCCGTGTTCTAATCCCGCCTCGCCAAGAAACTTATGTTTTTCCCCCTCCCTCTCCCTCTCCACCTCTCTCCCTCTCCTTCCTTCCTTCCTTCCTTCCTTCCGTCCGTCCGTCCTTCTCTCTCTCTCTCTTATTTTCTCTTTCTCTCGCCCATAGCAAGTTGTGTTACAATCGTCGGTACAATGCAACCATATGGTTCCCATAAATGCATGTTCTGCAAGCGTGGGTGTATAGCGCAGTGGTTATGACGCCAACCTTCGGGCCGTAGGTAGCCGGGGTCGAATCCCGCCTCGCCAAGAGAGTTCATTTTGTTTTATTTATTTCTTAATTTATCTCGCTCTCTTTTCTTTCTCTCTGTACACCTCATCTCTCGCCACTCTCCGAGCACCTGTGGCTGGCGCTTATCAACGTTCGGCACGGTTCTACCTCGGCCTTCAACAGCTCCGCTGTTAAAAGTGCATTATATGTAAATCACTAAATTACTCCTCTCTTCTTTATTTTGTGTTTTCAACATGTCACCGCCTGAGCGGCGCAGCGTCGTTGCAGTTGTCACGCCTCCTATAGCTATACCACTTCGCATGTTCTCTTTAAGGGCCTCGCGTATAACTGTCCGACTTATCGTGCTGTGCGATCGCAGTAGTACCTGAAAAGGAAGCTCAACAATTCCTCAGCGGCTTATAGGCACAGCCGCGCTCGGATTTCGATCGACCCGAGTCGGCATTAATTAAAAATTTCTTCTCCCATGCGAACCGGGCATTAAATATCGAGAGGAAGGAAGGCGCCGATTCCGCGGCCATCTCTCCTCGTACTACAAGCACGCACTCGGGCCGCTCTCGCATGCCACCGCGCATCGCTCGGCTCTGATACTACGGTGGCTGGGCTTGCGGCGACTTTGCTCCGTGTCTCGGCTGACGGCGATGAATGAATCGCTGCCTCCCGCTTTTGGGAAAAAGAGGAAGCGAGTGCTTGTAGAGGTACGCCTGGGGAGATCGGGAGGGCCGCGTTGCCGTTTCGGGAAATCGCCGCTCTTTGCTCTTGGGCCCAACGCCAATGGGGGCTCGCTTCCGAAACCAATTTCCCCAACGCCACGACTCGCGCGGATCGATGATTCTGCGGCCCAAGCTGCTCTGTGCCTCTTCTCATTCCGATGGAGCCCCCCCCCCCCCCCCCCCCCTCCTTCACCCCTTTTTTTTATTTTTTTATTTTTTTTGTAGCGTGACACTTTCGGTTACTGTTATGTCTCTCCACTCTCGTTTTACATTTCTCGCGAAGTGTTCGCCTTATTTCTCTTAGCTCTGTTTGCGTCGCTCTGCTTGATAAGTGTGTTCCTCCTCCTTCCTTCGTCCACGCGTGTTCTTCCCTCGCCTCCGGGTATTCGGCGCCCCGAGACATACCGCCTGATTGGATGTGCGTGACCTTCGGCGCCGAATCTTAAGCGGCCTCCCTGCGAGGGACTCGCAGCCGTGTGTGCATGGTATGTGTGTGTAGCGCTGTGTAAACAGACCGTGCGAATGTACGTCACGCCTGATTCGCACCCGTTAGCAATCTCGCTGTTCCCACGCCTAGCGGGCTGGCGGGGAAGCGATGGAGTGGCTCTTTGCTTCGGCAACGGTAAACGCTTTCGTCCGGCGTCATTGTCGCGAGAAAAAAGGGAGCGTGAAATAGCTGTGGGCGCGCGATGGTGAAGAAATGGAGGGAATAGGGGGTGGATGTGGCATTCAGTAATGACAGGGATCGGCACTTAAGGATATTCCAGACAACGAGGGCTGGTAAAAGGCGCTTACGCTATATAGCCGATAGTCGTACAAGTGCACTTTGAAGATGAACGTAATATTGTGGAAACTGCATGGTCCATTTCCCATTACGCGCGCTCTACACGCAGAAGCTTCTCAGAGGTCCAGCGCCACTCTCTCACCAGGCCGTTTGAAACCGGCTACACTCCTTAATCATTTTTCGAGACGGAAGAGGAGCCGCATGAATACGACGAGCAGCAAAGGGAAAAGATACGACCAGCGGCGGCGTGCTGCCAAAATTGATGCACTTCGTTCCCAAGAAGCTCCGCGCGATCGCCAAGCCAGGGAGCACCCGATTGTTCTTGCTCAAGAGGCTTTAATGGTGGCGACTTTGATGCTCACATTGCGAAACCCGACAACAAGGACTGGTTCCTGTCGTTTGTCAAGGACAACTTTGGACTCGCATGGTACAACGACTCCAATAAACCAACCACGCGGTACAGATCGTGTTTGGTCTTGGCAGCGAATATAGCGAAAGTGGTCGCGGAACCCGTCACGGTGTACCACAAGGCGATTGGCACTACCACTGCGCCCCCCCCCCCCCCCCCCCTGCCTCAGCAGTTGTAGGGGCGGTTTACAACAGCTTTCGCTGGACATCGCTGGGCCGGAATGGCCAGTCAATTTTTTTTTAGTCATCGAGAGTTCCTCGCAAGAGTCATCGCAACTTCTTTTGTAGGACATTTATTACGGCGATCAAATATCGTGCATGTACAGAAAATATTTAGAATACTTAGAACCTGAAGCCGTGTCCAATAGCATGATAGCAATCAGTACACGGGGAAAGTACACGGTACAAGCATCGCTCGTGCTTTGCTCAAAGGTAGATAACGAAATGTGCATGCCAGGCTAAACAAGTGGACACCACCAATGTGGTGCCTTGAGAGCGCTTTCGCGGCTCGTTGTTCACCAGTGAACCTCTCACGAGCTGGCTCGCCCCGTCACTGCAAACAGTACAGCCCGATTTACGTCGTCGTCTTCTTCTTCCGCAGCTGGCTCGTTGGCGCCCCTCGGGTTGCGCTCGGGCTCGGCACGCGTTCGTGCCACTGCTCACGCGTTCGTCACCGTCGTCTTCTTCCACGGTTGGTTCCGTTGCCGCCCTTAATTCCAGCGTAGAATTTCACTTCTCTTCTGTCGTCGTAACGGGGGCATGAGCCATTCATTGTCTTATGTAACGGACAGATTTACTTTTGAAGCAATTTAATTTCGAAAAATCGCAAGCGGCAATGGCGGTCGAATGCTGCCAACCACGCCGCCGAGCAAACTCTAGACATCGAACGCAAGCGACAACGGCAGACTGCGGGCATACAACAGTCAGTGACGGCGTTCTCTCCATCGCAGTCGAGCGTGTGTGTAACCTCATTAAGAAAGACAGACGTAACCAATAATTGAGAACGACTTTAATGAACCGTCGGGATTAACCCAGTCATAAACACCGGGACCGCACGTTTCAGCTTCGCTGGTTAACCATCTGTACGGAGTGCTTGGGCGGTGATTTTTTTTTTTTCCTCGTGTTGTGTCATCGCGCCTGGAGCCTCTTGTGTGACTGTCTAATCTTGCAAAACCAAACAATACTAAATAAGGAGGTAGAATAGGCGACGGTGTGCTCCCAAATGTCGGAATCTACAGCCGACATTTATGGAGTGCTTGCTATAAGTGGCGCTACAGCGCGGCACTGCGACAGACAGGCTTCACCAAGGCGCGTGCTGTGCTAGCGCAACCACATTAAACCGTCAGACAGTGCAGCGCCGGAAGACATTGGGGAAATTACGTGTTTCTTTGTTTGAAATGTATCAATAGTACAGAAAATGGAAACGGACGAAAAAGCAACTCATCGCCGGTGGGAGCCGAATGCACATCTTGCGCATTTCGTCAGCGTCTACGTGAAGCGGCAGTTGGTGGCCTAGCTAGAGCACGAACAATCGTTACCAATATGAAAGGGGACATCGAATTCGTTTTTAAAGCGACGATTTATCTTGATATGCGGGTTCGAATCTCTTATACGACAAGCAGCTTTCACGCTGCACATTTGCACTCATTGATCACTTTCATGCGGGGCACTGTGGTCTTTCGAAGGCGATTCGCGTGTTCCCTTTCATTTTGCTTGTCTTGCAAGACAGCTGACTGTGCTCTCGCAAGGCCTTTCTGAGGCAGTTTTATGCGAGGAGCCTTCTCCCCCTCCTTGCTCCCTGTATTTGCACGGTTGTTGTTTGCCTCAAGGCGCGAGCTTTGTCCAGAAATGTGGGCGCGCCAAGAATAAGCTCCCGTCAACAAACGTCTCGAGAGGCACCCTTCTCGTTCTGCGCAGACGGTGCGCGCCTTGGCATTGCTCGATAAGCGAGGCGCCCGGCACCCAATAAACACCGCCAGATGTAGTCGGGATTTGTTCGGTTGGACTCCACGGCCGTGTGCATGGTGATGCAAACCTCGTATGCGAAAACCTCGACAGTTCGTGCAATAAGGAGTGCCCATTGTTCGTCTTGCTCAAGCTTCGTACGAAGCGCTCCGACCTGAGGCGCGTCTAACGCTGAGGGCTAAAGCCCAGACCACACGTACGCTTGCAAACGCGCGCAAGCTCGCGTCCGCGCGCCCACGCATGCGCAAACGGTGCGGCACGGCTCGTACGCGTCGAAACACGGCGCGATCTCGGTGATCAGCTCCTCTCAGTTATCGTGCGCCTGGGCCGGTATTTTGTAGCGATGCCTTTAATGTCATAACGCCTTTTCGCGCTTATCGCGCTTTGTCAGTGGTTGGAGTGACAGTCCGCTCGCAGTATCAACGGGATCAACCGGCCGTGAGCAGTGGATGATAAGACTAGAGTAGTATAAGTCATGATGCCTTGCTACAAAATCGCGGCCCTGGGCTGCCTCGCGTCGGCGCGCCTGGCTACGCAGCGACGGCGCGGTACATTCAACTCTCAGTTAAGCAGAATTATACCATGCAAGAAAGTGCTTCTTCTTCACTTTTTGTGCTGATCTAACAGCTCCAAAAAGATAACAATTACGTTTATAGATATCGAAGCATTTTGAAGCACTGCCAACAACGAAATACGAAGTGGCGTCTGCCAAGGTGTAAACAAGTGAGGCCAGTGAGCGCGCGCTGTCGCGCGTATTTGTGGATGCAAACCGCCATTCCTCGCTACGCGCGGCAACCGCAAGGCGCGTAGACGCGAGCTTACGCGCGTCCGCAAGCGTACGTGTGGTCTGGGCTTAATACGCGGTGTTATAGAAGCTTTCGAATACCGTCTAGAGCGGACGAGAACTTCATTTTGTCTGTGACATTTGCTCGAAACAAAAAACATTTTAACGTGGTTTGCGCTCGAGGGCATAGTTCGTTTGAAGTGTTCAAATATGAGACGCACATCATACTTGGATGGAGAGCACGAAATAACAATTTCTTGTGCAGTTGAAGCCGGAAATAATTAGTGAGACTTTTAGCAGTTGCGGACCATGGTCAAGAAGAAAAGTATTGCGATTGAGGCGTTTAATACTGACGGTCCACGGCAGCTTGTAATCTTTTTTTTTTTAACACGAAAGTGTTTTATGCCGGGGTCCACCAAGACTTCACTGACGTATTTCCGTCACGGATATGACGTTCTTACAATGTACACGAACATAATACAAAGAAAGAAACCAGAAGAAAAGGTTCCACAAACATGCAAAATTTGGAAATCGAACCCACGACCTCTCGGTCCGCGACGATAGATCGCCGAGCGTTTAACCCATTGCGCCACAAACGCATTTGCAGATAGCTACACAGACGCGCCTTATATATCTAACACTCCTCCGTGTACCCGCGCTCTTGCTCGGGGCGGTGCCGCCGCCTACGAGCAGAAAAGAGAAGTACTGCATTATGACACTAACGCGCACCGACAGTGAACGCTTCGGTGGTCTCAGCACTACGACGCCTCGATGCCAGCATTCGAAGGGACGCTGGCATCAAGAAGCACTACCAACGCCACCTAGGTGGCGTTCACCGTACTCAGCACAGCGGAGCGTGGCCTCCGCAATTAGCTCTGAAAATGTTTCTGAAGTTGATCGCGGAGGCTGCAATTACGACGCGCTGTACGCGCTGATTTGACTCGGTGACGATTCAGTTACGTGCTTTGTCTTGCGCGTTGTATTAGTGTGTCAGTTACGTGCTTCGTCTTTCGCGTTGTGCTAGCGTGTGCAGCGTAGTGCAGCTTCCATATGCACGACGGTTGCTCATGGTCATCGACGTTGGTAGTCGTGATGGAGGAGACGTGCCACCAGGCGTCAGCGTGGGTGCATCAACGCCTAAGGGCGCTTTAGCCACAAAACACCAATAGACATTATATATCAATGTGCAATAAACATTACACTACTTCTGTGAAGACACGTTTCACTTTCGTGTTCTATACCGATTCCTATATAAGAGGGATCAACCACATTTTTTTATTGCCCGCCAAATTTCGCGTGCTGTACCACGGGGTGAAACTTCCGCTTGTATAAACAACGAAGACAAGCCATGCGTCATGAACTTTCGCGGCATTACTTTGAGTATCGACGTATTAAAATGATGCTCACAGCGGCGGAACACTTTATCTCGCTGCTAAGCACGTAGCGCAAGAACCCCTGCCACGGCCGGCGCAGTGGCGTTCTGCTAGCACGAGAGTCGCGGGTTCCACTCAGGGCTACGGCTGCCGTGTTACGCTGTGGCGGAGTGCAAAAGCGCTCGTGCACGTCGGGCTCTCTGGGTGGACGTTGCAGCGCCTCGAGGGCCAAGATTGTAGACCTCCATTAATGTGTCTTTCAAAGTCTTCGTGTTGCTTTGGGACGTTAAATCTCATCAATAAATCAGCAGTGGCAAATGGATGAGTGGTACAAGAATAGATACCGCCACTAAGGAGACCGCTGGCCTCCGTAGATGCCTGGGAGCCTCCCTCGGCTGCCCTTCTCATTCCCGCGCGAAGCCACACGCTTCCGTCAGTTCTTTTTTTCCCCCTCGCAGAGGCGCGCTTAGTACATCAGCGCAGATGCGGTTCTCATCCCTCGAGTGGATGCTAATCGACGAGAGAAACGACGACCACATCTTTGCCGCCGGGACCCGACGGGGAGATGTGATGCCACAGACCTTCTCGGAAATCCTCTCGTCGTTCTTTGTCTCTCTTCGCGCGCTGCGTACCGGCTTGCTTGCAGTACAGGGCGGACGGATACACATTGGTTTCCTTCAGTCGTCGCTTGCCTTATACGCTGGGGGTTCTCATTAAACCCTTCTCCGGTCCATCGGCCGGACGGCTACGCGCGAGATGCCGGGGAGCGGTGCCGCCTGCTTCGTGCCGCCCTCGGTCGATGGTCGGGCGCCCCCGTCGGCTCGTTCTGTGGCCGCTCCGCAACCATCGTGTGTCTGGCCTCCCTTCGTCGCTCTGCGCTTTCGGGACGCAGGCAGCCGGGCGGGAACAGTGCACCCGCTGTTGTGGTAATGACCGCCAGACGCGCGAGGAGTTACTGACCACTTGCACTGCAGCCTTTCTTTGTCCGATGCGGTCTGCCATGGAGTCTGTCAGCTCACCGCGCAGAGCGAATACGGGACAAAGAATGTATAGAAGAAAATATCACTTGCTAAAATTGGACAGCTGGGTCATTTGAAAAATCGACCCTTCGTGCATTTCCAGCGCTTGAAAGAAATATATGAACAATAAGGGAAGAGGAGAGAGGCAAGGACAGGCTTCTCCTATTTTTCCTCTTTCTTTCAAGCGCTGGAAATGCATGTAGTATCACTTGCTGTTTTATCTTTATCAAGACGATTCCATCCGTTTCGTAGGCTCACTTTCAGTCATCCGGGTTTTGTAGTACACGCAAAGTGGATTGTCTCCGTCGCCTGCAGCGATGCTGGCTCCCACCGTTGCTCACATAGGGTGCTCTTAGCCTAAGCCATTTAGCGTTCGCAGCGGAGTTGCCTTTCCCTAATCCTCGTTATACGGCGTCGTCTCTATAGTTCGCCATCCCTAGTTAGCGCTCTCTCTTCGAGTGCCCCGAACAAGTGGATTGCCGTGCGCGACGCCGCCTCGCCAGTATCCGATCTTATTGTCGACGCCGGTGTTTTCCTTGGTTACAACGGCGTCGCGCGCCTCGCCCGTATACTGCACCCGGGGTTAGCAGCGATAATGCGGCACTTAATCCCATAACGCTGCTGTTTTCCTTTACCGTCGTTTGCCAACGGGGAGACCGCGCACAGCATATCGTGTTTATTGCACTGCGAGCGCGCGCGCACGTAGTGTGTGCGTAGTCCACGTAGTCGTACAAAGGTGAGCGAGGAAGGTTACGCGCGCTGCTTGTCCAAACAGTATGAAGGTTCGCTCGCATGGTACCTGCCTGACCTGGCTCCTTGCGAGGCCTGGACGTATTTTACTGATAACGCTCGAGATAATGGCGAGACAGTGCTCTAAATGTCGAAGGTCACTTGTTCCTTCATTGCTATGAAAAGTGCTCCTGAGCCAACCCGAACTTTGACTTGTGACTCTCCGAAGTCTGACGTGCATTGGAGAAGACTGGCTGCTCTCGTTTAACAAGGAAACAGTATCAGAAGTGACTGGCGAGCAGGCTCTGTCAAGCGACGAATAATGTACCAACGTCATAGCTCATAGCATAAAAGACAAGAAAAAGAGGCATAAATCGAGATCACAAGAGAAACCGTCGCGCACATGCATACACGCAATGTTATTAGATTCCATATCGTGCTTTTCCCGAAGATCTGACAGGAGTACAGAGGCACGGAGCGATATGAAGTTCACATGAACCTTTCAGCACATGTAAGCATCGCTTCAAGCTAGCACGAGTTGCAGGCAGCAAATACGCAAGCGCTATACCAGAAAGAAAATGGTATTGAGCAAAAGAAGTTTGCTCGCTATGCTGAGCAGGCTGTTATTCGTAACAGCGGCTTTCGGTTGCTTTTTAAAATGCATCCTCAAGAGCGCGATGTTCTTCGGACCGGGCACCTGCGTAGAAAATATTTGAATTTTGCGTGTTTTTATAAAGCGTAAAAAAAAAAAAAACGTACGAAAGCTTAATCGCGTGATTATAAGCATTCCATGTGTTGCTACACGGTTTTTTTTTTTTTTGTCGTACATGCATATATCAATTAAAATGTCGGATAATTGACAGTGCTATATTGTTTGATATATTGCAAATGATGTTCTAATTACTCTAAGGGCTCTCCAATATAACTATTAGCACCTTTTGACTTCGACTAAGTTTAATTTGTTTTATACATATTAGCGCAACTTATTTCAAACATTTGTCTATGGGGCCCGCTGTCATGATTGCCTACTCGGCCAACCCAGCTATAGCCCATCTCTGTCTCGATGCTATGAATGCGTTGCTCGGGGGATTGATTGTAGCGCCGCGTCGTTGGCTTTGCCGCGAATCACGCCATATTTGTATTCGCAATGGACGAGCAGGTAAGCGCTCTTACAAATGTGCGCGAAACTATATTCAGTGCTAAACCGTGCGCTCGTGCGCTGTGAGTTCGTTGGACAAAACCATGCTTCTATTATCCACGAGGGTTTCCCGACATCTACGAAGCGTGTATAATAGCGCGTTGAGAGTAACTACGCGGGCGCGCGATCGTCGGTAAAGCGAGTACCGTGATGCGAAACTATATATATATATAATATTACGAAACGCGGCTTGTTTTGCCGAATGGGAAGGAGTACGTGAATGGCTCGCTTCTCTGTATATTACTCCCAGGCTTAAATTCACGAGCGTACACGTGCACACTTTCTTGCTGTTGGTCGGCGGAGAGAGAGGGCGTAGGAAGGCTGAGCCCGGTTGGCTACCCTGCACTGGGGAAGGAGACTGAAAGATGGGAAGGAGAGATTCAGTCTGCACTGAGAAACGCCATGAAGCGTTCATGGTTAATCTCATCACAAGCGGTCGGACAGGCTGGTGCTTATGCATAAGCGCGGCAGCCTTATTACTTGGGCGTGAGGCAAGCCCAAGTGTTACCTATTCACTCTGGGCACACTACAAACAAACAAGCAGTGCTTTTGGGACTTCGGGCGGCCAATGTCTTTTACAAGTCATGTCGCGAAAACAACCGCAGACTATTAACGCGATAGCGTTAAGGGCCCCGTGTCGCAGAAAACCCGGCGTCGGTGTCCGCGGCCGAGAAAATCATCTACAACCACGCAGGCCCTCAGAATATATTTAAGTAGACGTATAAACCGCGCCTTCCTATATGACGTGCGGTATATGCTGGTTATATTTTCACACCATTCTATCACTAATGTCTTACATACCTTGTCTTACATTCTTGACAACGTTATTCCTCGGAATTTTGAAAATGGCAATCCACAAAGAAATGTCATGAAACAGAACGCCCACATCGCATGCCTTTTATCTTAAATCTTCTCAGACTGAAATATTAAAAGTGCGAAAGAAAAACGGAAACCTGAATTTTTTTTTTTTTTTTTTTTTTTTGGCGCGGTTGAAAGCTGTCTCCGGGATCGGCCCGCGCAAGAGACCGCGTTTCTACCAGAAAGCTCGCCTTCGTGCATAGCGTTCGCCGCCAGCGTTTTCTGGTATCCATAACGGTTCCATAAGCTGCAGTAGTCGGGAAGCGTGAGAAGCAGTCAGGGATCTTGAATTGAATCTTTATTTTCATGTATCATACACGAAGGATGGCGGGAGTAAAAGCTGCATAATCGCAGCTTGACTAGCTCTCACTAGTCAAGTTCTTTGAATGCTATCGCGTTCCGCTCTTAAAGGCGAAGCTTAAGCGTCCCCCCAATCTTTTATCGATCATTATATATAGCGATGTGTCCATCGAACAATGTATGTGGCACAATCTTTGAAGTGTTCCCTCGATGTTTCTCTACTGTGGCGTTCATACTTATGAAGACGGGAGAGGCGCCCCGCCCAGATGGCCGAAGCGCGGCAGCCGATTGCCTCCGCGACTAAAGAAATAGTCACGCTGACGCGACTCGGCCCAGCTCGAAGTGCGGGCTGCATGCTCTCCGTCGGCGGGGTCACCGGCCGTCATGACGTCAGTCGAGAGTGCGGGCCCATTGGTGGAGGCTCGTGCACATCCGCCTTTGGAGGGGCAAATGCCGCTGTCTTCTGAAGTTGTACTCGACTATAGCGGTTAACGTCATTCAGACTTGACGCTTTACCACTCCTTTCATCACCCGCATTTCTTTCGGCACCTGCAGTTTTTGGTTGCCAGCGCTACCGTCGAGCTTTTTCGCGCTGTTCGTACATTCAAGTTACACTATAAACAAGCTCATAATAACGCTCTCTTCTTTGTCTCTTCATTTATTTATTCAGTTCTGTTTCTTAATCCAACTTTATGAACATGGTGCTGGTATTGAAAAAAAAAAAAAAAGACTCGCTTCCCGCAGTGCGCCTTCTACATCTGAAACGCGAACCGCTTCCGCGGAAACCATTGTACTTCCTGCCTTCTATACGCCGGCGAGCTCATCCTTTTCCTCCAGGCGGATTTTCACTTCCGGGTGATCGGGCTTAACCTCGTTCCAGCGAATGAAGAGGTCCACGGCCTCTCTCGTCTTCGCTCTCATTCACGTCTCGGTGTCCTTCGTTCTTTTTTTTTTTTCTCGCATGAGGCGTCGCTAAGTAATTAACTTAATCCGCTTGGTTTCTTTAACTCTGCTTTCTGTTACCCACTGATGGATTTCTCGACAGTTCTCTACATTTTTTTTCTTTGAGCCAGCGACGAAGTCAGCGTTGCCCGCGACCCGCCTCGGCAGTTAATGCGTTCTACTGCTCAGCAGAAGATTGTTCGTTCGAGCCCTTGCCACAGTAGGCGTTTTCCTGCGGGGGTAGAATGAAGAACGCCATTTTACCAATATTTCTATCCGCTATTAAAGAACAAAGAAAGAAAACGTCAGACTTGTTCAGCAGTCCTATACAACAACTGTCGCATTCATGTAAACGCGGCTAGTGACCCTCGTAGCGCGTGCTCTGCTTCGGCATGTTAGATCACATTAATTGCCAATTATCCAGTTCTTCGCGTAGAATTTCTTAAGCGTCTGGACATATGCACATAAGTACGGTTATTCCCAGGTGAGCACTCCATGGTGAAACCTAAAATATGACCACGATATCTTAATATTGTGCTTGATGTAGATGACATATGAGATGGCGTTTCAGCTTCATCTGCTGACATACCGATGCTTTTTCAAGCGAAGCTTGTATTGCTTCACAAGTGTCGGCGGTGGTGGTGATAGTGGTGGTGTCACGCTAAAAAAAAAAAAAAAAAAACCAGCTGCTGCCAGAGTAGAGTGGGTGCGGGGAAAGCGAGTCAGCGCCGGATCACGTGACGCGCGCGACCAATCAGGGTCGTTTGGTGTGCCGCGAGGGGGGAAAGCGAAGGAAAGTGGGTTGGCGCGCACTCCGCCGGGCTTCCCTCGCCTCAGATCAGTCTCGGCGTCCAGATGGGAAGGCCACGTGTGGTGCGTTCCGCCGAGGAGTAGGCTGTGTTTGAGCAACGGCGCCGCGAACTCGCTCGGGAAAGGAACTCGTCGTCGACGTGCCGATTTTTGCGTGAGGGCTTCCGAAGCCCAGGCGAAACGTCAGCGAAAAGCCGCGTACCCCGAGTTGCGGGAGCGCGATGTTGAGGCCAAACGTCAGCCAAGAGCCGCCGACTTTGAGCTTAGGGCAAACGAAGCGGAACTCCTGCGACAGCGTCATCTTGCCACAAGCTTCGCTTGCCCCCATTTTCTCGACAGGGGAAGGGCTGATGATTTTTTTATGGAACGACCAAACGAACGGGTTTGTTGAAGCCAACCAATAGCACTCTTCGTTTCTGTGCTTGAGTGCGTGCGTGCGTGCGTGCGTGCGCGTGCTTAACTTCACCTATATCGCCTTTCGCTTGCGCCTGACTGTATGTAGTGTATCGGCAGAGGTTACCACATGTCGCGATTCCGACACGCAGCCGGGATTCGTAGTGTTGGTAGCGGCATCTTTCGATGTCTGCTGGCAACGTATGTAAGAAGTGATACGTGTTGCTCTATACTATTATTGCAGAAAGCAAGCAAAAGTAGCGATGCATCCTCCTCGATTGTGCAAGGAGCGTTATGGTTCTGAGCACGAGATCGTGGGCTGTTTTTCAATTGCAGAAGCTGCCACATGGCGATGGCGGTTTGTTGAAAGAATGCCTTTGCAGTTGGACTTACATTCGCGTTGAATCAATTTGGAGCTTTTGACTACGTTGTCCCTGTCAGTGGTGCATATTTGGGATGTGAACAACCGTCATTTATTTGAAATAGGGCAGAGGGGTTACTTTGCTTCCGGAACGTTTGAAAGATGAGAGGAATTAGCAAATTCACCAACCTCGCAAGTTTTGTGGGTTTAAATGCAGCTTCGTCAGGTGTCACTCGCTACGAGATGTCGTCACGTCTAGCTACTTGACGATATAACCTGAAGTCAAACTGGATTGGCTTTGAACAATTGTCAAATTTTGAGAAGCTGTCTTAATGCGAGGCGCCTTGTCACTGTCAAATTGTCGGCTATTGTTTATGGCTAATATGCAAGCGTTGTGCAGTCGCGAGTCATTATTACGTACTAATATGGCCACCATCTGTGCGGCACTGCAGAGATGCTTCTCTGCAGATTTTGCGTGACATAACCAGAACTCTTGGTCGATGCTCGCCTCGCCTATTCTCACACCGGCCGATCGACAAGCTCTTCTTTCGCCATTATTTTCTCTTTTAATTCGCGACACTGGTGCTTTCGCGGGTGCGCCATTCTCCAAGACTCCTAACAGCTGATGGACTCGTATTGTGGGCGTTCTTGCTTTAGTGGCACTGTAGTCTTGCTAACAGCGAGTACGACTGCTATGATGATAACAATCTCTCCAATGCCGTTTCCACCCCTCTTTTTTCAACACAATGCTTAGTTTCTTCCTTCTTTCCTTTGTAAAATGGTACAACTATTACGACTGTGTCTCGAAGATGCAGTTATAACAGCCTCGCGCGTAATCCGTCTGCGGGTCTTGTTTCGTGAAAGTGGAGTGCTGTTCTCGACCTTCAGTGCCTCGCTAACTTCAGAACCCAAGCTGTGTGAAGCCTCTGTGGGATTCTCGCGTTGCTAGACTCAGCCGTTGAGAGATTGGGCAGAGGAAACGGACTCGCGTGTTCCACAACGCAGAGGGGTGTTTGAAGAAAGGCCTTCTTCTGAGGGTTGTTGTTCATTTAACTCTCTCTGTGTGCGCGTGCATTCAGATATATTTTCTACGTGATGATGAGTACAAGAACAACAGTAGCAATTGTCGCGCGCCATAAAGTTATTCGGCCGAGAAATTTCTGTACAGAGAGGTCCCCCTGCAGCCATGTGCTACGGCACCTCCTCCTGCATACTGTTATGTGTAACATCATCAATGCCAAAAACAAACTGAATTCTGATTCGCAAAAATTATCTCCCCTTCGACAACAACTTCACTTTCCCATTTTACTCTATCAGTGACGTTCTTCTATGGAGTTTGTAACAGCACAGACACGCAGAATGTAGCTATTCAGTCTGTGTATTGAGGTGAAGCGATTATAGACACATAGACAATTAAATTATTAAAAAAAAATCCCATGCACTGTGTGTATCGGTGTAAACGAAGCTTTCTGTAGTGTTTGCCTTTCTTTCTTTCTTTCTTTCTTTCTTCTTTCTTTTTTTTTGACGGCAATTGGCGGTGAGGTCGATGGTGAATGTTCAACTCACTGAGCGCATTGTACAATACGAGAGGGGTGAGGTGATGTTCCCCTTGCGCGCACCAGTTGTCTGTCCTGTCCACGTAGCACACAGGACACACAGCGAGACGTGCTTGCTTGGGGCGTCGTTGTGGGCCATTAGTCATAACCTCCGAGAAATGTGAGCACTGACATTGCCTCACACGTCGCATCGTGGCAGAAGCGTTAAACATTAAATAAATCGTGGTGCTTTACGTGCCAATACCACAACCTAATTGTCAGGCATACCGTATGGGGGACTCGGATTAATTTTGTCCACCTGGGTTTCTTTAACATGCACATAAATCTAATACACGCGCGCTCTTGCATGTCGCCCCCTTCGAAATGCGGCCGCCGTGGTCAGGATCGAACCCGCAACCTCGAGCAATGCCATTGCAACGAAGATACCGTGTCAGGTACAGAAGTGTTGACTTGCTGCGCGGCCGTTTGAGTAATGTGGTCTTGACTCTGCGGTGCTTTAATGCGGCTTTGCGCAGAAAAGAAGATACGTAGAGGTTGGCGTACCACGGGAACGAATCCTGCACAACGCGCGCCCGCAGTTTTTGGCTGCCAACCGCAGCACCCGAGTTGAATCTGCTACCCTACTCATCTGTAGCTCCACTCACCTCGTAGCGCTTGTTTGGCAAGCCTTGGTTACAGACAACAGTCGACGTTGTTTGCAGAACGACGTTAAATGCGCTCTTATGGAGGGCCCCTGTAAATGTGGCTTTCCCGCTGCAAGAGGCACCGCGAGGAAAAGCACGCTACAATTGCCAATAGTTAAGCGTAAAGGTTCTCTCGCTCTCAGTTTTTTTTTTTTTTTTTTTTTATATGCGGTTCGGACACTCAGCGGGGCCTATCCTAGTCAAAGCGGAAGACTACAATCATCACCACCACCACCATCAGCTGGCATGACAATCGCGTAAAGTTAACAGACGCTAAAGCCAAAGGAAACATAGATTTGGATTGCCTTGATTCGTTTTAATTGCGATGCCAAGTATTGTTGGTGATTTCGCGGCTTTCGTGGAACACGAATCGTCGTACAGAGATTGCGGGTTTGGTTCCCATCAGCGATGGAGTTTTCTCTCACTGCCTTTTCAGAATACTGGTGCTCTTAAGTGCGAAGCTGTTTGAGCCAGCCGTAATTTAAGTGGTTCGTATCAAGAAATAAAAGAAAATAAACTTTCTTGCCTAGGCGGGATTCGAGCCCGCGTACCCACGGTTCCAAGGCGCGCGTCATAACCAGTAGGCTATCCAGCCTCTTTTTTATTTTTTTTTTTATTGCCAGGCTTCGACACAGTACAACAAATTAATTTCCGTGAAAGTATGCACAGGTTTCTGGAGATATTAAAAGCGAAAACAGATGTTCCTGAGTGGCTGTCAAAGCCTTTGGTGGTGCTCAGGGAATTTTAAATTGACAACGCCTAGCCGCAGTGGCAATCTGGCCACTTGAGCGATCTGGCGCACTGTCTATTGTTGTGTGTTCATTTTTTGTGCTAGGCTATACAGCCACGCTTGCAGAACATACATTTATGCGAACCATATAATTGCGTTCGGACGTCGTCGTCTTCGTCCACAGCTGGCGCGTTCGCACGCTCGTGCTCTGCGAGGTGAAAAAGAGGTTTTGCGCGCTATGCTTCGGAGAGAGATAAAGAAAATGAGAGCGAGAGAGACAAGCATTCACGGAGCGGGTCTGCTGGAACGCGTTGTCGGCATTGCAACGCGGTGTCGGTGTTGCAAGCTGCGCTATACGCAACGCGCAGTGACGGCCGCAAGTCCGCGGCGCACGAAAAGAAATTATCATTATCATGAGTAATAAGATGAAAAGTTCGCGCGCACTTCCGGAAAATGCTGGGCTACGATCGCCCAGCTTCGCTGTTTCAAGCGTTGCGCGGCCGAGTGCAAGGTTAAGCTTTTTTACGTGAGCTGCATGTACGATACACCCAATTAGGCTTATCTCGATGCAGGACTTATGGCGGGAGACTGGAGGAGCTCTCGGCGCATTATATATTTTTTAAAGTAAATATTTTGTCTCCAGCGCGTGGCATATCGCGCTGTTACTGCAAACAGCATGTTTCTCGCTTGAAAAGAAGCGGCAAAGCGCTGCCAGCGTCTATTCAACGTGTGGAATATTGTACGTGGATCATCCTACACGGCGTGTGTCAACAGTGGTTGTACCGCAGGCGCATGGATATGACAGTTCTTCTCAGTGGTATACCCTTCTTACGAAACGTTGAAATTACATACTTCGGGCTAGAGAGAACCGGCTGCCACTGTGTTCTGTTTTTCGTTTTCTCGTCTCGTTCTACACAAAGCAGCGTGTTAACAAGCTTTTATTTTCTATATTGCGTTGAAACTTTGGGCTTTCTTCTGTTTGAAAATACGAACCATTTATTCTTTCGCGTTGTATTGCGAAGCCGTGCAGCCTTTTCATTTTAGTTTGATTCGTATTGCCCATTCCGTTTTTTTTTAATTATTATTCTCGGATTGTCGCGCTGTTTGAGAAAAAGAAACACGACTTTTCAGGCTGGTTCCTTTGCTTTCGGCGCAATTTCACGCGCCGGTGGGTCTCTTTTCATCAGCGTTCACTCGCCGAAGAGGTCTTCCATTGTTGGCGCCCCTTCGCGTAGAGAATAAGGACGGCGGGAAACTCGAGAGCAGGCCTTAATCCCGCTTCACGACAGATTGTAGAAACCCACACACGCACACGCAGATACTCGCACACGCAAACACAGAAAAAAACATTCCCCCGGCTGGGGACGTCGCGTGGCTTCACATTTCTGCATCACTCTTCCGGCAAAGACTAGAGAACTTCACTTGTTGCTCTATAGCTTGGCCGCGGAAGTGGGTCTTGCGCGGCAACTTTTTCTCTTCTTTTTTTGTGTCATACTAGCGCTATCGTTCTCTCTGCCTTCCTTGTTTTTCTTTTTTCGTGCGTTTGGCCAAAATGGAGCGCAGATTCTGCTGTGGCCGCGAGACGTGTAAGCGACTTTTCGCTCGGAAAAAGTCGTCGCTCTTCACCGGGCTCGAAGAGTGATGGATGACCGAGTCGGGAACGAAGCCGCAGGCATGTCACCGGACGATCAATTAATAAGCAAGATCACTTCTTTTGGCTACGCCATCGGGAATTTAGACGTAACTGCTACCTCTAAAGTAAGATAGGGAGGTAGAGAGGGGGAGAGAGGAACGTGAACTTAACTGGAACGCATTCACGGATTCCGGCATACGAAGCATACGTTTTTTTTTTTTCTTTACGCTGGTCAAATGAAGCTTCGACACTCTTTGCGCCACGAACACGTGTCTCGTGGGTCATCTTGATGGGTTTCGAAGTTTATCTTGCAGTGCATTCACTTCGCGCGGGTGCTCGTGATCTGTCTTTGACATGCCCGTGAATCGGGTTTGTCAAATCGTGCATCGAGGATGACCTGGCAACGTCTGTGAGATGCGCACTTTTAAGTTGAAAAACCAACGGATCCGCATTTCTTCCGCAAGAGCCCGGCAGCAGCGCTCGAGGCTCAAAATAGCCTTCTTCTCTCGTCGACACAACAGGAAGCAACGCGAGAGCGTGAATAGGGGCGCGCCGACACGCAAGTTTCCGCTCGCGTTTGAGAGCGACGCTCCAGCCTCACCAATGCGAACGTCATGCAGAGGAAATAGAGTTACGCTGCGCATAGAGGCAATGAACGTGGCGCTGAGGTGTTCACGTGAGGCGGACGCGGTAAATAAGGCGACGAGGGCTGGGATTGACATCGCGAACTGGCAGATAAAAGAGGGCGAATTCGAGTGGAAGGTTGCCATGTTTTCTCGTTTCACCTTTCTCTTTGCATCATTGTTCGTTCGCTTCCCTTCTTTCTGTCATGTTACCTTTTTTTCACCCTTCCTCGTTTCCTTTTTCTTTCTATGTGAAGAATACTGTCGTGGCCCGTGCATTTTCCGTCATCAGAGGACGCTCTCTCTCTAACTGTATACACAGACAGAAATGTTAGCGTTTCGCTTTGCCCTCGCTGTCCGGGCTTCGCTTTATCTTCGCGATGGTCTTCGTGTTCCCAGGCTCTCCCTTTAAAACACAGCGACACGTTGTGCGTCCGCCGGCGCCAGATGCTTGTGCGGCGTCGATGAAAGGAGAGTCGTGTTCTACGCGGCCGAAGGATGGGCGCCCGACTTGTCGGCGGTGTTTTTTTCTTTCTTTACTGGGACAGGCATCCCTTGCGTCCTGTCTCCCTTCATTTTTCTATCTCTCTTTTATTTATTTAGCGCTGCTTCACGAGGCGGGTCTCTTCTCATCGTCCCGACTTGAGCAGGCTCGCTTTCCCTCGAGTGTCGTGCGAGACGAATGAGGCTCCAGAGAAATCGATGCGTCGAAGAAGAGAGTGTGGGAAAGCGTGGGAGAACTCACGTGTCTGCACGGAATGCCGCGTCTTCTTGTTGGCTCGTCGTCGTTGCGTTACTTCCCACATTTTTAACATTTTCTTCGGCCCTTCTTGCGCCGCAAAAACGAGAGATCACCGATCATCGCGACTACCTTGTCCTTTCGTATGGCACGAAGCAGGGCGTGCGTACGTATAAGCGCATCTGTGCAACCTCGAAGTCGTCTTCCGAGCCTTCCTTGTTACACTGCACGTAGTTGCTTTTCTCCTTCTTTTTTCCTCTTGTTTCCCAACCTCAATCGACTGAACGGCGGCGGAGACTCGCACATTCCTCTCGTATATATAGTACTATGAAAATGCGCGGATGTCGCCTTATGAACCTGCTCAGTTTCTTCCCCTCCTCCCCTTCCCTTACGTAGAGTAGCAGGCCAGATGCTCCATATTCCGGCCGACCTCTCTACTTTTTCACATCAATAAACTACTTCTTCTGCTCAGTTTTGCTGTTGTTTTATTTTTGTCCCCTCAATGTGTCTAGTGCTAAAGTTGAACTTAATAATTTAAGTTGAAGAAGGCAAGTGTTTCTTGAACAATTGCCCGTGCGTGCAGATAATAGAACACCCACAAATGTACTCTCTGTCGTCAGCCGGCCTCTCGAGGTTGACGGGAGCTGATGCGACAGCACCTCGGAGTATTCGCCCACTGCATGGCGACGACGACGCTTCGCCGACGCATCTGGCCTCGTCGGTCGCGACTGAATCAACGTCCGCTCATTCTCCCGCTGGGCAGCGACACTCTAGCTGCACGTGCCTCGTCGCACATCGCACTGACGTTTGAAAAATAGCAAGGGCCAGTTGTATTATTGAAAGGATGGTTTCGCTCTTGCAAGCACAATGCGGGAGAAGCGTAGAACGCTGCTCGTCGTTAACTGTTGTCAGCCTTCCGGCTTGTTCGGATATAGCCGCGTCGCTGCTCATTTTAGCCTGTTTCGTTTTCATTCGAGCGACTAGTTTGTTGTGAGGATTAAACATAGCGGCTCTCGATCCAGGCGCCTGACAGCCGGCACTCCCTCGTGCTCATTTCGTGCCCACCTAACGAGTCCAAGAGGCAACTTCTTGAATTTATGGAGAACATCGATGGTCAAGCACTCACTTTAGATCCGTGAATACGTATAACTTAGTACGGAAAATGTAACTTAAAGCCAGAAACTTATCTGCCGACACATACCTGTTGCCTCCGTGCACTTACCTGCGAAGTGAGCCTGCTTGTTTCCAGGATATATATATTTCCAGGAGATATATATATATATATATATATATATATATATATATATATATATATATATATATAATCTTACAGCGAAGCTGTTTACCTCTTGCTCCCGTATGCATCTCTCGCATGCGTTCCCAGAAGGGGTACCTAACCGACAGGAATCCGTGGGCCGACCCCGGAGATAGGGCAATACCGGGCCGACCCGCGGCGGAGGTGACGCAGGTTTCGCGGGGTCTCCCCTGCGTCATCGCTGGACCGAAATAAATTTATTTCACTCACTCACTCTTGCTTGAAGCACCCCACCAAATTACAAAAATATGTTTATTATCTTGGGTACAAATAGAACCATATAAATTCGGCGTTGTAAGAGAAACAACACATATGAACGAGAAGAAAGGGAACCAAGGGGCCCGATTTTTATTAATCATAAGAAGCCAACAAACAGTGACTCCAAGGACAACATAGCGGGAAATTACTTGTACTTACTAATTGGATTAAAGAAATGATAAATTAATGAAACTGGATGAAAAAACAACTGGCCGCAGGTGGGGAACGAACCCACGTCTTCGCATTACGCGTGCGATGCTCTCACCATTGAGCTACTGCGGCGCCGTTTTCCCATCCACTTTCTGGGGTACTTAAGTTTTACAACTAGAACTCACCCTCGGCGTGTTAAGCCAGCGCCACCACTCACAAACCTACGTACTCGTGACGCCTGCGGCAGAAAGGATGTTCCACATCCGCCGCCTAGGTTTGTGAGCGGTTTATTTACCCACCGACCGAAACTGTTGGGTAAATAAACCTTTTACTTCTATGATGATTCTCGTTTTGTTTTTGTTTTTTAAATAAATTTGTTTGCAGGTTGTATAGCTGTTATCAATCTATATAGTGTTGCATAGTGTTATGACTGTATAACGAAATTCTAACTTGTTAGTATAGTTTCACATGTGTTCTCTTTGTTGTTGTATTTGTGCCCCCCCCCCCCCCCCTATGTAATACCCTCGTTTGCGAGGGCCTTTAGGGGTATTTTGCATAAATAAATATAAATAAGATAACCTCGAAGTTGTGCTTCTCATTTTTCTAAATACGCTTGGCCCATTGAAAAATCCAGTTACTTTATATATATATATATATATATATATATATATATATATATATATATATATATATATATATATATATATAAATCATGCTTGACGAATAATGAGAGGGGGAAAGAGTGTGGCGCCTGTGCACGTGGCCTGCGCTTCTGTGGCGTCACCCGCGTCGGAGGCGCCGGCGCGGCTGCAGCAGCGGTTGCGGCAGATGCATGGGAAGTGCGGTGACCGTGGCGGCGCTTGTGTTGGCGTAGAGTGGTGCCGTATGAAAACATTATACGGTTTCATAATGTATGCTGCATAAACAGCTTCGCTGGTAATCCGTCCCCATATGAATGTTGCTGCCCCACGAAGTTTTGCCTCTGTTGGGTGTACAGACAAGCTTGCTATATTTAGACGATTGGTATTGGACCCTTATATAGCCACACGATCGCACATTTCGCAAAGTAGCATAGCCTTACTTGAGGTTATTCATGGACCCTGTGTTTAGCGCGTTGCGAAATATAGGTCGCCACTGCACCATAGAAGCTTATATAAAACAAATATACAGCAACCGTGCTTCGTCAAATCTTTTTTGCGTAAATACAGCCTCCAGTCTGCTGTTGCTACTTCCTTTTTCGTTAATAATTCATCGTTGGACATTAACGTTCTAAGCCAACAGCGTGTATACCTATACACGGCGTAAGGTAATTAACGTCGAGCGCCGCGGGTAGCCCTCCTTGCGTTTCCATTTTGTAGGACCTTGTTTCTGCGCCGTTCGCCGTCTCATTGTCGCCTCTCTCGGAATCTTGAGGGATGCATGCGCGCGCCCCAAGACGCGAGTTCGAGCGGTCGATGAAGGCGAGCACCTCGGCGGTGTATCGATTCGACAGTCGAAGGCGTATGATGTTTCGATCGTGGTTATTATGAATTTGGGTGGCATATAGATCGAAGCGGTCAAAACACTGACATTCGACTCGCGATCACGCACCGTGGCGTGCGCGGTCTCGCAGGTAGATCCGGAGCCTTGAGCGGACTCCGGCACAGGCGCGGCGCGTTGGCCTTGTGGCACCGGGGAACGTACACATTGGCCGAGCTGCTGCTTTCTATTCAGATGGCGGCGCTCGGATCAGAGCGTGGTTCCGGAAACGATCCAGCACATTCGGGGGGCAGTGGATTGCGAAAATATTTACCCCTGCAGCCAGGACTGGAAACAACCTCAATCTTTCAGAAGCGCTGGTGTTCAAAACTATGGGAGCTTAACTTGTCAGCGCCGTAGATAATTAATGTACGTTTAGTGTATATATCATAGTGAAATAAAAAGATAATCGGGGAAGAGATGAGAACGAGATCGGTCGCAGATACAGGTAAGGTTACTAGATAAAGCAGGGATAGGCTGAATGAGATGGGGACGATATCTTCGCAGATATAATTAACGTTACAACATAAAACAGAGGCACGCGCTGTGCTAGATAAACAAACAGCTCACGCAGGCCATGTGACTATTTAGCGCCAGCCCGATACAGAGCGGACGCGCCTTTGGCGATCGTCGTCGATTAAGGTGCCTGATGGAGCCTTCGTCTATCCGTACGTGACAGTGACGTAGCGAGACTCTGCCCCGAGTTGGCAGCGACGCTGAATACTGCAGCAGCAACGATGCATTACGAGGCAGCGGATCGTATTCGCGAGGTCGCTTGAGAAGAGTGCGCTGGCATTATCGCGGTCCGCGCGTGCGAGGTTCACCTGACTGCCCTTGAGCGATTATAGGTGGCGAAATTCATTGCTCTCTCTCTTATTTGTCCCATCAAGTTTCCTGACAGTGTGCAAGAGCTAGTCATCGGCACCGCGTGTGCTACACGTTTCGGGATCCGACGTCACACGTACGCAGCGCACAAAGAAGCCATTTCTCGGCTACTTCACTTACGGTGTGGCTCGGCGGCGGCGTGGCGCTGCGAACGAGGTCGTCGTGGGTTCGATCCCGGCCGCTGCATTTTCATGGAGGCGAAACGCAAGGTGTACTCGGATTGAGGTGGTCGAAATTAATTTACAGCTCTAAATATTAAATTACGTGCCAAAAACCACGGCATTATTATGAGGCACGCCGCAGCGAGGCATCAATTACCTCGGGTTTCTTAACGCACACCTAATTTTTTCCATTTCTCCCCCATCGAAACCGTGCAAGCCGCGAAATCGAGCTCGGCAGCCACTGCGATATACTGCGGTGTCTCTCGTAGAGGGTCGACGTTAAGCCCCACCATTCGTTTCTGGATTAAGCCACTATTCCTAATCTGAATTGGATCGCTGGTCGTAAAATATGCAGCCGACAAACGCGTGCACGCGCACGTCGTGTTTCCGCTCCTCACTTGACAGCTTATGGTGTGCACGATCTGCACATGCATGAGTGCTGCCCCAACGTCGTGGATTGGCACAATAGTCGAGCTATATTCAAACGGAGCACGGGTAAAAAGGTTTACAGCTTTTCAAACGCCCTTGTCGCTTTCTGGTTGCAAACCATTTGCGCATGCGTAAATGCGATTGCGGAATATTCGCACCGCTCGAGTGAAATCTAAGCTTTAGTGATCAGTTGGTAGGGAGATTTTGGAGGGAATGTTTGCCGAATCAGCGTTTGCGTAGCGGCCGGCAAATACGCACAGCGTCTCCGTATCTCATGGCCGTTGCGCGGTTAAATCAATACTGCGGAGAAACCCGCTCCGCGAGCGTGAACGAACTGTTTGGTGAAAACGGCGGTGAAAAAGTGAATTAACGAAACCTTGTTTGCCCGCTTTTTAGCGCCGTTCGCGTGCCTGTGGGCGATTATATCTTTAAAATATGCAAACGGCACAGGGCTCTCGCTCTCGAAATGCATGCAGCTCCGTGCACAGAAGTGGCCTGTAACTGCTGGAAAGTTTGCTGACGCAGGGATGCATTCGAGCGACCAGTTCAAATGCCGTGATGATAAATTCCGGTGCCCGAGGCAGAGAATCGCAACAAACTTTGGCTTCAGGCCAATGGCTCGGGCGTATTACTACGGCGCGTATCCCACAATTGTCCGGTAAACATCGTTAGCATAAGCTATGGGACAGTTGTTTGTTTGTTTAGTTTCATGTATTCCAACAAACTTTTAATTCGTAATCACCGTATTCGCTCTGATTCGAGCACAATGTTTGTTTTTTTCTAAATCTGAGACCATCGAAATAAAGGAGACTGTTTGGAATCGACTCTTATTTTGATTGATTAATTTTGTTACGATTTGCTGTACACTGTAAGACTTCGAATTTAGTACGGAAGATCTCCAAGTCAGAAACTGTCACTGCCTGTTAAATATCAACTATAAAGGTTGCTACGTGGAAAACACTAGACATGCGGAAACGTGTCTACTATTTGTTATGGTGAAAAGGTCATTGCGATTTTGCTCTGTTTCAATAATGAAAGTTTGCAGTAATTATAAAGTGCACGTACGTCCTAACTTATCCGAACAAATAAGCAAATGAGAAATGGAACGCAGTTATTTATAGAAAATAATGCACGTAAGCATGATCGACGAAAGTTTTTTACATAAGGTTTTAATGTGTGCATTCATATGAATGCACACTTTATAACCTTATGTAATAAATTTTTCCCAAATTTTCCGATTGGCTAATATTATCCCATCGGGGAATTATTATTATTATTATTATTATTATTATTATTATTATTATTATTATTATTATTATTATTATTATTATTATTATTATTATTATTATTATTATTATAGCTCTAGCACTGTTGGATTATTGACATTGCCCTTACTCGCTGCCGACGTAATCGCGCTGACCTGCTTTTCCTTTTCAAACTCCTTCACGGTATCCTCATGTGCCCCGAACTCCTCAGTTGTATCACATTTCGTATTCCGCGCAAGATCACCAGAGAACACAGACCTTTCCATGTTGCTGCCTGTCACCACCAACACTCAACCGTCCATAGAATACAGAGTCTTTATAACGCCCACTTTCATGACCTTGATGTTTTTCACAACTCTCTGTCTTTGTTCTGATCCCAGCTTTGCGTGGTTGTGTCTTAGTTTCACATATTGTGCAACTTCCCTTCTCCTCCTTTTTATTATGTATGCATTTTGCGCCTTCGGTTACATGTATGTACACTTTTCTTTTCAAGATTATTTTTTATTCATTGTTTTTTTACTGATACTTCCATGCTGTATTTCTTTTTCTATGTATACGTGCGCCAGCACCTAGACCTCACGGTTGTTCCTGGGCACGATAAATAAATGATTGATTGATTGATTATTCGATTTGAAAACATATATACACTTGCCAGCCTGCTCCTCGCTTTCCCTTTCCTGTCAACTGCCACCGGGAAGGGCACAACGCCTGCTTACTCTTCCGAAAGGAAGAGACAGAAACTTAGTCCATCGAGAATTAATCCAATCGAGGAAATAAATCACGTAAACTCTAAACTGAATGTAGACAATTAAAAAACGTTATCAAACGTTGAGACATGAACCTAAACTGTCGCTAGGGATATGTGCACAACTGATATTGCGCAAGACTCTCTAAGGTTTGTATTAGAATAAGTCTTCGAATGGCACGAGGAACGCTTGCAATTGGAAGGCGCTTAGTTTCGCGTTAATAAAATATGTTACATTTGCCTTTCGAAGTCGACGAGGCCGCCTTTTCAAACGGCGCCATGCGCCGCATAGTGGGAGTAATAGCTTGCTTCCTTAATTAAAGGACAAGATTGTATAAGGTTGCGTAACATTAGCTTCATTATGTGCACGCGCATTTTGCGTCCACTTTTCGTTCATTGTACACGCCCTTTTAAAATTGAAAATGGGTGTCTGCGCGAACGTGTCGCTACTCTGTGTATGTATGTATGTATACGAAAACAGACCTCAATGGTCCACTGTGGTCCAAATGTGCGCCTCTGGAGAGTCGCTCGGAACAGTCCTCTGTTCCGTCTCTCTCTGTCTCCCTCGATACTCCAATACGTTTTGTTAACTTGTTATCCTTTCTATTCGAATAGAAACTAATTTTTGATAGGGAATAGCAGGCGCTATTCTATTCGTATAAGAAATTCCGAATATTCGCGCACCCCTATGAAAAGTACTTTCGCGAAATAGCTGCAGCGATGGGAAGTAGCCAAAGGAAAGCTTTTTCGGCAGATATATATTTTTTGTCTCTCTCTTTTGAAATGCATCATTTTCTCTTCATCGTGCTCCTCCGTATCCAAACAAGAAAAGCCCGGTGTGCCGCACCCCTTCGTATCACCGAAAGTGATCGCTGTCGCCCCTGTTTTCTCCTCTGTGCTGCCCGAAACAATCAAATCACATCTGACACCGGCATTGCGTTGTATAGGTGTGTGTGTGAGACAGGGGAGAGCTTGGAGCAGCACCTGCATGCCCGCCCCGATCGCTGTCGCCATGCAGGCTGCGCTGTAAACAATCTCTTCGCTCGACGATATTATTACGCGAAGGGCTCTTTGGGTGACGCCTTCGAGCTCTGACATAAGCTGCGTGGGAACGCCGACACGATGGCGCCCGGAACCACCGTGCGGTGCGAGATGGCTCCGAGCTTTCGTCTTGAGCCTTCGCGTCTGTAGAGGAGCGGGCGCGTGTTTGCAATTTTGCCGTGAAACTGAAACGTCCGAATGTTGATACCTCGTCTGTCGATCTTCAATTTCGGTCGTAAACATTACTTGCATTTTTCTGTGTGGCAACGCGAACTTGCTCGGTACTCTCCCATCTTTGTGTACGTTAGTTGTTTATTATGCTACAACATCGTGCTTGGACCTTTGAGGCCCCTCGGCGGATGCAATACACCCCTTTGGCCTCCGCTTCACGGCAACTGTATAGACTGACCCGACCGTCGGAAATCGGTAGTTTCCTTTCGCTGTCCTACTCTCCAGCCTTCGTCTTTCTCTCGTGCTTTCAATCTTTCCTGTCTTCTACTCACTTCTGTATTACTTCCGATCATCCAGGCAGCGATTGTTAACTTGTGGGGGTAACCAACCTTGGTATAACATATTTGGTTATAGTGGTTGTGTATATAGCAGGCATTGGTAGGTCTTGTTTCACACAAATCCTGTCGCGTCCCTTTGTTGGGCGCCGCTTCCGAAATCAGTTGAAACTTTATGGCCGCATCATTCCCCCGACTGTCCAATTGTCATCTTAAAGTAAGAGGGTGCACCGATGAATCTGAACTTTTTCGCCAAGCCCAAAGAAATTTACCCACGCTAACACGTGATTCACAGCGAATCCCCTGACAAGGCCGTAAGAACACCGTGTCCTTTTTCTTGTATCGAAATTCCTTACTGACGCACTGGGCCCTGGATACAAAGCTACGAAAATGGCCCTGGTGGTGACCTTCTCGAAGTCCATGATAAAGTCTAACATAACAAACTGACGAATCTCGTTTCATTTGGTGACATCCCTATCTCAATTACTTCTTATCATTCCTTGAACAGCACACGAGGAGTGGTATCAGAACAGGACCTGCTTGATTTGATTGAGACATAGCTCCTTTAGGGCTGGAGAGAACAGCATCTTACAAGCGTACGGCGCATCAAAATCAGACGTGACAAGGAAATCCAAACCAAACACCTCATTCTGACATTTTGTACAAGTACACTACCCGACTTCGTCGAAACAGGCTACATCAAAATCCACTTACATTGTCCCTGTGCATCCCCCCCCCCCCCCCCCCCACGTGCACTCAGTGCTCGCTCTCTTCCTCTGTCTCCCCCTTCCCTTACTACCAGTGTAGGGTAGCAAACCGGATGTTCGTCTAGTTAACCTCCCTGCTTTTCCTCTCCTTGCTTTCTCTCTCTCTACCTAAGCTTGCAATGGCTCCGGTTCTACTAACTTTCTTCCGTGATTTTTTTTAGCTAATACTCAGTCTTTTATCTCAAGTGCTGGTCAGTTAATCCTTCCATCTTCTTTGAATCCCAACGCTTCAGAAAGGTGGTACTCCCTACGGGTATCGGTGGGTGAATATCTTGGCATTCGATTACTAAGCTAGGGAACTTGACGGCATCTAGTGCAGGACGTGGCAGTTAAATTAGATGGAACTTGACGGTGGCACGGCAGAGGGCGACAGAGGCACTTACATACCAGCCCACCCGTAACGTGTTTGCGGCTAATTACACAACTTTTTGATAGGTTGCTTACTATTGCTACACGCTATCTGCATGGCGAGGAACCATTTGATACCGTTTTGATGTCCAGACAAGTCACCCAACCGACCGTTCTTCTTTCTAGAAGTGGTTACAAGATAGCCAGGCCCGAATTACGCCAACCCCGTCTAAAGGAAGCTAAGAAGATGTCATCAAAAGCATTCCACATCGCCAGCGTTAAACTTTGTCGCGCTATCTGGTAGGTAGAAATCAAAACATTCCCTTTCGGTCGCTCTCGGTGGCGTCTTATGTCTAACAGCGTCAAACCTAACTGATCTCATTAACGACAAACGTCGCCAATATTTTGGCCTCAGCGTGAGATGAGACTAAGCGAAGGCTGATTTTAAGTTTATTTCTTGCTCTCACGACGAAGTAGCAACCGCGAATTAGATTAAAGTGGGCTGCCTGCGTGGCTGGCTGGCCAAAAACAGGTCTGGCTGGCCAAAAACGGGTATCTCTCTTGAAAATCACATGTGTACGGTTCCCTCAGATTTCTTCCAGGGCTCCTTGCAGTCGGTTGCTCATAGCGTGACCGAGATGTCGCAGAGGAGCCCCGGTAGCTGGCGGTGGTCATAGTTTCGTTTTTCTCCGCCAAGTGATGCGAGTGATGACGTGGTCTGACACGACGACGAAGAGGACGAAGGACACGCCAACCTAATTTCGACTGTTGTCGCAGTAAGAGGAAATGTTCTCAAGTGTTTCCGCAGCAACGCATGCCTGTTGCGTCTCCTGTATACGCTCCCCCGCCCGTGGGTAGAGCCTGCAGACCTTTTACGGCACCATACTCACGAGCGACGCCATATTTGTTCACGTGACAGCGGCCGCCATTGAACGCCTTCTGATCGGCGTTTGCTCGCTTGTTTGCAATGGCCACGGCCGCCGTAGGCACGGCTTAGACAGTTTCGGCCTACACGTTGAGCTCTCCGCTCTTCCACATTTTAAACAAATAGTACTAAGCGATTTCGCGGCGGAGCGTTGCTCGAATGGCGGGTGGCGGCTGATGCCTGCTTGCTCGCGATTCAGAAGGCCTTCAATGTCGGCGGGCCTGTGGCGGCCCCTGGTGCACGGTGCGCAGAATGATCGCTGCAAATAGTCCCCGTTTCCCTTTTGAAGTTTGTTTCGACTGAGCATGGCCTGTTTTGTCTTGATCACAAGCGCTACTGCCCGGCACATTATTGCTGTAACATTTCACTTAGGCCATCTTTGTGTTCTCTTTTCTCATTTCCTTCGGGACATTATTTTACCTTCTTTTCATTTTCTCTTGTTGCGGGACAAATTCGAGCTACGGCGAAAGTTCGGAAGAGGAGAGTCTTTTTAAAGAGCAGTCTGCTTGAGAGCCGCCGTTTGATTGTCTCATTTGTTTTTTTGTTTTTTTTTAAACCAAGGAACGCGTCAATTTTTCATACGTACTCCCACCTTGTCCTTTCGATTGTACTTTTCGCCCCCTTCTTTTTTCGAGAGGAAACGAAAAAAAAAAAGAAAGGAAGGAAACATCCCACGACAGAGAATAAATGGTCACTAATGACGAACCTCTTCCCGGGGCACTTCCGGCATTGCGGTAGCGGAGGCCTGAATAACTTAAACGACGACGTCTGTTCGCGCCATCTTTCTCTTGGTCGCGCGCCTGTTTTGTTTTTCTCGCGGCTACTTCTCACTCTGGCGCTTTCCATTCTCCGTCTTCTTCATTCTCTGCGTTAAAATTGCGTCCTTTGTTCGAGGCTCGCTTTATCTCCCCTAGCTTTCATTGCTTCTTTAGCTGTTCCGTGAAAGAGCCGGGCGCTGGAGTCGCGCTCATGTTGTTCAGACTTACGCCGTTTGCTTATGCTTTCTTCTCGGGCCTTTCGCCATATCTAAGAGCCCCCCGCCCTCCCAGCCTCTCTTTTTTCTTCCTGTCTTTCTTTTTTCTTTTTGCACCGGCGCTCGAATCTTTTGATGTTCCTTTCTTCTCCAGACGCTTTAGCATCGGGCCTCTCTTCTCATTCCTTTATTAACGACCGACCACGCCGGCAGCGCAGCCCCCGGGACGGGAAAGCGGAAGGGAGCGCCTAGAACGCCGGCAGGTCTCGTCCGCGGCGGCGCCCGTGCCCGGACGTGATGAACGGGCTTTCCCGCGCGGCATTCTAGTGCTGAGGGAAAGCTGCCGCTACCGCGTCTATTGATATGGGGGGAAACTGGCAGTGCTGCTGCGGGGCACGTTAAATAAGAAATCAAAGATAGGAATAAGGAAATGTGCTGGTAATAGCAATAATTGACGGCGAAGGCGATGTGCTTGAAAACAAAGGGGACCTGCCGCCGGTGATCCTTTTCCCGTGGCCTGGGGTGAGCGAGGGCAGGCGACGACGCAAACGCATTAGGAAGGCGTCCGAGGAAGAAATGCGAGAAGGGCTGGCGACGAGCAGGTTCGATCCCCGCTGCGTATCAGACAGCGGCTCCGTGCGTGAGGAAAAGTATAAAGCGCAGCTTGCCACACGACGCTCGAGTCATCGATCGCCCGATGTGCGGCGGTGCTGTCGAGCAGTATGGCAATTGGCGCTGCTGTAAACGCGGCCACCTGACGAATTGAGTGCGATCATTGTTTCGGCTTCCATTATTCTCCGCTCACCAGCTTTCGTTCTGGTTCGGCCATTTTTTTCTATACCTCTCGGTAGTGGCGCTATACAGGTTTTCTTCATCTATATAGTATATAAAAGGCTGTGAGCGTAGTGAACGTGGCGTACTTGCGGATCAGTGAGGCGGATATATCTTGCCTCTAGTTACTTGAGTTTGAGAAAAATAATTTTTAAATTGAGCTTTTTATTAGAGCCTCGGGGACAGTTTATATCGCAAATTTGGAGGAAGTAACATTTTAATGCTCCCGTATTTCTAACAATCCTGCAAATCGCACGTAATTCGAGATGATTATCACGAACTTTCAGTGCTCAATCCAGGCAATATCGAAACCGATCGCGTCCCGCTACTACTTGAGACGGAAACGCCCCGGGGCAAAGAGTGTGTGAAGTCTGAATGATGGCGCGGCATATGCTTGGCAGGCAAAACGTGCCCTCTCAGCAGTATTGTCTGGCCGCGTCGTTGCAAAACGTTGTCATCACTATAAGAAGGCCTTGTACTTATTGCTGGTGTTGGGTGAACAAATGATAGTGCTGGCATTGGGTGACTTAGAGGAGGAAAAAAAGTGAGAAAACAGGGGTGTTAATCAGGAATGTCTGGTTGGCTACCCCACCATGGGGGAAGGGAAATGGAGAAAATAAATATGAGACAGTAACGGAAAATGCGGCGAGTTCGCGCGCGGAGGGCGCCACGAAGTCGGGCGTTCACACATGCCAGTCGCCCGCCCATCACCATTGTGTTGGGCGGGGAAATGCGATTATTCAACGGAGCATTGCCCTACTGGTTTTAGCTAGATGAGATGGTTGGAAAAGGCGGGATTTAGGGGGGAGAATTTACCGATCAATGAGATCTGTACGTACGCATAGAGATAGACATTTTTTAAGCTGGGCCACGCATATGGGTCCTCCACTGGAGTGCCTTACGACGGATAAAATTAGCTAGACGGTTGGTGCACCTGCTTGCTTTGTACCTGCTTTGTGAGCTTGAGCTTAACGCTCACCGTCTTGCAAATTGTCTTCTTCGTAATGTGCTGGAGGACTCGGCGCTTGCGTGGTCCAGCTTAAGGTTTGCCCAGTTGTACGTCGTAGGCGTTCCCAGTGGCGCGTTCGTACACTCGATGACCTGCCGACGTCTAAGGTGTAAGCTTACACTTAACTTGAGGAGAACGCAGCAGTTATGGTTGCATAGATTGGATGGATGGACAGATGGCGTGGTTTTAATGCAGGAAAACATTAAATACATTCCTCTCGAATCCAAGCTGAACAAGTAGATCAGCATGCGATATACTGCGAACCCGTGCCTTTTGGACAAGTATAAACATTGGAAACTTGAAAAGTGTTTGGATAGAAGTTGATTAAAAGCCTCAATTACGTTGGCGCTCTTTGACCATACTTGGCCCTTGCGCCAGTAAACGCTATACATCATCATCAGCCTCAATTGCGCCAAGACGCGCTGTTCTTGCTCTACTTAAATCCACTTGCGTTGTACTCCAGCATGCATTTCTCGCTTCACCGGCCCCAATCTGGCTTGTCTCTTTAATAGCACTGCTAAGCCCTTCCTGGCCACGTGTACAATAGCTGCGGAGTTCCCATGTGCTTTCGTGGATGTTCGCGCACGCGTTCTCTTCAGCCGCACGTGTTTGCCTCCCAGTCTGTGCGGTTCTTCATGTTGCAGTCCTCGTTTCCCTACTTCCGCGAGTGCGCACACATGTGTGCCTCTCGGAGACCTCTCCGGGATGGCGTTGCCTTGTTTACAGTTTTGCCGCGCATATTGAAAACGGCGGTGTCTCTGCGCTCGAGTTCGGAGATTGCGTTGGCGCTCTGCTCCGCACTCTAAAGGCGAGTGCCGGATCTGCCGACACCGCCGATGCCAGCAGCAAGCGCGTGGCAACGCTTTGGCCTTTACTCGACAACAGCGCTGTAGCGATTTAATTTTTTTATGCATTTGGAACCGCCTGTTATTTTCCTTTCCCGAATGCACGTGTGTGGTCGTATTATTATTATTATTATTATTATTATTATTATTATTATTATTATTATTCCGTAACAAGAATCTCTATAAAGCAGACCAAGAGCATAAAACGTTAGCGATGATTAGAATATGCTATCTGCTTTCTTTGATAACCTTCTGTAGCACGTTCGATAACGATCAGCTGCGATAATTATGCAGGAGACTCATCTCTGTATTTCCCACACTTGGACTTCCACGGGACATCCCCACCCGGACAGATTATAGCCCTAGAAAGATAAAGAAAGGGACTATTTAATGAAAGGCTGGATAGGTTTGCCCTGGCGGTATGCGTAAGTTACGCTGCACCATGTGGAAACGATGATAAAAAAAAAAAAAATGGGCAAGTTTGCACTCGGTCGTGCAAAGCTTAGGCACAGCGAAACTGTCAATCCTCAAGTCTTACTGGCTGCTACTGCTAGGTATTAACTTGGTTGCTGCTAGGTCTTAGCTTGGTTTAACTTAACTACGCATGTAGGGAAGGTATTCTCGAGCGATCGTTTTCGGAGGTACCTTCCCTTTCGCGACATTTCACGTGACTAGCGCTGGACGCGTCGGCGCCTACGAGCGACAGCGTTCGTGGCATGCAACAAACGCAGGCAGGCAGGCAGGAGCCGTGTCTGTGTCGGGCGAAGCGAGCACGCACATGCGCCGGCGGTTACTAGGCAACGCGAGGTGACGTCATCGATACTGCTTCGGCGCACGCGCGGCTAGGCAACGTGGGCGGCGTCGGCAGCGGCTCTGCGCGTTGCCTCGTTGGTGCTGCTACAATTTTATTGCGATAACAATTATATGGACACTCAAAACCAGATTTCTGCCGTCATCGTCGCCGTCGTCGTGAGGTTCCGTATGACGTCAATGGAGATGAAATCGTCGCCGCGCGCCGAACGCTGTATGTGCGAGTGAAAGGACGCGAGGGGCGCGCGCTTTCACGGGGAGTGAACGCACGGCGGAGAACAAACGCGCGTTCTGCGCCGTGCTCTCTTAAGGGCTGCAGAAGTAGGCGTCTCTTTCCTCCTCTACAATCACCATATATGTAGAGCAAACGCGCCTTCTTCCTACGCGCGAGAGGCCATGGGGGAGGGGGAGGGAAGGGAGGCGACGTTTAGCTGCGGCACCAAGTGCTTATTTATATCAGAGGCTCCGGCAACAGTCACCAACGCCGCACGCATTTTGAGCGAACGCGGGCAAAACGCCGACGGCGTCGACAACAGTTCTGCGTGTTGCCGGTGCTGCTGCATGTCCAAGTTTATACAGCTGATAAAGCTGCTATCATTACTCCGTATAGCTCTCTTCAAATTTGCTATCGCAATTGATGCTTCGCCTTGCAGGTGAAACTGCGACAACTTTTTTTTTTTTTCTCGTTCCCTCTCCTTAACGTCCCATGTCAAGGCAACATGTACACGACACGGGGAGGAGGCGAGGCACACGCCGCTCCGCGAGGTGGTTGCTAGGCAACGCAGTGATGTCATAGCTCGGGAGGTTTTGCGACAGCAGGCGCTACTTATTGCGGTTAGCTAGAACAGCTTCGCTGTTAATAAAATGATACGCACAGGGCATGTCACAGACTCTTTAACATGCACGAAAAGAGTGAAATTAACACAAAGAACACCAAAACCCGCAACATACAGGATCGAAAGTATTCCGTTGAGACCAGCGTCTCCCAGAAAAGTTGTAAGCGCCATGGTAGCGCAAGACATTGCACCGTTGTAGCGACAGGGACACTGGGATCTTAGCCGTGCTTGACGCCGGCGTTGTTGCCAGCCGTGACGCATGAGCCCCCGCGGCCAGGGAGCTACGAGTCGGCCAAAAGGACCAAACTTCCTCGGATTTTGTAACGAGTACGAAATGTAGTGCAGAAAAGAAAGAATACACTCACGGCTCGTGTGCGGATTACCCGGAAAATTTTCCACGTCTCCTCTTTTCGGTAAATATCCGTTACCGGCGGGCTGCAAGAAATCCCCCTCATTTGCCTCCTTGTGTCTTCTTTATTTTAACAGCGGAGCTGTTTATCGACCGTCAGTCCGCGTGTCGCGAACAAAACCTCGCTGAGCGATGACGTCACCTGCGTTGCCTAGCAACCATGCACCTCGCGGAGCGGCGTGTGCTTCGCCTCTCCGTGCCGTGCACATGTATGTTGTCTTGACATGGGAAGTTAAGGAGAGGGAAGGAGAGCATGCGCGCGGCGCGCGCTATGCTCGGGAGAGAGAAAGAGAAAATGAGAGCGAGAGAGAGAGAAATTGTAGCAACACCAACGAGGAAATGCGCAGAGCTGCTGCCGACGCCGTCCGCGTTTCCCCGCGTTTGCGCCGAACGCGCGCGGTGTCCGTGACTGCATTAGGCGCTTCTGGCGGCGGCGGCAGGTTTCGATCAGCCACGCTCCGGCAAGTGTGGACGCGCAGCTTGACAGTGACGTCACTGGGGAGATAAAACTTGGAGCCGCCGCGACGGCGGCAGTACTCTCGTTGACTCTGTGGCGAGTACATTAAGCCTTGACATGGGATGACCAAAGAAGATCCGGACACCCGAAGAAGAAGCCGCTCATCTTGAAGCGCGTCGCGCGGCCAAGCGAGAATCTGCGCGTCGGCGGCGAGCCGATTCGGAATACCGTGCCTAGCAGCACTTAGCATTTCCTAGCAAAACTTTAGCCAAGCCTAGTAAAACCTGGAAGAAGCGAGGTCGATCACCAGCTCCGCTGTTTACTTCAGCCTTGCACCACTAGTGCAAGCTGCCCACATATTTTCTTTCTTTTTTTTTTTTTGTACTCCGCGGTAGTGGTGTACGTATTTCGGCCGTGGAATCCTAGGGCGCTCGTCGCAAGGGTGAGCTGGGACAGTGCAACCCGAGTCATCGAGAGTGGCATGGAGGCGGGGCGGATCAACCGCGAATACGAAATGCGGTGGATGCGTGACGCGCCATTCTGCATCTATGCTCCGTGTTTGCGCTTTTCGAATTCACTCCTCTCTCTTCAACTCCCATTATCCCTTCCCCGTGCAGTGCTGTTGAGGTGACCTCATATCGAGAGACAGTTAGTGCTGCACTTTTATCATCACCCTCATTAAAAAAAAAAAAAGCCACTTACTACTACGCGCATGCCTCGGAGACGCGTTCAGCGCCCGAGGACGTGCCTGCCCGCGCGTGTTGATGTTTGGGGTATACGCTCTCTGATTTTAATCTAGTTTGCCTCGCCCCGTGGTGTGTCCCCGGATGCGAGGTTACTTTGGTCACGGTGCCAGTCACATCGAGACGCGTTCGTGGGTTTTCATCGACCTGCGTCGAAGAAAAGGGTACCGTGGACGCGAGCTGAGTGTTTGTAAACAAAGGAGCTTGCACGGATCGCGGCAGTGCAGCAGGCACATCTACATTTTTTTTAATGGCTGCGCATGTGGGAAAACAGGAAAATAGCTGAAAGCAGTTTGACATGCACATGTCTCCTATGCGGAAACCATTGGCGGTATAGGGTGAAAGTTTAAAAATAAATTAACTAATGAAATAAATAATTGAGTAATTCATTAGCAGTTTAAGTGTACAATAGTCTGCTGCGTGGTGATTGGCCACGTGGTATCATTATTAGATTGTGAAAAAATTCACGCCAGTTTAGTTTGCCGGTTTTAGCACTTTCAGCCGCTCTTAATGGGACGGCAGTGCCCCTGCATCTACGTAAACTCACCAGTTTCAGCTTGTCTTAATACGACGGACGACGCGCGCTCTTGCCTTGTGGCACTGCCAACAACGCAGACTCCTTTCTCGCTTTCTTTTTTGCGCGCCAGGTGGGAGATGCCGTCAGAGTTCGTCTCACAAAGCGAGTGGCCTATCTTTATTTTCTCGAAGCAAGTCGTATACGTGCGGAGCGCTTTGTTATCCAAGCAGTGGCCGTCCCTGCACCACTGCGTGTCGTTTGCTTATTCCTGCGTTGTGTGTCCAAGCTGACGTCACGCACTGGGAAGGCCCCACCCATAGCTTCCTATGCCCCACCATGTCTGATGTGCAGGCTGCGTCTCCCGAAGACAAACAACTCCTCGAGGTCAGCTAGAAAGGCATACTTGCCGGTCGATGCTATAGTGCCATGTAGAGCAAACAACACTGCGAACCCCGGTTGGAAGCCTTCGCTGTTTCATCTGGTCGAAGCTTCGCCTGATTGAAGAGCAGCGGCACTCTCGAAAATTCACGTCGCGAGACACGGCCACTTCCCATCGTCGTGCGAGCCGACCTTTTGAGGTGTAGCGCTACTGCGGCCTGCGTTGCCCTTGGCACTCGACCTATATCTGACGAGCGCGATGACGACGTGTGGCGTGCAGTGGACAGCGATATTCTCCAATTCTCCTGCCTCATCAAAATAAAGTTTTGTCTCTCTCTCTTCCAATAAATAAGTAAAACCATCTGTGCGATGTTTACTGGAAAACAATAGTTGAGGTGGTGTTGGCCCTTCGAATTGCGCCAGAAGGCCACGCTCTCGTATTGTTTATGGAGGCCAGTACGCTGTTCGCGTGGGACGCAAGCGAAACGCGTCTGGCGCACATGATTGCACTGCTACGCGTTGATCGTGCGTTGCGCTTTCACATGCGTAAAAGCCGAAACAGTCGCTGATTAGAACCCGACAGATATAGCGCAACCTCCACGTAAGTCTACGCACGACTTGACAGCATCCACAAGTTCAGTGCGTGCTCGGACAGCGCAGCTAAACGGTAGTGAACGAAACACGAGCTATCGCGGGGCAAACGTTTCTCGTGCTGTCGCGCTCTCTCTTGTTCGTGCTCGTTTAGCTGCGCTGTTTCAGATTTAAAAGTGAACCAGTTAGCCCTCTTTGGGTACAGCGCGAACGTAATATAATGGCGCACTGTCGAGAGCAACTTTATTTCGCATCTTGCCATGCATGGGTTGCCGGGAACGGCTTAGAAAAGCCAACAACAACGTTGTTGGCTTGAAGGGCACCATACCCCTGATGACATTCATTGGCAACAGCTGCTGCGAAGAACATAATAGTGAGAGCAAGTCGGGAAAGCGCGAATAGAGTGTTACATGTTGCGGCAAAGATGAAGATAATAAAAGGAATAGCAGGCGACAATAATTATGACAATGTAGAACATAGGGCGCCAACAAACGAAATGCACATAATGGTAAAAAGAGTTAATAAAAATGGTGTTGTCAGGCGACAGTAATGTGGTACCTTTTCCATACAAAAAAAATATCACTAAGTAGCAATAATGGTAGCATCACATCTACAACACAGTATGCAAGGAATCAAAACATCGAGTCAGCAAATACGCCTTTCCTTTCCAGATATGCGGAGAGACGGTCGCGGACCATGGTCTCCGAGATGGTGCGCAATGCCTCAATGCTGACGGGCTTACCGGGTTTGTGAATGAATGTGACCATCGAAGTGGTCCATTCCGCGGGGAGGGGTTCTCTCTCCCATACTGTGTTGATTAAATGTAAGAGCGAGAGGTATGCTGAGTCGGGAAGGTTGGCCAGGAGAGTGACCGTAATACCATCCCGGCCTGGGGCAGTACCTCGCTTCATTTTGGCCTGCGCCGCCCGAAGATCGGGAAGCGTGAAGGGGGCGTCGAGTTCGGGGTTGGGGAGCCCGGAGTAGACGTACTCCGGGCCCTTGGGGTCGACGGTAAGACACAGATAGCGGTCGCATAGGTCGTTCGCGAGTTGGCTCGTTGGGCCCTGGTAGGCATAGTAGGCGCGACGAAGTTGGCGTTGTGTTTCCCCGCGGGTAGTGGAAGGATCCAGAAGGCTCCTAAAGAGTCGCCACGTACTCTTGGAGCGCATCTGACCTGCTGCCTTCATGCAGGTATCGACCCAATTTGTGTCCGCAAGCTGTGCAGAGTAGTCGGCTGCTTCCGCGGTAAGCGCCTGTATGCGGGAGCGAAGCTTACGATTTAGCTTGTATCGTCGCCATCGGCGGGTAAGGCTGTGGCGTGCCTCGCAAAGGTGGAGGAGGTGGGGATCTACTGCGGGGGCTGAGGTGGAGGTACAAATGCATCGGGTGTATGATTGATGTGTGTGGAGGGCGTATGATGCCCATGCCTGGTAGTCCTGCGGGGATGGGAGCAGGGGGAAAGGCGTGGTGCGAAAAGCTGACCAGTCCGTGATGCGGGCTGGGCCCCGGATTTGGCGCATTTTCTACGTCGGGAAGGCAATCCGAAGCAGGAAATGATCACTGTCAAGAGTGTCTTCGAGGTTCTCCCACGTAACATGTCTAATGTTTCGTGTGAGCGAGAGGTCCGGGCAGGTATCGCGTGTCAATGAATTTCCCAGGCGTGTGGGGCTGGGTCGGTGAGCAGCGTGAAACCGAGAGTAGAGATAAGCTCGCGCTCTGCCCGTTGCATCTGTCGCATAGCGCGTGCTGGGACCGTAATCTACTATATAGCTAACACTGTCTAAATAAAAGTGTTACATCGGCAGTTTGTGGTTGTCTAACGTCACTTGTGGCCGCGGTGCTTGTATAACATCGTCTAATGCCAATTGGGGTGGTGGTACTTGCCTAACATCGGCAACAGCTTCGCTGTACCACCACTTTTACAGGGTGGAATGGAGGCGGACCTTTTTACAGCCGTCAGCGTCGCCGTCGGCGTAACCGAGCGAACGATCTATTGGCACGGGAGAGCAGCGCATCAGAGAGAGAATGACAATGATAGCGTAGAGAGCGAGAGGAGAGTAGCGACCGAAGAAACACAGCGCTGCATGAGCGGAGGTCCGTTTGCGGCGGATCAGAGGTGGGGCCAGAGTAGCGCGCTGTTGTCCCTTCGCCGATGACTTCAGGTGTCCGGTAAACGCGTCCGCCGATACCATAATTGGAAACGAAGCGGTGCATGAGTATGTCTTCGGCGACTGCTGTGAAACGCGCCCTCGCATCAATGCAATCTGCCGCATAGCACATTGTCCGCGCCAGCGGGCAGCGTTCGCTTAACAATGAGCGACGCAACCGGTGGAAAACGTGCTTCGTCTGCCGCTGCTGCTAAACGAGCTGCCCGAGCAGAGGCTCAGCGACGCCGACGCCAGAATCCACAGGTTCGCGAGAGGACCCCGCCGTTCTTGTCGCCGAAGCTCATGTATCACAAAATCAAAACACCTATGGAGCTGCGCTGAAATTTCGCGCTACGGGGTATCGTAATCGTCGGTGAATTATTTGTTGTTGTTCCTCGTTGCCCGACTGACTGATTGAAAAACTTTATTGGCCGAAGTATTGACAGGGAGGGTGTGGAGCGATCCTTAACGGACGTTCCTTATAAACAATATAGGTGGGCTCCTCATTGCAGGAGCCCATTGGCTATAGCCGAGGCTCGGGCACGCACGACCAGGGCCTTCTGGCTCGCCAGGTCGGAGCAGCCGATCAGGGCCACCTCAGTTCTCCCGGGTAGGGTTGGATTATAGGGGGAAGGTGCGGGGTGGATTATCATGCCCACACCATGTGGAAAATGTCCGAAGACTTTTCCTCACAGTGTGGACACTTCCCTGTGCACGCAGGGTCGAAATGTTTAGGACTGCCGGGCACAGCAGTGTTCTAGTATAGAGGCGAAGGAGTACACGCTCCTCCGCCTTCGTGAGACCCTTACAGGGCTTAGGAAAGATTGCGTGGCCGAATTGGTAATGTTGGGTGCTTTCCTTAAAGGTAAAAGCCGGATTGGGTTCGAAGTCCGCTTCGAGGGTAGGCGAGGGCGATGCCCGGAGAGCGAGGGCAGCGGCGTCAGCCGCTTCGTTGCCCTCGAGACCCGTGTGTCCGCACGCGTGCTCATCCCGCTTCGGCAGCTTCACGCGCACCCTCTCCTGGCGACTCTTTGCCGTTCTGTCGGCTCGCCGCGTGAGGGTTTATATTGTTACGTAATCGCCACGTGCGCACCCGCGTCGCCTTTGGCGTCGCGCGGCTCTGCGTGAAAGAGCGCCGACTCCCTGAATATGCTCCACCGATTTCATAACGGGTTGGGATTCCCAAGCTGAATATTTTGAAGCGCAGACGGACAGGACAGCAAAGGTAGAGGACGTCAGCGCACGTGCTTTTTTCGGCCTACTGCCCGCACACCGCTTTCTGATCTCCTCCATTTTATTGAAATATTTATTGGTTGTTTCTCTGGAAGTGATGTCGCTTAGCCGTCGCCACTACCACGGTCCGCTGTCTCACTTGTCTGTCGCCGCAACGAAAGTGGAAGCTACGCACACTCGGCAACAACAAAGAAGAATTTAAAAAGAAGGTATGAAGTCAGTATAACTGAAATGCTGCTACTTTATCGGGGGACAAAAAAAAAGAAAAAAGAAAGGCTAGTAGGACGTATTATAATCTACATTAAAAAATACTCTGCACTTGTTGATGCCATAAGTCAGTCGTATAAATTGGTAGCCATGTATGGGGGTTCCCTTTAAGAGTGCACCTACTGTACATGGACGATACATTTCCTATTTTGAAATGACGATAACAGCCTACGAGAAGTATTATAAGCGCTGCTTGCCGTTACCTGGTTCCCGAAGGCCGCATACGACTAACGCAAATAGCGTGTTCGCGCAGCTATGTTAACCCGATCTCTTCACTACGGGCGCTACAGCGACGTCGAGAAAGTAAACCAACCGCTTCAGAGGACGAGGAGGAATATTATGGTGACGACGCAAGGCTACGGGGATCTTCGCTGATAAATTTTTGACTAACTTTATTGTTAGGAATAGAATGTATATACAAGGGTGTCCCAACTATCATGCACCATGATTTAAAAATGTGCATATGCCACGCAGCTGGACAGGACCAAGGTAATGTTTTTTGCCGTCGCTTGGAGATACTCATATTATTTATTGCATTCCGCCTAATTACATAGTTAGTCTTAATTAATTGTTTAATTTAGTCTTAATTAAGCAATTAATTAAGCAACGAAAACTTTCTTTCCCAGTCATAAACGATCATGTTTCGTTTAGAGACGTTCAGATCGTCGCAAACGTTTCTTCTGTAGCACTGTCGTATTGGGTGCCCGCAGCATGACCAGCGGCGCGTGATCTCGACGTTTTAAATAGACATCTTTTCTTGCTCTCGATGCTGTAGATTTTTTCGCGAATGGTTACCTGATCAATACTTTGAGAACAGTAATTTATCCTTTTTTTTATTTGTTCCTATCACTTCTTCGTGGGTATGTTATGACGTTCGTGTATCTTCATTAACTTTTTTTTCTATCTTCTTTTATCCATGCGTTTGTTTTGATGGTATTGTTATTTCGTTATTCTCGGTGTCCTTCATGGCTAATATTTAGAGATAGGCGCCCCTTACAGTGACCAAATTTCCCGTCTGTATCAGTAAATAAAGAAGTTGCCGGGAAAATCTGCCTGTTGCCATCGGGGATTTCAATCCGTGCCCGCAACATAGTCGCGTAATTGAGCCGCTAGTGTCACCACCCTCGTCAACATTGTCGAGCCGTCCGTCGCCGTCATTGTTGTTAAAAATGAAATTGCATTATGGGGTTTTACGTGCCAAAACCACCCTCTGATTATGAAGCACGCCGTAGTAGAGGACTGCGGATAAATTTAGACCACCTGGGGTTCTTTAACGGGCACCTAAATCTAAGTACACCGGTGTTTTCCCCCGTTGCCGTCGTTTCTTCTTTCCTCGGAGCGTTTTGCACGGACAGTCCTTCGACTCGCAGCTCCACGGATTCATGTGCGCACTCGCTCTCTCGTGACAATGTGGGATTTCTTTTCTCGCTCGCGGAGCTGCTCCTCTGCTGCGTAAGAAGCGCCAACTCACTCGGCTACTGCGCAGTCGCAGATATGATTGTCTTGTGATTCTTTCTGTGCGCGATGGTCTGCTGGCGAGTGATTTGTTGGCCTACTCTGGTAGAAGACTATCTACAGGACAATCGAAAAAGCTTGTCCCTTCGTTCTTGCGAGCGCTTCCTCTTTTTTTCATCCCTATACCCCCTTCCCCCAGTACAGTGTAGCAAACCGGACGTGTGTCTGGTTAACCTCCCTGCCTTTCTTCTCTTCTCTCTCTCTCTCTCTCTCTCTCTCTTTTCTCTGCATAACGCTATACTGTCGTGTGTAATTTGTTTGTGTTGGTGGCTGTTGTTCTCCGGTTTATCACTGCTATCGAAGTATCGCTAGGCGCATGACACGCCTACTGTATCGCAAATTTATGTTAATGTCGCAATTCTGTATTGAAAGAGACTTAATGGGAAATGGACTGTGTAGTGAAACTCGTCCCTCAACCGTTAGCCCAGGCGGCGGAGAAACGCGACACAGCGCCACCACCGACCACATCGTTCTGAACCTTCGTTACGAAGCTCTCGCGCGAGAGCACGTGCATTTCAAAGAGCTATAGCGTTGGCAGGAGAGAAGTATGCGTGAGGTCAAATACTACTCCAACCATGAACACTGGAGAAAGCGAAATAAATAAATAAAATTAGGCACATACACTGCTTACGTGTGGGCATGCGAAAGCATTATATCGTTTGTAGACCTCGCAACGTCATGAACGCGTTCATTATGTTCACTCTTGACGTGGCGGCACCTCCTCCCCAGTGTCTGCGCTGTCACGTGCCCAATCACGCACGCGCTAGGCCACACGGATGGCTGCGACGTGACGTGTGCAATCACGCACAGGCACACCTTGAGTAAGCCACAACTGTGGAGCAGCCGTGGCGTCGGGGAAGCTTGCTCGTCTCGCACCCCGGAGTCTGCAAGAGGGGGGCGTGAGTGTATAAAAAAAGTCTCTACAGAAAGGTCAATTCCGTTTTTGTCAGGGATGCGCATCATGTATGTGTCGAGTGTGATAAATGAAAACAAACGTAGCGATCTGGAGAAACAATAGGCGGTCACAGACAGCGCGAAGAACAGGGGAGGGGTCACGACGCAGATTAGACACAGAGGCGCTCCGTTATTGTGTGCTTCGTTTTGTGCGCGGTATTTTCCCCTGCGTATAAGCAGCCGACTAACCCGGATTTCCGCTTTAGATACGCGAGAAGTGTGTTTTGTTTATGGCATGGAGTTTTGAGAGGCTAATTAAATTTGGAGCTAGTTGTAGTTATTATGGGTCCACCCAGAGCGGCCAGCTTTCTTTCTTTTCCGCCTAAATTAGCTAAATTGGATTTGCAGAAAAAGAGATCGGGGATCGCGTGCGAGTCCTTCGAAGTTTATTTTATTACATTGTTTAATTTTTAAATTTAAAAAAATTTTGCGGGGAGGGAAGTGCACTGTTGCTGTCTGACGTTTCTAAATTTCCCTCGGAAGAAAGCGAACACCCTTCGACTGATTGCCTCTCCTTATTGAAGAGGCGAGTGGGGGGATAGTTTTATTTTGCTGTGCTTCTGTAATTGGCAACCAACCTTTAACCGTTAGTGTAATGGTTAGGTAGCTAATTAGTCGACCCATCGGTTATAATATAAGAAATTACTGGTGAACAGTTTCTACAAGCACTCTCTAGTGTTGCCGGCCTCGATGCTGGTGTTGTGCACTACAGTTTTTCCTCTGCATGATGAGGTTCAATTTTTCAAGGCTGCTTTATGCTTGTGCTGCCTGTATCACGCTCTTTCTGTCTTCAGGTTACCGATATTATTCCGACGCTATGGCCATAGTTATAGTGAGGCGTGCTAAAGACTACGGCGCCTAGCTGCGAAGAATTCTTTCTGGCGCGCAGGCGCATTGTTCGCGCACATCTGGAAGAAATGATGAAAGAAAAAGAAAAACGCAGATTCTTGAATCTTGCATTAAGCGTTTAATTCTGCTCTGACGTGTTTATGTCGAATTTTATGTATTGTGAAGAGATTTCCTAAGCGGGTCCTTTGTTTCTTGCGAATCAGATACTTCGCACCACTCCGAACTGGTCGAAAGGCGGAATTCATCTCACGTGAGACGCCTGCAGTCCAACGAAAGTCGCTCGAAAATTAACAACCCAAGTGAATTAGGAGCGTTGCGGCAGTAAACTGATGAAATGCAGTATTGCATTGGCTAGTATACACGTAAATGTATGGTCTGATTTCTTTGGCTCTATCTAAGTAGGCTCCTTCGTCTTCGGGCTTTATATTTTGATTAAATTCGGGGGAAGTAAAATCTGATGCTATTTTTAAAGAGGGAAACCGGGGAGAAATCGAGGTTATGCTTCTCTGCAGTCCAAAGTTTGGGATTTTTCTGGTTAAGCTTTAAAAACAATTAGCACAACAAATAGTCTTCTTTTGAACACAAGCGTTCTGTCTAATAAACAGGTGATATCACTCGCGCAAACATGTAATAACAGTATGGAAGTAGTTCATCTATAAGTAATCGTTGCCAGACATTGTTAATGCGTTTTAAGGAAACCATAAACAAAAACAATAAACAGACAAGGGTCCGGCGATCCGTTATTTGCGTGGTTTTCTGCACTCTTCTAACACGAAATAAAAAAAAAAGTACAAGGCGTGTTCTTGTAGCGGCTTTAGCTCTAGGTAAGATTATCCAACTGCTTTTCACGCAAAGCTCCTCTTTCCTGCGCACATAGCGCTCCAGCCCAGCGTATGCGGGACACTCGTGCGGCCCTTCAGGTGTCACGCGAGGCCGAACATCCCGCACAAATTTCGCGCGAACCCTCGTTGAAGAAAAAGTGGAAGAAAAACAAAACAGCGAACTTCCTGTAAAGCCCTTACATAGATGTTTGCGTATGAATATACTTGAACCCATTCGTCCGGCCTGCAACCGCGCACGTTCCCGCAGACGATGTAGTGAAGACCGACAGGTGCGCGGAAAAGCACCAAGCGTCGGCTCGTGTTTCGCGCCGTCGCGTGTCTTCGCGATGAGCAGCTCTGCTGCTCCCGCCCAATCGTACCTTTGCGATGATGCGTTCTCCGACCGACAAATCATGCAAATTACATATGCACGCGGTACGTGTGGTGCATACCCGCTGCCGGGTGACGTCGGACAGAGGAGGTGTCCTTGGGCAGCACGCGGACGTCCGTCTTCTCACTCGCTTGGGGATTTCCTCCAAGTAGGGGGGAGGGGGGGCAAGAGAGGATGGGAAGTTAGGGGACAGCCGCGGCCAGAATCCTTAAGGTCGTTCCGATGAAGTGGGGTCTTGACGTCTCTTCCATCGAGATGTCGGTTTGCTATCGCCGTATCAATGTTTGTTTAATATCCTCTTCGGTGCCATACTTCCCAGGGCCTCGGTAATGCCGTCGGCGATAATTTTTCACTGTTTCTGTCTGTCCTTATTTTTCATCCGCGTTAGTGTGTTTTTCTCATGTTCATCGAATGTTTCGTGCCTTTGTAAATAATGTATGTTTCTGTAGTCCGTCACTTTTTTCTTCTTTTTTTCTTTACCTACGATTAAGAAAAATACTGTCATAGCATATTCCTTGTACCCAAGCAGGTACCATTCGCCTCTCGATCAAAAAATCACGTGATCCGGCCCACGTTAAATACAACATACAAATCCTTGCGAGGACGCATACCTGCTACAGTCACAATGCATCACATCATCATCGGCCTATATTTATGCCAACTGCAGGACGAAGGCCTCTCCCTGCGATCTCCAATTACCCCTGTCTTGCACTAGCTGATTCCAACTTGCGCCTGCAAATTTCCTAACTTCATCACCTCACCTAGTTTTCTGCTCTCCTAGACTGAGTTTCCCTTCTCTTGGTATCCATTCTGTAACTAACTCTAATGGCCCACCGGTTATATATCCTACGCATAACATGGCCTGCCCAGCTCCATTTTTTCCGCTTAATGTCAACCAGAATATCGGCTATCCCCGTTTATTCTCTGATCCACACAGCTATTTTTTTGTCTGTTAACGTTAGGCCTAACATTTTTCGTTCCATCGCTCTTTGTGCGGTCCTTAACTTGTTCTCAAGCTTCTTTGTTGACCTCCAAGTTTCTGCCCCATATGTTAGCACCGGTAGAACGCAATGATTGTACACTTTTCTTTTCAACGACAGTGGTATAAGCTCCCAGTAAGGATTTGGCAATGCCTGCCGTATGCACTCCAACCCAATTTTATTCGTCTGTAAATTTCTTTCTCGTGATCAGGGTCCCCTGTGAGTAATTGACGTAGATAAACGTACTCCTTTACAGACTCTAGAGGCTGCCTGGTGATCCTGAATTCTTGCTCCCTTGCAAGAACATTATTTTTGTCTTCTGCATATTAATCTTCAACCCCACTCTTATACTTTCTCGGTTAAGGTCCTCAATCATTTGCTGTAATTCGCCCCATTGTTGCTGAATAGGACAATGTCATCTGCGAACCGAATGGAATTGAAAAACTTTATTGAGGTCCTTCGGAACGTGCACTAGCACGTATCGGGCCGCTCCCACGTCGGGACAGAAAGGCCTAGCCTCTCCGCCACGTCGAAGGCCCGTTGGACTGTCCATAGTTGTGCTTCAAAATCCGGACTGCGTAGAGCACCCTCCCACTTGGACGACGTAGCGTCATCGTCACCCCGTAACGCGGGGCACCGCCAGAGCATGTGTAAGTTTGCAAAGTCAGAGCAAAGCGCGCAAGTGTTTGACGTTTGAATTTCGGGATAGATCCTGTGTTAGAGTGCGGGGGTAGGGTATGCCCCGACCTGCGAGAGTCTGAGTCTCAATGCCTGAGGCCTGTTCAATTTACTGTGCGGTGGCGAATACTTCCGCTTCCCCAGATAAAAGTACTTAGTGAGTTCCTTGTACGAGGCAGGGGGATGCCCGTTGTCCGGAACCTCAGCGCCGCGCCATCCGGTAGCTACGGGGTCGACGAGTCCTCATGCAGCTCTGTGGGCCGACTCGTTGATGTTGGACGGGGCGCCCTCGATCTGTCCCATGTGAGCGGGGAACCAGACGATCGTGTGTTGCTTGATTTCCTTGTCCCGTAGGATCCGCAAGGCCGGTTTAGAGACGGTACCCTTGGCGAATGCTCGGACCGCCGATCTCGAGTTGCTATATATCGTCGTTCTTCCGTCGTCCAGCAGGGCCAACGCTTTGTGGCCTGTTCGGCAACCTCGGCCGCCGTCGTCCGGACCGTCGAGGAGTTTGTGATGTTCCCTTCTTGATCGACGCTGACTGTAGCGAACGCCTTTCCGTCGGGGTACCGGGCTGCATCGACGAAACCGAAGGTTGCTGAGATATTCTCCGTTGATCCTCACTCCTAAGAGTTCCCAGTCTAAGAGCTTGAATACTTCTTCAAAGCATGTAGTGAATAGCATTGGAGAGATTGTGTCTCCTTGCCTGACCCCTTTCCTGATAGGTAACTTTCTACTTTTCTTGTGGAGAACCAATGTTGCTGTGCAGTCCTGTAGATATTTGCCAATATATTCACGTATGCATCCTGTACTCCTTGCTTACGTAATGCCTCTATGACTGCTGGTATCTCCACTGAATCAAATGCTTTTTATAATCTATGAAAGCCATATAAAGAAGTTGATTGTACTCCGCAGATTTCTCTATTGACCCTTACCCCTGCTTAGGCCATTGAGCCATTCTTTTCATTAATGTTCATTCTCTTCTCTCTATTGCCTGATTGATAACATGGATATGATCCATCGTAGAATATCCCTTCCTGAAGCCAGCCTGTTCCCTTGGTTGGCTGAAGTCAAGTGTTGCCCTGATTCTATTTAAAATTACCTTGGTGAGTATTTTATACAGTACTGAAAGCAAGCTAATGGGTCGATAATTCTTCAATTCTTTAACGTCTCCCTTCTTATGGATGAGTATAATGTTGGCGTTCTTCCAGCTCTCTGGTACACTTGAAGTTGTGAGGCATTGCGTATAAAGGGCCGCAAGCTTTTCAAGTATGATATCTCCTCCATCTTTGATTAAATCTACTGTTATTCCATCTTCTCCAGCAGCTTTTCCCCTGGTCATGTCTTTCAAGGCCCTTCTAACTTCATCGCTAGTTATAGAAGGAGCCTCTGTATCCGGTTCATCATTATTTCTAATGAAAGTAGCTTGGCTGTTTTGGGCACTGTACAGGTCAGTATAGAATTCTTCCGCTGCTTTTACTATGTCATCGAAATTGCTGATGATGTTACACTGCTTGTTTCTATAGTGCTACCTCAATACTCACTTGTAGGTCGTTGTTCTCTCTTTTTTTTCTTTTTTTTTTAACCAGTGCACTCAGAGTATGCGCGCAGGTGTGCGACGCGCATGCATTTGATTGTGTCGTTCCAGATGCGTGCGTGTCACAAAATAAATAAATAAATGAGTGAATAAAACTGCTGCGGCGTCAAACCATCCTGGTTAAACCCGGCACGTCTAACTTTTAACGATCGAAAATGGGGTTTTACTGCGCAAGCGCTCTAAGGCTCAAATTGTTTACTCCTCAATCTTCGAACTGCCAGTACACACGAATGGGTGCACCCTTAATTGGGCTGATCACCACAACGGCAGGCCGCAGAATCCCCCTAGCGCAATATACGCGCAAACTATAGTGATCAGTTTTATGAAATGAATAAATTACGAGCATTATACGCGTAAAGCTGCGCCATTAAGTTTACATCTTGGTCACCAGGCAACCTTCCGCACCAAGGGTGGCAGCGGCGTTAACTTCGCCACCAGCTCAGACCACTGCAACAACAGTAAACACGACAGTGCTGGGCCTTGGAGCCCAGCAGAAGCAGTAAATTTAAGAGAAAGTAAATTTTACTCGTCAATGCATTTTGACCGCCAATGCATTTCTCCGCAAAGTTTGGGAATCAATATCTCGAAACTGGTGTCATCCTGAGAATTTGTTCACTGTGGATCCGCCTTGCGAACTCCATGGCTACAATTTGTAAATTGCAATATGGGCCATAAGGTAATCAGTTGAAACTTAATTAGTGATTTTTTAATAAGTCGATTATGCATTTCATTTTGTTGTGCAAGTAATGTCCTCCTCTAAGAGTAGACCAACTTATGAACTAGAATTGTGCTATCTGCCACAGGCAACCTTTAAAAACTTTTTAGTGTTCGCTGAAACACCCGTCATGTCATCTGAAACGCAAGACCGAGATTTGCAGATCCTCTCTTTCGTAAAGTCTACTTTGCGGGCGTACGGTGGTGGCCAGTGTGGCGACCGATTCAACAATGGGACAATTGGTAACGTCCTGGCGATTGGAGAAGTGCACTCATGCAAGAAAAGTATGGTGAATCTGGTTTCAATGATTTCCGCAAAAATAACTGCGGTTCATGATTTTGGCAACCCTTCCGCTATGTTCTTGGTATTCTTCATGCGACAGCCGTCGATAGGGGGCTCCCAGAAAATAGCTAGCCACGAAGCGCGTTAAGTAGTACAAGCTTTATAAGTCTGACTCCCGGTATATCTGTAATGACTACACAAGAAGCGGCGCCGATTCTTTCATCGGCTCCTTGTTCAGCCCTGCTCACACTCACCTGCTCTGGCCCACGGTTCTCGCCGCTCTCTGTCTACGGGGAGCCGGCTACAGCGTCATAAAGTCGCGGCTATATGACTGTCGCACCAACCGGCGAACTACACCACTGCTAATCCTCTGCGCGCCGCCGTCGACCGCCGGCTCCTGCAGCTGTGGCTGCTTCGCTCCCGCTCAATCGCTCTCCCACGAACGCTTTCCCGCAGAGAGTCAGACTAGTGGAAAACGAAAGGGAGTCATGAGGGAGGTAGTGGCCCAGGTAGTGGTAGTGGCCACCAGGGAGGCCAATTCCTGTTCTGGCGAGGGAGTGCACTTTGTTGAAGCTTAGTGGGCCTTCCTAATTTGGTTGCACCTGGACTACAGTATAGCCCCACTGGCTCTCGGCGTTATGATATTTTTTTGCCGGTGTCTGGCGCCACTCCACTCATGGAAAATGTAGTGGACTGGAGGACGATTCGAACTTACGACCTTCATATTAGAGGCAGGGTGTTCTACCTCTGCTCCACACCGGATTGATTTAATTCTTTCTCCTCAGGACCTCAATAAAGTTCGTACTCACTCACTCACTCACTCACTCACTCACTCACTCACTCACTCACTCACTCACTCACTCACTCACTCACTCACTCACTCACTCACTCACTCACTCACTCACTCACTCACTCACTCACTCACTCACTCACTCACTCACTCACTCACTCACTCACTCACTCACTCACTCACTCACTCACTCACTCACTCACTCACTCACTCACTCACTCACTCACTCACTCACTCACTCACTCACTCACTCACTCACTCACTCACTCACTCACTCACTCACTCCGTTTCCTCTGCTCCACGCCACCACCTCCCATGCATCTTGTCCATGGATCACATAGGCTGTCGCTTTCATGTGATACGTTGGCTCGGTTTCCCTAGCGCTCTGAGTTTCACTCGCTGAGCACAGTGCACTGTGGTCCCTTACATGTTTACTTTGTGTGCTACGTGTTTTACCTTTGACGGATATACGCAGTGCTGCCGATTCGAGGAAACGTGCAAGCTTTCTGATTTCTACTGACAGTGACTCTCATAAACACTACTAATGTGCGTACTCGAACATGTCTGATAGTACATATGCTCTCTTCCAAATAATTTTCGTTTTTCTTTTTAGATTGTGTGTAGGAGCCCAAGGTGTCGCTCCTACTCTTAAGTCTCGCTTAAGTCAGCAGCGAAGCAATTACGCCACGGCCTAGTTAGCGCAAGGAGAAAGTGACGCGGTAAGAGCAATAGCCTGCGCTCAGGCTATTGCAGTAGCAGCGCAGCCGTCAACAAAAGGGAGACTATCTACCGTCGCAGTAATCCGGCCTGGCTCGGTATCTGTGCAGACCGTCCAGACCGGCTGTACCCCAAAATAGCCTCCCCCATTTTCTTTTTCCTTGAACTGCCACCGCTCTGCTCCTTCGGGCTCGCCTCCTTTGTCTGACCGGACGAAGGAGAAACAAACTGCCGCCACTTTGCTCCTCTTCGCGCCGCCGCCGTTGCTGCTGCTTGCGTCACGGGCGCGAACGAAAACATCCTGCTTCCTTTCTTCTCTCCCGAGTGCTGCTCTTTTCGTCGGTGCATCGGGGAGATCCACTTCTTGCCTCCTCCCGCCCCCTACTACTACTATTCTTCTAGGCGACATCTGTCGACAGCCGCCTCCATCGATTCGTTTCGTCGCGCGCTGCTGAATAGTAGCCTTCCCGTGAAAGAGGTCGCGGGCAGCGGGGCTGTCTCTGCGGCCAAGTCGTGCCCGTTTCCTTCGGTGTCCGAGGGAAGGAAGGAGAAGGCCTCCCGAAAACGGGGTCAATTCCGCCGTGCGCCCGGTCGGCGTTTTCTCCTCTGCTAAGGGGAGTGTCACGCAAACTCTGGCGACTGACTGGAGCCGATATCGGCCGGTGGTCCTGCTCGAAATCACACGTTCGGTCCCTTCAATACCGCCGTGCCTGCCCTCCACTTTCCGAGTGAAAAAAGAAAATAGGTTCCTTTATTTACATATTTGGTCCGGTGTCGATTGTTGAAGGACTGTTGTAGATTTTGCCGGCCGATGAAATATTTACATTATCGATCTTCAACGAGCACGAAGTTTTCTCTGTAAGCGTAACGGCATGGCTATCTGGGCCCTGATTTGCGTTCAAATCTCTAGCAAAAGAGGAACACGCAGCTGCGAAAAATGCAGTAGAAATGTAGTAGCCGCATATGCGTATATGCAAATACTATCGCCAATACATCCGAAGAATGTAGTTTTTCTCAACTGTCACCTTTCAGTTTTCGCGTTTATTAACGCGCACGCACGCACGCGCACGCACGCGCACGCACGCGCACACGCGCGCACGCAAGCGCGCACACGCACGCACGCAAGCGCGCACACGCTCGCACGCAAGCGCACACACACGCACACATGCGCACGCATCATATAAAATGTCGCAGTTTCACCCGAAAGCCGAAGCATCAATTGCGATAGCAAATTAGTAGAGAGCTATGCGTAGTAAGGATAGTAGTTTTATCATCTGTATAAACTTGGACATGCAGCAGCACCAGCAACACGCAGAACTGTTCTCGACGTCGTCGGCGTTTTGCCCGCGTTCGCACCGACCGCGCGCGGCGTTGGTGACTGTTGCCGGTGCCTCTGGAGGCGGCTCGGAGTCGTCGAGCAGCGTCAGAAGTCTTTACCACCTTGTCGCCTCGCAACGTTTTTATATAAATACGCATTTGGTGCCGCACCTAAACGTCGCCTCCCCTCCCGTCCCCCCACGGCCTTTCGCGCGACGGAAGAAGTTGCGTTTGGTCTTCGCCGTGTGTTCGCTCCCCGTGAAAGCGCACGTCCCTCGCGCGCGTTCACTCGCACATACAGCATACGGCGCGCGGCGACGATTTCATCGCCGTTGGACTCTATACGGAACCTCACGGTGACGGCGACGACGCCGCCGACGGCAGAAATCCGCTTTTGAGTGTCGATATAGTTTCTACCGCAATAATATCGACAGTTAATCGTGCGGCTCATTGTCAATATGCGTTTGCTGCCTCTTTCTTGTTAAATCTGCCATGCACCTATTTTCTTAGCCTCACGGGTTGGCGCAACGTTGGCTTCTTCTTTCTTTCATTTCTTTTAAAGCCAAGCTTTATATGTCTAGGCGAAATCGTACATGGTTAGGCTATATCGCCTGCGTACAGAAAACTATTAGCATTGGCTCGAGCATCGTCGTCTTCTTCCGCAGCTGGCTCGTTGGCTCGTGCTTGGCACGCACTCGTGCCACTGCTCCCGCGTTCGTCGTCGTCGTCTTCTTCCACAGCTGGCTGCGTTGCCGCTCATCATTCCAGCGTAGAATTTCACTTCTCTTCTGTCATCGTAATGGGGAGGCCGCGTTTACGGGGGTATGAGCCATTGCTTAAGGAGGTATGAGCCATTAATTGTCTTACGTAACGGACAGATTTCATTTTGAAGCAATTTAATTTCGAAGAATCGCAAGCGGCAATGGCCGGCCGAATGCTGCTAACCACGCCGCCGAGCAAACTCGAGACATCAAAGGCAAGCGAACTGTGGGCATATATACCGTAAGTGACGTCGTTCTCTCCGTCGCAGCCGAACGGGTGTGTAACCTCATAGTTCAGAAATAATTTAATGAACCCTCGGGATTAATCCAGTGATAAACACCGGGGCCGCACGTTTAATCTTTGCTGGTTAACCATCTTCACGGAGTGGAAGGGCCGAAGATTTTTTTCTCTTTTCTTTTTTACAAGCACCAGTATTGTTGCAGTACCGAGGACGCGACTGAAGAACTGACCGTCCATGCTGTTGCAGTACTGTCAAATTTCACGGTCAAATGTGACCGTGAAATCTTGCTTCTCCGCAATAAGAGGTCATGTGAGGAGAAGCGCACTTCCTTGATACCTGTTGTTCCGCAGGCGAGCGCTCCGTCGGGCCATCGGGTAGCTAGCCCCAGGCGCTAGGACGATCAACGCCTCGCGACTTGCGGCGCGCGTGCCGCATGCTGAAAGCTGGTGATAATTTTTAGTCATGGAATTCGCGTGACAAAGTGGGCATATGCCGAAAACATGACAAGTGGAACGATATGTAAGGTTGCGCGGAGACGACTATCAAAGCTGCCGGAAGTGCAAAGACGGAACTTCTGGACAGGCAGAGGAAGTCAAACATGATCATAATGGTGTTAGATGCATCTGTGGCACGCTGCAGAAGGTTTCGAAATTCTTTTTACGTGACCGTAACGCGAAAAGTTCGTAAGGGTTTTGTGCTCCCAGAACATCAATAAACGATTGCACATATTCTAAAAGGATCACGAGCGAATTAAGGGCAACGCGGAAGGCGGCGTTATCCTGTGAAACACACTGCTGGAGCAGTAACTCAAGTTTTTTATTCTTGTTTTTTTCTTTCCGTTAGAATGGGAAGGTGTGTGAGCAGTAGCCTGACAGGAAAGTGTGTAGTCTAAATGCAAACGAGCCCAGCTTTCATACCAGTCGTCAGACGAGTTCGACCATCTTTAGCCGAAGTCTTGGCATTGCGTAAAGCATCGCGTGTGATGCAGCGGTTCTCACATTCATCCGGCCTTGCGTTGTGCCCACGCCAGAGTTTGTGAACACTCCAGTGTGTCTGTCTTGTCTCTGTAAACATTTCCTCGGTCTGCCGTAACGACTTCAGCACCACTCCCCGGTCAACCTTTCAGTCTTTCCTTTATGCTCTTTCTCTCTAGCCATCCATCCAGAGCTATTTATGCCGGGTACTTTTCTATTAGTTTAGGCGTTTATGTGACGTGCATTGACGAAAGCTCGCTTATTCCTCGTTGAAACTGGTTCCATATATAGCTCATATTCCTCATTGCAAGATGTCACACGCCTACGCGTGACTCGTGCGGAAGCGAAGACACGCCTTCTTTAGTTTTGCCCCTGTTATGGCGCCCTCTCTAGTGCCACCCTCTCCAGACTGCATTGCACCGAGTGGACTCAAGACCGGCTTACAAAGTCCTTGGACCGTGATCACGTGGCTCACTGGCGCATAACGCAACGAAATGAAGTTTAATCAACCTTTTGAATGCATGTTCACTTCACGAGTCAAAACGCAAGTTGCCTGACAGGACCTCTCCCGGCCCCTACAAACGGTCGCGGCATTTGTTAGTAAGCAGCAACGCCACTTCACAACGTAGTGAACATAGCATTATGATATCTGTATCTTCTGGGAATAGTCGGTTGCAGTCCCTCGAGTCGAGGGATCTCTGCAGCTATTTGTAGACTCGATGAGCACTTAGGCCTGTGCGCGCAGCCGGTATTTTCTTTCTCTCTTAGCTCCTTCATCCCTTCATAACTAGCGCAGGCTAGCTAACTGTCCGTGGGTCTAGTTAACCTCCCTGTCTTTCTTTACATTAATTATATCCTTCCCAACTTTCTTGATCAAACTACTTCTCAAAGCCAGAATGCAAGAAGAAAAAAATGAGCCCCTTCCGCTCTGCAGCTAGCAGTCTTCCGGAAAAAGAGAAAGCGAGAAGTACGGTGAATTCAAGAAGTCGCGAATGGTCGGTTTTCTTTTTTTCCTCCGTACGAATGTGCACCAACTTTGCTGCTGGTCGTCCTTGACCCGAGCGTCACGCGGCTTGCGCACCTGTCGTGGAAGTGTGCTCTGGCATCCCCGGGTGGAAGCAGCTTCTCGTGCAGTTTGTCTACCCCGACGCCATCGTCGTACCTCCGCGCTGCGGGCGCCTGCGCGTAATGGGCACCGAGGCGCACGCCGCCGACGCCTGCGGTCGTGCTCGCCGGCGGCGAATGCCTCCTGAAAATATCGCGCCTTTCTTCTTGTTGTTCGGCCCCTTGGCTGGCGGCGACAGCTCTGCATTTGGCCAACCTCCGCCTCCTCCGCGCGAGAACTCCAGCCCACGGGAAGCTGGCCTTAATTGGCAATTAGCGGACGCGAGAAGGAGAGTGCGCGCGGGAAAGAAAATGCAGCCTGCTCTCAGCGGGGGGACAGCGTGCGATTACCTGCATGCACGGAGTTCGAAGAACGCGGGAAGTTTGGGAAAAGGAGGGCGACGACTCCCCAGGTGGAAGGGAAGAATTGCGATAAGGATTGTTGCGCAGCAGTTATATTGCTGATATGTCCTTTGCTCTAGAACTGAAACATCTGGGTCGTGTTCCTCGCTTCTTTTATTATTATTATTAGTAGTAGTAGTAGTAGTAGTGGTAGTAGTAGTAGTAGTGGTGGTAGTAGTAGTGGTGGTGGTGGTGGTAGTAGTAGTAGTATTCGGCGCCTAACTCGCCTTACTTTGCTCATCAAACGCGCGAGCTCTTTCGCTCTTTTTGTTTCTCCATCGGGCGATATGCAAGGACGAAGAGAGCGGAAACGCGTTTCACGATATAAAAACGTAGCCTTTCGTTTACTCTCTATATGTGCCTCAGCTGACCACGTGCCCACGTCCGGCACCCTGTCCCATGCCTAACGATCTAGAGCCCCTCCTTTCGTTACGACGCGTGAAACCGTGCCACGAGGCAGTATATAGGAGGCTATGGGCAGGTGCCCGCGCTTGCTGGGGCGAAGGGCGTTAGGGAACGCAGGTGCTGGGGCGTAGGGAGTTTTACTTCCTTCGCCCCCAGCATGTGCGTTCCTTAACGCTTTCCTAAACTGAACAGCGGTCTCGCTAACTTGCAAAGCTCCGCCTGGGAGCGGAGAGAGGGAACGAGTGAGGTATGACCCACTACACGACGAAACCTCACGTAGACTCTGACTGCACAACCCCGAGGGAAATGGTAAGGCTTTTTAGGAAAACGCCGATTAGGGAGGCGGTAGAGGTTAAGGTGAAAATAGTAACGGCGTCGCGGTCTTTGGATCGCCTGTAAGCCGAGTGCAGTATTGCGCAACATGATACTCATGATACATAAGGCGATGCGTTTGATGCCTTATGTTAGAAGCAGGTGTTTGCTGTAAAATATATTCCGGGGTTCTTTGCCGTGTGTGATTTCGCATGCGCACTCTATCACCAATGCATCTAATTCAATGCAGTGCTGTCCTGAAACTAGGCGCCACAGCCAGCATCGATGTTTAGTGCGCGGAGCGCGCTTTGTATTTTGTAGCGCTTACGGCAGTCATTATCAAATAATGACTGGGAGCTTCCCTTGGTATCCATTCTGTAACTCTAATGGCTAAATGTTAGGCCTAACGTTAGGAGACAGGAAGAGAGCCATGTTTGATCAGAGAGCAAACTGGGATAGCCGATATTCTAGTTGACATTAGGAGGGGAAAATGGAGCTGGGCAGGCCATGTAATGCGTAGGATGGATAACCGGTGGACGCAGGTGCTGGGTCGTAGGGGAGTTATACTTCCTTCTCCCCCAGAACGTGCGTTCCCTAACGCTTTCCTAAACAGAACAGCGGTTCAGTTTGGAATCATCTAGCGCAAGACAGGAGTAATTGGAGATCGCAGGGCGAGGCCTTCGTCCTGCAGTGGACATAAATGTAGGGTGATGATGATGATGCCATTGTCAGTGCGTGCAGCTGTTTATCCTGACGGAGGAATAGGCTGGACACCGGTCTGGAGACACCCCCGGTTCGATTCCAGTTGATTGGCTCACTTATCTATGCATAACGGTGTGTGTGCTGCTGTCACGATAGCGTTAATATCTCAGACACGTCGCGCTCGCTTGTACTTTAAATGTTGAGGATGTTCGCCTATGAAACGAAGCGAATCACGAAATTGAGCTTCTCCTCGGGAAGGCTCATATTGTGGAGAAGCACCCACTAAGGAAATAATTTCGAATGAGTTACGCTTGTACGGTTCGCGGGTAATCGTTGGTGCCTGCACCGAACAATGAATACAATAAATGACGGCTACCAACTTGACTGACGAAAGTACTCTTGGGATATCCGTGTGTGGGAACTTGCTTCATTCTTTTTTATGCGTGCATTTCAAAAACCAGTGAACACGTGTTCTCTTACCCTACCCGGGACAGCTCTCGGTGTACGCAGCTATTTGAGTTAGTTCTTATTTTCGGTCAGGGATAATTGAGAATGAGTAGACGTCGCCACACACGCATTACTGTCTGTTGTTAATTATTTTCTATATCAAAATTCTGCGTTTTGTCACATGATAGATCAATCGCGAAAAACGCTATGCGTGTCCATATTCTTGTTCATGTTCGAGTTAGTGCCCAAATGCTCTGTTTTTTTTTTGTTTTTTTTTTTTTCATCTTTCGTTTGATATGGTCATTCATTCTACAGTTCGTAGAGTAGCTTGTTGCACTTCATATTTTGGTTCCGTCCAGATCACTTAGTCTACTATTAATCATATCATCAGTCATTAATCATATCATGTCATCAGTCATATCATTAATCGATCAGTCAGTCAAGTCAAAGCGTGGAATTGCTTTATTTAATGCTCCGGCGGGTGGCCCCCAATCAGCAAGTCTGCTTGCCTCCTTACACTGCGCGGTGTACTGGCGAAAGGTGCACGGTCGTTTGGGGAGCGTGCGCGCGCGTCCGAGCGATTACCCTTCCGTGGGCAGAGTCGCCATCCCGTGCTACTCCTCCTCGGGGGGCCACCGCCAGTTCCCCCACTCCTGATCGTGTTGCGCTCAGTGCGCCAAAAGAGGCGCTCGCTCCGATGGGCGCGCCGCGTGACCTTTGGCGATCTTTATACGAGCCCTATATACGGTTGCGGGCACTTCACTTCTGCACCGACTGCTCTCCCCGCGGATTTGCCGCGTCTGTAAACACAGCTCCTCTGCGCTCCTTCCCTCTCCTGTTTCTCCTCATCACCAGAGCCGAGCAGCAAACTGCCTCGGGAAGGCCGGACTCGGCATGTGTGTGCCAACTCGTCGATATTCTAGACTGCGTGCTTGTTACGGCGCTATTCGTAAATAGAGCGGGCAGATTTTTCTAGCCGGGTAATTCCTGGACTCTCCGGGAACGCAGAAACAAGTGCTCTTGCGCCTCGTGCAACTGCGTGATTAGGGCGTGTTTCCTTTTTTTAAGTGCTGAAGCACTTTAGGGGCCCGGGCTGTCGGCGTCTGTCGCGTGATCACACTCAAGAACAAGTGCTCAAAACAGTCAAAACAAGTACAGAATTGATCAAAACTGATTCAAAATAAACTAACATGATTCAGAATTTAAAAGACAGGAATAATCAAACATTAAGCGCATTAATTAACATGAGGAGGAGGAAGAGGAATAACCTTTTATTGAAGAAGCAGCACTTTATGATGGCCGGGCCTAAGCCTCCCATGAGGGTACGTCGAGGGCTTGCCTCGCCGCCGCCTCACGGGCGTGCTGGGTCGCCCAGGTTTGGTCGTCGTGGGCGGAGCTCCGCAGAGCCTCACGCAACCTCGACGAGAGGGTCGTGGTGTTAATGTTTGTGTACTGTGCTGGGCACTCCCACAGCATATGCGGAAGCGTAGCCGGGTGAGTGCCACAACACCGGCAGTTGGCGGTAGTGTAAACGCCTGGGAATATAAGGTGGAGGCGGGCGGGTGAAGGATACGTGTTTTTTGTAGCAGACGCAGGGTGGTAGCCTGCGCCCGGCTGAACTTGGGTGAGGTGGGGGGAAGGTTTGGCGACTAAGGTAGAAGGCCTTAATGAGATCGTTATAAGTGGTCAGATTGTCCCTGGTGTCCAACTCGTCTCCAGTGACTCCGGCGCGGTTGACCTGGCCTCGCGCAATTGAGTGGGTGACCTCGTTGAGGTTGGGGAGGTGTGGGAGGTGTGGGTAGACAGGGCCCGCATGGGCGGGGATTCATGTCAGGGAGATCATGCTGTCTTTATAGTGTGGTACCTGGCAGAGGATGCGAAGCGCTTGAGGGGAAATACGGCCTTTGCTGAAGTTAGTGACGGCTGAGCGAGAGTCACACACGATGGTGTGACAGGTGGGACTAGAAGTGCCAGGGCGATGGCCACTTCTTCAGCCTTCTCGGCACTGGGGGTAGTGACGCTGGAGGCGTGGTGTAGGACTCCATCGCGTGTGGCGACGGCCACAAATCGTGTGCCATAGGAATATTGGGCTGCATCAACAAATGTGATGCCATGTACGTGAGCAAGGGCTTTTATGATAGCTCTGGCCCGAGCATGGCGCCGGGCCCCGTTATATTCAGGGTGCATGTTTCTTGGGATAGGGTCTGTGTGGATCCAGCTACGGATGTCAGTCGGCATCGCTTGTTTGGGGCCCTGTTGCTGATGGTAAGTGAAGCCAAGCGTGGAGAGAATAAAGCGTCCCGTTTCAGTAAGGGTGAGCCGTTCAAGCTAAGAGCGTTGTTGGGCTTCAATGAGTTCGGCAAGGGTGCTGTAAACTCCCAGTTGGTTGAAGAGTTCAGTGCTGGTGTAGGGAAAACAAAGACTTTATTAAATAGGGTTTAACGGCAGGTCTGGGTGGGGCCTTCAGTCCAGGGCTCCACTGGCCCTAGCGGCTCGCTGAGCTTGGGGGAGAGTTGACAACGCTCGGCCATACAGTCCCACGTTATGTGAGCCTGCGTGGGTTTTGCTCCACACCATGGGCAGGTGTCTGTGTAATGCACCGGGTGCACCTTGCATAGGAGATTTAGGTGTGGGTATGAGTTGGTTTAGATGCGACGCCAGTTCCACTCTTGTATTCTGGTTACATTGGAGTGCGGAAGGCTGAATGTTCGTCTCTCTTCTCTGATTTTCCAATATGTCGCCCACTGCGGACGGAGGTTAACAGAAATCGTTAAAATTGCTTCTAACTATTATCAGCAAAGCCGTTGGCTCTATGTGCGTAGCGGTTTCCCAGCAGTTGTGCTTTAGCACAGGTGTCAAAACGAATGATGGATTACTAAACACAGGATAAAACAAGATAAACACAAGGAAAACACAAAGAAAACACCAGCGAATCACTGCTCCGCACTTCCCCAGCTGTCACGTTGAGTGGAACTGCATTACCGCCGAGTTTACCATTGCATTAGCGTCGAGTTTTGTGTTTTTTTCCCCTTTGCGAAGAGTCGTGTTTGGTGCACAGTATGACGTTGCAACGCTTCTGAAACGGCAGTATGCTGAAGAAGTGGTGCTTGAGCGGAAACAGTAGCGCAATGAAGTCGACTTTTTACGTCTGCAGTCATATAACCCAATATGAGCGGCCTTGTCGTGCTGAGGCCACCATTGCGCTTGTACCGGAGACGGTGCGACTACTAGGTGTAGCGACAAACACGGGCGCAACCAAAAGACGAGGACGAAGAGCGTTGTTAGTGCTCGCGCTTGCTCTGCTTTGCCGTTGACCGGACCGTTTTCGAGTCGCCTGATTATTGATATAAATGCCTGAAGCTGACCTGAAATACCTGACCTAAACGTCTGCTTGCATACGGAAGATTAAGATTGTTTGTATGCAAATTCTTTAGCCTGTCAAAGCCCGACAAATAAACATGAGGAAGTCTTACCAACAAAGTACCGTTATAACATCATGTTCATACGTCTGCAAGTTGTTAATATATATGTATGTTTTTTTTCGTTGTTATTGTGCTTAATTATGCGTATTTGTAAGCGTGTGTCGCAAAGATTCCTTACATATACTTTGCTGCTGTTGACTTCTCGGGTTGGCGAGGCCGGTCACACGGCGCTGCGACGATTTTTCTCCCCACCCCCAGTGTTGGAAAAACTGTAATTGATTGATTGATTGACTGATTGATTGATAAAGTTTGTATTCTCCTATACGTCTCGCTTCCTTACACTGAGATAGCCTGCTTCCTTAAGAGCTAAACTGTCGTCTTCACCTATTGACCCTTTTCGCGGCGATCCCGTGGGCGCTGCCATGTTTGATCACGTGGTGACGCGTCTATTGCTTGCCTCAACTGTCTCCGTTGCCTCCTTGTTTACAATGGAAGTGTATGAGGCCGGCGCGGCTTAGAAAATCTGTTTTCGGCGATTTCGTAGACGGTGACTATAGGTGGACGACACGAAGCTTTGATCACTGCTTCAGAGAACATGCAAAAGTGTTTTCGAAGCTAATTAAGCTATGTCCGAACGGCGCAAGCACCGTATATGGTGCTTGTTCTAAAAGCGGGGCTATAAATATGTATTCGAAGCTATCCAAATATTCCGCTCGTGAATTCAGTCAGGATTAGTGTGTTTTGCTCTTCGTTCTTTATTCGGCAAATATTCTGAAGCAGTAGCTTGTCAATTTCTGACTCAGTGAAGTTCCTCGGTGCGGCCACTATCTGATTATTTTCTGCCTAATCGCTCGCGGGTGTGCTCAGTTCCGATAGATTTGTTCTTGCTGCGCACAATGCTTGAAACGTAGCTGTTTTGTACATTGTAATACCTTGTATATATTACAGCTAGTAACTCGCTTACTCTTGTGGACCGTCACGAAACATTCAGCTTCGATTTGTGCGCCATCGGTGTAGTCCGTCATTTATTGTGCGTATACAGTGCGCATATATTCAAGTGTGCGCCCATTCACTTATTCTTGATACGTCGGCGATAGAGTGGGTGTAAGTTTTCCTGCCATTTGGGACAGATGTGTATAGATAACGTGCGCGAAACTTACGGCGCTACTCCCTTTGTCATTGTTTAACAATCGAGTGGTACGTACTCACTCTTGTCGACGTTCTGGGGATGAAGCCCTTTCTTTGAAGGTTAGCGATACAAGGCTGGCAGATGAACAAATTTCTGTATCATCGAGGAAAGCCGTACATCACGAAGTGCCGGTAACACGTTCGGACAGTTGCAGTAGCGGTCCGCGAACTTGGCTGCACATATACATTCTATTCCTTGACATGTCATTCACTATTTTTGCAGCCAACTACTGCACACGTCTTCAATCCACACGATTCAATCTAGCATGATTGGAGCACAGTGTGTTTGCGAAAACTCAGTGGCATTTCCGACAGCTGATCGCACAGAAGCAAGGTAGAAGCGGTAATGGTTTCGTATTCGTGCACGGTCGCTGAGGAGAGGTATGGCGCGCCGCCGTGAGCGCCATCTCGTTTCTCTAAAACAAACTGCTCCGTGAAAAGGGTCGGTATTGTCGCCGCTTACGTTACTTGCCATCAGAAATGGGATGTCATTCGATGTTTTCGACTTTAAAAATAACGCGACATTATACGCAAAGTGTATGTAGGTTAGGCAGTTATGCACAGCTGTACATATTTGACCTGACGCGCATTCGATTCGGGAGAGCTGAAGATACAGAGCACCGCGTCCGGAACACTCGTGAGGTGTCGGGAGCTCGTCTTTAAAGCCTCGGTCGCTCATCCCAAACAACCTCGTGAGAAATCACAAAGCTCCAGTGACCTGATTGGATCAACTGGATCAACCAGACCATTTCTCACAAAAAAAAAAAGAAAAAGGTTCAGAAAAGACGGCTGGGCTTACATATTGCCACTCGCGTCATGCCATTCGCGCAACATTCGAAGACGCCACATTTTCCGTCGAAAATACGCAGGTAAAGCGGCAACAGACGCTGGACAACGTTGAGTGCAACCGGCGCCCATTGACCCGTACCACGGCCACGCCGTGTTCCGGCGGGGTTCCACGAAACTTTCAAAATCGTGTGTCGGTGAGACGTAAGGCGGCCATTGCTCTCGCTTTAGCCGATCATTCGGACACAGCTACGCACCGTGGATAGCCCCAACAACGAGGTCACAAGAGTAATAACGGGGCTGCCAATGCACACGCCGCTCCCGTGCACTGAAAAGCTGCTCGGCTTTGGGGGACATCGCTGATCTGATCTCAACATCACGCCGGTGACACCCCTCAAATGCATGGAGGGCCTCTCTGGCTGGAAGTGGCTGATACACCTTTAACGTTCCTGCGCTTCCACGCACATCTCCCCCTTCGGAGCACATTACAATTGCGGACTTCAAGCCGCTACTGAAGAACACGAGAAGCGATCAGTCGGCAATGAGACAGGACCACGCCAAGCACGAGAAACATACGCAGCAACTGCTCAATGGCAACGACCACTCCGGAACGTGCCGTGTAGTCTATGTGGTTGCATTTATCGGAGGACCTGAGGCACAGCCAATGTTTACTACTGCGTGGTCAAATATTGAAGCAAATGGTGAAGCACTGGCACCAGGGTTCATCTCGAGCTTTCCGTCGAAGGCATCAGCCCCACGATGCTAGATAATTAAGTCTCCCCCATCACCAATGTCTGTTTTTTTTTTTTTCCCCTTTTCACCACCGCTCCTTCCCTGACCAATTCAACGCAGGCCAGCAAGAAATGTGCATTAAGACGTGTTAACAACTTCGCAGCTCAGCTGCCATCCTTTCAAGTTCGTTCGAAAGATCGCGACTCAAGTCGTCAGAAGCGAAGCAGGTCGACGACGATCACGAAGACAGTTCCGTCGGAACGTTTGTACTGTCTGCCCTCGCGCAGCCTTCGTGCAGCCATCGATGTAGCTGTTAAGCGATAGTGTGTGTGAAGGCATTGATTTCCCCAGTTGTACAAGAAGTGACATCCTTGTATTGGGCAACCCGCTTCTCCCCCTTGTTGCTTCTCTCTCCCAAATCCTCTCAAATGGCACGGGATTCTAGGAGAGCTTGCGGTTGCGCTAGTTGGTACATCACTCTAAGAACATGTAGCATTGTGTTATTATCTCTTCCTTGTCCCGTTTCTTGCACTGTTCTTAGCGAAGCTTTATTGGCTCACTTGTGTCGGTGTACTCGGAAAACTGTCATCATCAGCATTGGCTTCTTCCACAGCTGGCTCCGTTGCCGCTCATCATTCCAACGTACAATTTCATTGCCTAACGTGACGGACAGATTTAATTTTGAAGCAATTTAATTTCGCAGAATCGCAAGCGGCAATCGCGGGAGAAAGCTGCTAACCACGCCGCCGAGCAAACTTGAAACACCGAACGCAAGCGACAACAGCGACGAGCAGAGAATCGTACAACGCAACAGAAGGAAAAGTAGCACGAAAGGGAAGGATACGTAGTTGATCAGTACACACACGACAAGCTTCGCTTACCCCCATTTTCTCGACAAGGGAAGGGCTGGTGATTGTTATTTGTTCTTATCGTGGGATAAGTGTCGGTCGCACAATCATTTGAGCTCCCGCAGCGTTGTCGGTGTAAATGCGACGCACGGCGGCAGCAACTCGGTCGCGTGCTCAGTGGTCACGCCAAAAGTCGCCCCAGACTTTCCCCATTGGCGCCAAGGCAGCTCCGCAAGCGCCCCCTGGGCGCATTCTTGCGGCGGGCTTCTCCGGCGTGCACGCGCATTCCTCGAGATCTGAGGGACCCGTCGTCGTTGGCGCGTGCCAAGGTCGTTCGCTTCGGGCGCGCATGCCGGCGACCCATCTTGGGCCATCGCTTTTCGGTGCCGTTACGTTCGTCTCCGCTGGGACACGCCAAAGCGTGCGGGCACTTGCGGACACGGGAGCCGGCGGGTCTGCTGATTTGCATGCCTGCCCCATCAGGTCGAGGCCGAGCTAACGCGGCGGCCGAAGGGAAGAGCAAATGGTGAACAACGGAAACAAGGGAGCGTGCGGGCAGTTACGGCCACTTTCTCTCGCTCCCATTTTCGTGTCCCTCTGCGAATTCACGCTCGCTCGTTCTCGATTTCGCTTCTTGCGAAAAATAAATGATCCTCTCTCGAAGAACGGGTGGCGCGTGTGCTGCTCTTGTAACGGCATTTGGAAGTGGCGGCAAGCGCATTTGCTTTACGCAGTGCTGTCGGGTTCTTTAAAAATTGCGAACTTCTTTATTTCGTCTTTGGACGTTTTTCGTTTTCGTGTCGAGCGCGCCGCTTCGCGAAGTGGTCGACTAACGATAACCGATGCCGAAATCATTTTCTACAGATGCCTTCGCGGATAAAAAAAATTTGGCGACAAAGTTGCTCGAGGACGTGTTTCAGATGGACGTTGCCAAGTAGAGCACGCAAAAGTCGATGAACATAGAGTGCAGCGAAGGGCGACACCGTCGTGAACATGAATCTGACGCGAGTGGGCAGAGTCGCGATTCGGGCTGGCACGAATCAGCGCGACTGCGTTTAGCTATTTTGTTTCTGGAATCCGCCGGAAAATGCAAGCTGCCGGCTGACATGTGCCTGTCAGAGACCTAATATGAACGTCTAGAAATTGTACGTAGAAAGGGTGTCCGCTTGTCTGTGGGCAAGTCATACACGAAGCCCAGTCTCTACCAGTGCGCCTCCCAAGCACTGTTGACCCAGCTGCACTGGCTGAGTATTTCCCTGGAAGAGCCCTTCTCGGAAGCACTAGGCCTCGATCCCGCTTCTATACACAACATACTCGGAGTCCTCGGTCTCAAGAGTCTGAAACGAAGGAGACTATACTGATCTGCCTTGGATGCTCGAGGACGTCGTTCGCGACTCCTAGGTTGATGTTCAAGCGACGGACACCTTCTTCTGAGACTCGCTGTTTGATGATCGAACACTTGTTTGCAAATTATTCCAACCACTTCCATGTCTGCACGGACGGGTCGATCAGTGTGAATTCTGGTAGCTGTGACGCTGCGTATTGGGTACCGTTTCTCGTTGCTGCATGGTCTGGCCCTTTGGATGTCTCTTCGACAGTTGCAGAGTGCCGCTATTCGTGCCTCTTTTTGCAATCCCCACAGAACGCCGTCATACCGTTGGTAAGCAATACAGCAACTATCGCGTGGCGTGCCTACAAACAAGTTCTATCGATGGCTTCACTTAAAGAAATCTAAAAAACAAAGAAAAATAAAATAAACTTCACCTGTTGGTGTCACTGGAAACGAAAGAGCAGATGCCCTCGCCATTGAAGCACTTTCAAGGAGTGAGAGCTCCGTTGAATCAGCAACTCCCTAAAGAGACAATTTCTCGACACATTCATTCACTTTTGCAGCATAACACCTTGTGTTGTAAAGTGACTTAACCGCACAAAAGCCACCCTTTGATAGAAATTAGAAATAAGAACGGCCTACACTTCTGCATGGATGTTTAAGTTCGACCGCGCCGCTTCTGTTGCTTGCACACTGAGTACAACGAAGGGGACGAGATAGAGCACTTCATCTAGTCTTGCAAGCGCCTCTCTCCTGATAGGAATGGGCTTCATCATGACAAGAATTGGGCTTCCTCATGAACGTGTAGATCCTATTAGCTTTCCCGGAAGGGCCGCGGATTAGTGCGCGAAGTGTCGCGCATTCTTCTCACACCACATCCACATCCACGTACGTCGCCGTCGTTGTCGTCTGCTTTGTATACGAACTTTTACTGCGGGTCGTTGCAAGGCCATGGGCGCACTGTGTACGGCGCCTTATCATTACTTTCAGTAAAGAGCGATAGAGGAAGTGGTGAATGCTTCGCCAACCGCAAGTACATTTCACTCCCTTTGGAAACTGTTCTTTTGTGTTTTCCTTCTCGGGGTTCTCCGCCCAAGACACCGTCAGTTATATTGCACTGTGCACTTGTTCGATACAAATAATTGGTCACCGACCTGCGACTGCTAAGGTTTTGATGATCACCGTCCAGGGACGTCGTGAAGTCGGCCTGGGAATCGACTGTGTGCTGGTTCAGCTGCCCATGGATACCCCGTTCAATTTATAGGTAAATGGCTCTATGCGGTCCGTACATTTTCGAAATACGTAAATTTCGCTAGTGTAACCACGTCTGTTCAATTCGACCACATCGCGGGGTCGTCATTCCGTGGAGCGTCTGCGCTCATGCGTTTCTGTGGAATAACGAGAAGTGCCGTTTGCGAAAACAAGGAGCAAGAAGGAATCTGCGTCCCTTTTTTTATGCGTTCGTTCTCCTCTCGTCTCGAGGGAGCAGTGCTCGGCGGGGCTGCGGGGCTAAGCGCGCGCGCCGTCACGCCTCTACGGCCGCGTCCTTTTCCCCGATTTAGCCTCCCTCCTCGTGCGCCGTTCGACTGCATTTGTCCGAAACCGCGCCAACGGCGACTCGAAAGAAACCAAAAATTCTGAAACGCGAAACGAGATTACCATTAATCACTGGGTCTCGTTTACGCCGGTCGGTGTGTACATCCTTCGCCTATAGGAGGGCGAGCGACCGCGCACCGGCCGTCCTGTTCGGGCAGGGCGCACTCGATCGACCGCGTCATACATTATTGAGGAACAAGTCCGGAGGATCAAGGAGCTTTAAAGGATGGCGACCATGGGTGAGGGAAAGATCGACGTGGAGGATTGTGTGGTATACGCAGTCGCTGAGAACAGTCTCTCTCTCTCTCTGCATGCATATATATTCTATACATCTTCTCCTTGCCCTTAAGCCGCGTACGAAAATAGAAACCCGAGATTCGTTCTCGGCTGTAAACAGAATTCCGCTGAGTACCGGTATTATACCTCGCGTATAGCGCAGCGCTTTCATGCTCTCCAGGGAAGCGACCTTTTTTTGTGCAACGGACATAAAAGCGGGCGCTTGTAACGCGAGAGCCGGGTGTCGCGGCCTCGCGATACGGTGTTATAATTTGCAACGAGCTTGAGTGCTCTCGGACGTGTAGTATACGGATTCTGCGGCCTGGAGCATATAGCGTTCGCATCGCGCATGCGTAGAATTACGAAAATTATGAATATTCCTGGCTCAGTTTGCGTCGGCTGTTGTGTTTACGAGTACTGGAGCGCGCTATATAAAAGCAGCGGTGTTTACGTGCGATGGCTGCGTCGACAAAGGAGTCGCAATGAGGCTAATAATATGCCTCGGATAGCATGGCCTGCCTGTGCTTCCGATAACGCCGTAGCAGACGCCATTAATTTTTCAAGAGATGAGGAGTAGCGAGTATATATATATATAGCCGACTGGTGCGCTTGGTGCCATCATCATCAGCCTGTTTTCATGTCCTCGGGGGGAAGGCCTCTCCCAGCGATCCCCGATTACCCCTTGCGCTAGCTGATTCCAACTTGCAAGTTTGATTGTAATAGTGGAGATGACGTGTAACGGAACCCATTTCGAAGCGAGGGTCAGGGATAAAGCTTCAACAGGAAGAGAGGGAGGGATTGTGAAGAGCAAGTTTCTGCAACCCATTAGGGAGCAACAAAAGGGTTGCAGACAAGAGACGCGCACAAAGAAGCAGGAATGGGAGAGAGAAATCACGGGATAGTTATTGACACACGCTGAAGCGGCAGCGAAAAAGCATTCGTACATTTATGCGAGGACCTCGTACGTCAAAGACAGCGGAGCTGTATATATAAGGCACCCAAGGCTTTGCCGCGCTGCACTATATGCGGTGCAATTTCTTCGCTATACATGAATAATCGCTGCACCCGAGCTTAGTATACATACGTTATATAGTGTTCGCTGTATCTCTGTCTCTGTTTATGCTGCTTCGTTTAATTAGGTTATTGCGCTGCATTAGATCGCACTTGAAGTTACCCAGGCTAACTAGCGCATAGGATGCGTGTTCCCGTCTTTTCTCTCGTTTCCGTGAAATCCGACTGATTTCCTGTGTCCCGAGAGTATCGAGTTAGCCGCGGCGTTCCACGACAGAGTTGGCCAGAGAGGTAGATGAACGGGCACTACGAGAAATTAGCGCGCGCTGCCCCGCAAACGAGAGGAAAATGTGAGCGACGTGGCAGGGCACCGCCCCGGCGGTCGCAGCGCGCGAAGGCAGCCCGCGTCCGTAAACAAGGCCTCGACGCCTGTGTTTTCCTTATCTGACGGGCATTGCATTAATGACCACGTCCGGATGTATAAGTAATCGCGCAGCTCCCCCTGTCGGTTGCTGCTGTGAATAACCGCGCAGTCCCCCGTTGCCCCCTCGAATGCCTTCGAGTGGGCTATATGCCATCTCGGTGCGACATTAGCTGCCGAATCTTTCGCCTGCTGATTCTGGGCAGTGGCGGATAACCAGGAGCTTCGCCATAAGCAGACAAAACACATGTTCGCGTCATCGGAAAAGAGATGTCTTTAATGATTGGCCTATACCAGGTCATGTGCGCTTAGCGCTCTGCTATCGATACGGATGACGTATCAAATTACGTGGGAAAAACTCCCGCGAACAACGTACGTACATTGAAGCACGCGCGTTTGAGGCTAACTAAACGAAGAAATGTGCTCGTTCTATTACTCGAACATGCCTTCTTAGCAGTCAAGGTAGACTGGCTTCGGTGCTCGCTATAGAACTGGAATACACCCTCGGTATTATTTTTGCTCGGGCGGAAAATAAATAAGGTGTAGACTTGTTCCTCGACGGGCGGAAGGCTCTTTAGGCGAGTCGGCATCTAATCTCTCGCTTCGGAGCTAGCTGGCCGGAAAGCGGACACTCGGCGTGAGCATACTGCTTAAACAATTGATGCCGAGGCTCGTAAGTGTCAAGCACGCGCCGCGCGAGCTGCTTCAGGAGACAAACGCGAAGGCCTTCACGCAGTGAATTATTCCGGACGGTGCGCTAGAGGCCGTCGGCCCAGAAGCGCGCTCGGCGTTCTTGCATTCCCGCAGAGCGCGCGGGGTTGTCGCGCATATCAGAAAATTGCGACGTCACGCTGCATGAATGCGCCTGTCCTATAGCCAGGTAGCACGGGTGGCGGCAGCGTTGTCACTTCTTGCAATGGAGAACCACCTGCAAGCGTCGACTGCTGGCGGCGCGCCGTGGAGTAGTTCCAGCTGTCCGGCCGGACCGAGACAGGTGCGATATACGCGGGATTTTCGGCATCCTTCATAGAAGTCTTAGAGAAGTACCTGCAGGACATTTCCCACCTGTGACTTTATGTTATTATTTACCCCCCGCGGTGCCGCAGTGGCGTTCTGCTGCTGAGCACGAGGTCGCGGGCTCACTTCCCGGCCATTTCGATGGAGGCTTAATGCAAAAAACGCTCGCCTATATATATACTTATAGTATGGGCACTCTACTGCTCGCTTTCGAACGCTGTGTAATAGAATGCTCTCGCTGTGCGGTTTACATTCGGCTGGCCGAAATGGATCGCTCGGAACACGCGGGTTTATTCAAACCGACGCGCCCCAGTCGCCATTGGCTGTCGCTTCACGAGCACGAAGGTGCAAGCCAGTCTCCTTCGCGCTCGTGAAGCGGCAGCCAATGGCGACAGCCGAAGTGGACAGTCCGCTAGGTGGGCTCTTACAGAATAGACCCCCAGCACTCGTGTTTATTTCGTCACATGCATCGTCGCGCATACCTATATCGAGGCCGGCTAATTATTGCGCCCAGACGCCGCGGTATTGTCGATCACTCCAGGTGCATTTCGAGACCAACTTTAGCGTCAAAGTAAAATGTAAGTGCTTCCCAACCTTGATACATTTACGGGCGATAAGCCTACGGTGTTTATTACATAGAGTGTTTACCACTGCCACAATGTGTCTCTCTACTCCTTGAAACGCGCACATAGCCTTCGTGGAACGCCGCCCTTTGGAGTCATTTCATCATTTTATGCGGGCATGCGAGAAGAGGCCATCGCTGCGCGAGCCGTGTGTAGTTTGTACTCGCTCGAACAAAATGCCTGCCCTCTCTGTGCGTACGCTAAAAAGCTTCGTGAAGCTCTCTACGGTTCTATCTAGTTTTATTCACTTCGCTTGCGGAGCACTTCTTGCTTTTGAGCGCTTAAATTTCGTCAGTACTGCGCATTTACTCTTCTCATCTTCTCTTGCTCTTGTTTCAAGCGACGTGATTCTGAGTGCGGTTGAGCAAGCTCTAAACACGAGCACGGCTAACGAGGAGATGACTAGTCTGTGTCGGCGCGGAGCATTCTTTTTTTTTTTTTTAAGGATCTAGGGATTCGCGTAGTTTTTAACCATATACTTTATTGATTCTATTTTGTTCTTGGTATCCGCCGCAGCGTGCCGCTGTAAATGTCGGAGTGTCAGGATTGAAAATTTATTGGTGTTGAGTTTCTCGGTCTTTGTTACATACTTTAGGGGGGACTCGCTTTCTTTTTTCTTTACTATACTTGACTGCATGTTTGGCTAAGGGAAGCCGACTTCTTAACTGCGTAATATAGCATCCCAATCTTTTCCAAAGGATTTAAGAAAGACAGCCGATGGAGCGGCTTTGAGTGCACTCAGAGGACTTGGGCCCCGCCAGGTCCTCGTGCCAGTACTAATCTCGAGCCAAGGTGAATTAGTTCTGGCTGCTGTGGTGATTGCAGCCTGCAGAGGGGAAAAAAGAAACTGAAATAAAATAACTATAATAAAGGCGACCAGCTTGTTGAACGCAGTGAGAGCCATTTCTTATTTGCGAACACCGTAGCAATAGCTCTTTTTTTTTTCTATTCATCAACGAGAGACACATTAGCGCTCGTTACCATAACTGCAGCACAATTACGTTTGCTGCGGTTAACAAGTTTTGTCAATATGCGAGCGCTCCCGCCTCGTCGCCCATGCACTCTCGCTGTTGCCATCGATCCACACAACGCATGAGCTGCAAAAGTGTACGTACACACTTGATGGGAAGCGGCACGTCGCGCTGATGCCATTCTTAATCGCGTTGGGGCTACCTTTCCTTACTTCTCAGTGCCTTCTTTCTTTTTGTTGAGTGCATTGCTTCACGTGTGCAGGCATGCAGCATTGCCGACAGAGCTCCATTACCGTATTTCCCGTTCCTTCGTTTATATTCTATAGTTCAGCATCGTTAAGCTGCGCGAAGCATCTTGCTGCTGCTGCCGCCGCCACCGCCGCCGCAGCGGCAGCCGGCGTCCCGCGTTTAGCGCCAATTTAATGGTCGCGCCGTGCCAGCGATACTTTCTGCCTATGATTGCAAGGCTATCGCGCATTGCAGTGTGTCGTATATGCAACGCACACGTGTGCTGCTGTATCGCTAAATGCGGGAACTCTACTGCTCTGCTGCTGCGCGCGAGGTTGCTGGCTTGATACCCGACCGGGTGGCGGACGCATTCCGATGATGAATGAATGCACAGACGCGTGCGCTATTCATCGGCTACCCCGGGATTCGCAAGGATGTGTCCTCGTTCCCTTCTGTCGGCCTACGTGCTCTCTTGCGCTTAAGCTCAAGTTTCGCGAGGATGCATTCGGAGTTCACCACTGCGGCTTTCCTCGTAGCGTTTGTGCTGCTGCCGGCCGTTAAACGCAGTCCACCAGCTTCATTGCGCTGGCCATAACAAAAATGCTGCTGTAGCGACCATGCGTCGTGTGCATATATGTTTGGAAAGAGGGGGAGCGAACTCGCAAACCTGCTCTCGCGCAACGGTTCGCGACTTAACGGTGCCTTGTCAGTGCAGCCGGTGAGTGGACTTTTTTCTTACATGCTATACGAGCACTCGAGGGTGTTTTAATCATACCTCATAATCATACCTGGTTTTGGCACGTAAGGCACCAGTGTCCGGTAGACGACACCGTGAAGGCCGTATATTTGTGGGCTCTCAAATAATTTCCACCACCGCATAGTTCTTTATAAAGCTCGCCGAACGTTCTCACAGCCATCAAGAACCGTCTGCGCTGTTGAGGGCGCGCAGGAGTCGAACCCGCTACCCTACCCGCTCAGCATCAAAACGCCATGCGCTGCGACTAAGCCGCGGTTCTTTCGTTTGCGATTTCTGAACTGCGGAGAGCGCACGGAAGAAATAATATTAGAGTGCTTTAGCTGAGTGCGTGCTGTCCGCTCCGCTCAGACCGGCATATGAGGCCACAGACTCGACCGGTCATCTGCACAGGAAGCGACCACAGCTCTGCGAGACCGTAATTTAAAGACGACTTGACTCTGCGGCCGCCTTTGAATGCACAGTGTGTGTGTGTGTGCGTGTGCGCGTGCGTGCGTAACTTAATATTTTCTCTCTCCTTTCTTTCCTTTTCTTCGCGCATCCCCTTATCTCAGTTTAGGCTCTCTCTCTCACTCTATCTCTGGCCCTGATTTTAAAGGCTACAGATGACGCGGTAGCTCCGTAGCTCTCACAGCGTTTCACGTTTCCAGTGAGGAAGAAGGTTGCAGAGAGAGAGAAAGCACTGCAGTACAAGAGTGCTCGCCGTGTGGGCGCAGTTCAATTACTACACAGCGTAAAGCAGGCGGGTGCAATCAAGAAAGCACAGGTGGAGCTAGTGAGACGCGGCAGGCGGCCTAAAACTGGATGCGAAGAAAGGGCTGGACGCTGTAGAGTTGCGTGAAAAACGGGGGGGCGTCACCGGCACACACTACTAACGGGAACCGCACTTTGCGTGGCTGGTTCAAATGGGCAAAACCCGCGCGCTCTCCCCGTGGAAAGAGTTTCGTGAAGAATTTCTGCGAGCGCTCGGGCTGGTCCCCGGCGGCTATTTTTAGCCCACTTTTGCCATCTCCTCTCCCTTTGGTGCAGCGCTGATTAAGCACCCTCGCGTCTGATAGTGGCGTGCCGCGTACACGTGGCCTTAGCGTCCCTTATATATGAACGAACACTCGCGTGTTGGGTCTTGGCTCCGCGCGCGTTTTTAACCGGGTGTCCAGTAGAAAGACACCACCGCCGTTCAGGCGCGGGAAAGCGCAGCCGCCGGGTATTCATCATCATCGTCAGCCTATATGTATGTCCACTGCAGGACGAAGGCCTCTCCCTGCGATCTCCAATTACCCCTGTCTTGCGCTAGCTGATTCCAACTTGCGCCTGCGAATTTCCTAACTTCGTCACCCCACCTATAGTTTTCTGCCGTCCTCGACCGCGCTTCCCTTCTCTTGGTATCCATTCTGTAACTCTTATGGGTCCACCGGTTATCCACCCTACGCACTACATGGTCTGCCCAGCTCTACTTTTTTTTTTCTCTTAATGTCAATCAGAATATCGGCTATCCCCGCTTGCTATCTGATCCACGTCGCTCTCTTCCTGCTTCTTGACGTTAAGCCTAACGTTAAGCCTAATGCCTCGAGTGCCAAAGTGCCTCGAGCGGTCATGCGGCAATTATGCGTGTATTCGCGGGCTTCTTTCACACTCGGAAAAACACATTTATGTAGCACGTATTAAGCAACAGAAAGCTGTATCGGGTGTTTTTCATGTCGCTCTACAACTTTCTCATTGACACTTTGATAATTAGGACAGTACTTCTCGAGTTAGATAATTAATTACAATTACCTAATTAAATCTCAGTAACGAAAAAAAATTACTGGCGGCTACTCCACTGTACTGGAAACAATACGCAGTAGGTTTGCTACGCGTAACGGCGTTCCACTTTTTTGTAAATCGTGCTGCACGATAGCTGGGACACCCTGTCATCCAGCGCTCTTGCTGCTACGGAAGGACGACAGGCATTTCGCGGTCTCTCGCGTACAAACACAGTGACTGACCGCTCGTCTGACTCCTCTTTCCTGTGCGTGCTTTGTTGCGAAGCGTTGGGGGCGAAGGCTTCTACGCGCTTTCGAGCGTCATCCCTGCATGCGCCCCTCGACGTGGCGCTGCTCTCGTTCTGCAGAGGAGCCATCTCTCGCCGCTGAAACGAATTCTTGCAGCAGCGTGCGCCACATCGGGCGTCGACGGCACCGAAAGCCACCATCGACGGAGATTGGTGCGCGTTGTGGCCAGAACTCCGGTACCGAGCCGCAGCGCGTTTCTGGCAAAGCCAAATGAGGTGGTTCGAAATATAATAAATTGTAGGGTTTTACGTGCCAAAACCACGATTTGATTATGAGGCACGCCGTAGTGGAAAACTCCGGAAATTTGGACCGCCTGGGGTTCTTTAACGTGCACCTAAATCTAAGTACACGGCTGTTTTCGCATTTCGCCCCCATCGAAATGCGGCCGCCGTGGCCGGGATTCGATCTCGCGACCTCGTGCTCAGCAGCCCAAGCGGATCGCCCACTCTCGTATGTTCACTGGTGATGATGATCTCCATCGGCATCTCATTCGAAACAGTGTGACGGCAGTCACCTATCCCCAGCTTTGACCTAATCCCGTTTTATTTATTACACCTATTGCAGTCTAGCATATTGTTTATTTTTCTATCTCTAAACGGTAGAAATCTTTAAAGAGTACCATCTTTAGCGTGTTTAACAGCGCCGTTGGGGCAGTTACTACTTAAAAACACCTTAACGCACCATAAGATTGCAGTGCAAAAAAAAGAGTGTTCATGTTTTTTAAGGTGACTCAAAAGTAGGCTTATTTTAAGTCATGGTCCAAAACGAGGAGAATGTATCCAAGTTCACGCGCTAGATCCTCTTGACGTAATAAGATTTTACAGGGTCTTCCCCTACTTTAGTTTAACAGCTTATGCCGCAAAGCAAAGACTGCTTTGTCTGCTGAAGCTATACAGACCGAGCATAATGAGTTCCGAGAAACTTTAAGAGAAAACAAAAGGACGGCCTATACATGCGGTAATATCTTGAGATAATGTTTCGTCATACTAACATGTCGGTAATGCTGCCTGGACGCGAAATTCAAGAAGAGACAATCTTGCCTTTAATTTTCTCCTCTAATAACCAACCTTATTGCTTCCAAGTAAACGCAGATCGATTCGTGAGCGAAATATACTTTATCAGACTCGGAAGTTTAGCTGTGTCACATATTAGTGTCACATTCAGTGTCACGCACATGGTTGACCACGCGTCTGGTCGTTTATGCGTGGGCATAAAAAAATTAAAAAAAAAAAAAAGAATCTGCACGACGACGAGGCCCGACGTTCCCGATGCATCGTTACGTACAACTCCGCGAGCGCTGTTCGAGCGGAGCTCGCGGCGGAGTCTGTCGCTGCCGTGTGCGGCCGCTGGAAGGAAGCGTCGCCGTCACCCCTCTGTATACTTTCTTTTAGACAGATGTTTGCTCGGGGCAAACGTAGCGCGCCCCGCCTCGAGACCTCGGCGCTGATGCTGAGCCGCTCGGGGATCGACGGGGATGGCGCTCGCTGTCTGTGGTCGGTTCTCGGCCGCCGGCTTCTTTTCGTTTCCTTTTAGCGCGCTTGCATGTGAGCACAGCGGCTTAGCGGTCGCGAGGCATTGCCGCATTCTGCGTGGTACAGTCATTACGCTGTGCGTGGTTCGCAGGCAGTTTGTTGTTGTCGTTGGCACACTCGTGCGCGCATACGTGCGTACGAGGGTTTTGCTGGCACCTTCGGTAAAAGTTACGCAGAGCAAACTGTAGCGCTTGCTGCAGCGAAGAATGTAACGTACAACACTTTTCTGTGCGGGAACCCTGGCACTCAGAGTTGCACTCGGCGCTAATATGTGCAGCTAGCACGCTGATCCACATCTAATCCTTTCGGAAAAAAAGAAACGCAGAATCTATCTCACAGGCGTCGCGTGCCAGCTTGTCGTGTTCCTTCCGGGTGACTGCTCGCTCTTTGAGCAAAATGTGTTCGGCTGCACCGTCTCCGGGATCGGCCCACATTCCCCAGTACTTTGCTCGTAGAATATTGCGACGCTGTACCAGCTTTGTGATCGGGCCAGGTCGAACAGGCTTTAACGTTTCATCACCGGAGCGCAAATGTCATCGTTGTTTTAGCATACCCCACGTGGCATAGTCATGTATGCCGCCACATAGCCTGATGACGTCACAATTCGTGTTTCTCTCTCTCGTCCAGTGCCTATGTAGAAGAATCCAACAATCGGCATGCCGTAAGCTCGCGTCGAACGGCCGGAGTAGAATCGCACGATCGTCGTCACCGTCGTCTTTCTGTTACGCACGCGCTCGCGTCAGACACGCAGCTGTTCGCCTTAACACAAACCTGGTAACGCTTTGCGTGGTTCCAAACGATGATTGGTAGCCAGCCACCAGCAAATATATGCTTTGTTTAACATCGATTCCCACGGTGCGTGGGATTTGCTTCCTTTTCATTATTATTATTATTATTATTATTATTATTACTACTACTACTACTACTACTACTACTACTACTACTACTATTACTACTATTACTATTACTATTACTACTATTACTATTACTATTACTACTATTACTATTACTACTATTACTATTACTACTATTACTATTACTACTATTACTATTACTACTATTACTATTACTACTATTACTATTACTACTATTACTATTACTATTACTACTATTACTATTACTACTATTACTATTACTACCACTACCACTACTACTAAAACGGATCTTGCCCGCTCGCTGCGAGTCGCATTGTAGACCAAGAAATACAGCAGCCGTCTCCCTCAGTGCCCCTCACATTCGCTGCTCGTTATCGCAACGGTCAGTTTGTTCACGCGCCTTGTAAGCCGGTGTGATGGAGTCTAGGCCAACACGCCGACCTGCAGCTTCGTTCCCCAAGGAGCGCGCTGCCGCTTCTCTCGTAACGCAGGACGCTTCGAGAAATTCCGGGAAAGAACCGCATCTGCCCATAAGCTTCAACGTTTGACGAGAGGAGTATTGTTTGCACACGCTGAGCTGGCGTTTTTTTTTCAGAAAACGACGGGAATAATAATTTCTCAGTGTTTTGTGTTTAGGCTACTCGAATTTAGTTTGCGTTCATTTTTCTTTCTTTTTCTTCTCGTCGTCGTGGCTGTTGTCGTTGTTATTGTCACGACATACACTATTTGTGTGCTTGTCTTGTGGCGTGTTCAAATTTTTTTCTTCGTTTTTTTTTTTTTATTCTTCATTATTCTTGCCTGAGTAGTGTATTAAGAATTTCGGCATAGTCGGCCCTATAAAGACGCCTACCTTCCAATTTTTCTGCGCATGTTCAAAATAAAGAAAGTATAATGAATTTATCTTACATCTCGAGGTCCACGTGGATAAGGGCAACGGAGATCGGGCTAAAGCGTGGCTTACTATAGAACCTGTACATGCGAAGCTGCCTATAGCGAGTGAAGTGTCTATTTCGCATTAGCCCGTGGCCGGACCCATTCCTCGAAAGACGTCACCACACTTACGGTACGCTGTGACTAGGGCGATCGCCAGAAGTCGCTTGGTCGTCCGCGGCTGGCCGCTATACCAAGGTGCGGCGACTAATGAACTCTCACTGTCAAGCGTGATCGGCCCGTCGCCACACCTCGGAATTGGTGCCGTTCGCGTCAGCTCGCACCGCGAACGCTAACGCGAACTGACGCTCTGGTCGAAATTGAAATGTAGGGAATAGTGAAGAAAAGGGAAATGACAGTGGACGATAACTTGGCACCGGTGGGAGCGGAACCCACAACCTCCGCGTTTCACTACGAATTATGCTGCGGCGACGGCTATCAACCCGTCCACTAACTTGGGTATTTATTTTTACCAGATCTAGCCCGGTCAGAGCAGCTGCAACAATCTGCTGCAAAAAAAATGCACCAGATCCAACGGGCTGGAAACTATATACAGCGAAGCTTTGTGACTGCGGCTCCTTTAATACTATACTAATAATCTTTATTTCTCTCTTTTCACAGAATACAGAATGAGAGCGGGCGTAAGGGTAAAAGCCGCATGCAGCAGCTTGAGAAAACACCATTACGCCCCACATGACAGCTTAGTCTTGACAAGCGTAGAGAAATACTGAAAACATTGGAACACATTCTGAATTGCCGAATGTACAAGAGTAAAAATACATACAGTAGGGATCAGTACGAAAATATACTGCTAAGAGGTTTATTATCAACGGATGCAGGCGAACGGGTAGCACTCACAAGCGTTCGGCCAAGGACAGCAACCACGAGCTCATGCCGGTGGTGATGCTGCTGAGGCACAGGTTACTCTTCTTCATTACAATACATACAATATTGAGAACAGTCTTAGTGCATTTGTTCACATTGTGGGATTTAACATAAATAATATCTTGAAATGCCTTTCAGAAAGGTCTATTATGAGCTACTGAAACCTTTATGCACTGAGTTAGTACAAACATATTATCATCTAAGCGTCTGCCTGCTCTGAACCTATTCTGTAGTTCCCACAGTACATAATTTTTTTCCACCCACTTCGACAGTTCTAGTTTTATGGCTTGCATTTCCATTCTATATATCACCGACGTTACTGTAACTGGCCTGTACGAGCTCCTCTTATCCTTCTCACCTTTGCTTTTGTAGATGAGGTTCATCTTGCTTTCATGCCATCCAACTGAAATTTTCTTCGTTTTAATAACTTGCTGTATGGCATTAGTCAGCAGTGTCTTGCTCTTTGGACCCAAGTGTTTAATTAGCTGTATTGGGATTTTGGAGTCATGAGGGAGTCATGAGGCATTTGATTCAGTAGAGGTACCAGCAGTCATAGAGGCATTGCGTAATCAAGGAGTACAGCAGGCATACCTGAATATCTTAGCAAATATCTACAAGGATTCTACAGCTACCTTGGTTCTCTACAAGAAAAGTAGAAAGTTACCTATCAAGAAAGGGGTCAGGCTAGGAGACACAATCTCTCCAATGCTATTCACTGCATGCTTAGAAGAAATATTCAAGCTCTTAGCCTGGGAAGGCTTAGGTGTGAGGATCAACTGCGAATATCTCAGCAACCTTCGGTTTGCAGATGACATTGTCCTATTCAGCAACAATGGAGACGAATTACAGCAAATGATTGAGGACCTTAATCGAGAAAGTGTAAGAATTGGGTTGAAAATTAATATGCAGAAGACAAATATAATGTTCAATAGCCTGGCAAGGGAACAAGAATTCAGGATCGCCACTCAGCCTCTAGAGTCTGTGAAGGAGTACGTTTATCTAGGTCAATTAATCACAGGGGACCCTGATCATGAGAAAGAAATTTACAGAAGAATAAAATTGGGTTGGAGTGCATACGGCAGGCATTGCCAAATCCTGACCGGAGCTTACCACTGTCGTTGAAAAGAAAAGTGTACAATCATTGTATTCTACTGGTGCTAACATATGGGGCAGAAACTTGGAGGTTAACAAAGAAGCTCGAGAACAAGTTAAGGACCGCACAAAGAGCGATGGAACGAAAAATCTTAGGACTAACGTTAACAGACAGGAAGAGAGCGGTGTGGATCAGAGAACAAACGGGGATAGCAGATATTCTAATTGACATTAAGCGGAACAAATGGAGCTGGGCAGGCCTTGTAATGCGTAAGATGGATAACCGATGGACCATTAAAGTTACAGAATGGATACCAAGAGAAGGGAAGCGCAGTCGAGGACGGCAGAAAACAAGGTGAGCTGATGAAGTTAGGAAATTTGCAGGTGCAACTCAGAATCAGCTAGTGCAAGGCAGGGGTAATTAGGATCGCAGGGAGAGGCCTTCGTCCTGCAGTGGACATAAAAATATAGGCTGATGATGATGATGATGATGATGATGATGATGATGATGATGATGATGATGATTGGGATTTCATCGGGTCCTGCGGCCGTGTTATTAGGAACATTTTCTTCTGCTTTTTTCCAGCAAACGTTTTTTATGCTATATTTTAATCTCTCAGGTGTTGCTGGATATGTTTGAGTTTGAACTACGCTTTCTTTCGTGTCGAAGTTATCCCTAATAACGTCTACTGTACTGCAGCGCATCGTCTCCTCCGAAAATGTTACCGTCTACGTCCCTTACAGCCGCTTGCGAATTTTTAGTTGGAGCTCCGAGTGCTATTACATGGTCCAGAATCTCTTTGGTGCGCTTTTGTCTTTTTTGCGAATGTTATGCACCCAACGTTCATTTGTGCATTTAATTTTCACTTGCACGAGCTCACTCCCCACCATTTTCTTTTCTCGGTATATATTTGTTCCACCTAAGGAGCACCTCGTCTTCTTGTAGTCCCAACTTTTTGACTTCTCGAAATGATTCCTTGACGCCTCTTACGTCGCGGGTCGAATCCCACTTTCGATGGGGGCGAAATGCGAAAACAGCCGTGTTCCTAGATTTAGGTGCACGTTGAAGAACCTCAGGTGGTCCAAATTTCCGGAGTTCCCCACTACGGCGTGCCTCATAATCGGATTGTGGTTTTGGCACGGAAAACCCCATAATTTAATTTTTAATTTAATGCTTGCTTACGCTCTTCTATATCTTGCTTTATTTTCTTGTTCCATCACTTACGTAGTTTCCGCTTTCCGTCTTATCTCCTGCTGCATAAGGTCTACCTGTTCCTTATATTCCCAGGCTTTTGTAGGAAACGCTCCCATTTTCTTCTATGTGTTTTGTGCGATCTCTGTTATTTGTTTTTTTCATTCATTTTTAGAAATAAGTTAAAATAGCCTCCGTGGAGCCGAGTTCCATCCGGTGGTGGTGCAAGGGTCACTGCGGCGCGCGCACTCCGCTGTGATTGGCTGCAAGACAACAACCAGGCCGCCGCACCCACCGTCACGAAACCCGGCGAGGTTCGCAAAGAAAGCCTTCGCTTTAAAAGAGAAGGCACACTTTCATAAAAAAAAAAAAAAGCGGGTGTATTTACACAGCAGGGACACAAAGCGAAACTTATTAAAGCTCACCGTTTATGTTGATCCCGTTTGTGTGCACGAGGACACAAACTCTGTTTATGGGCACAAGGGCAATATGTACAGATAATGTACAAACCCCGCTTGTGTTGTCCTTTGGCGGCGTTTCAGGTTCTCCTTCGATTTCCTTTTGTGTGTGTGCGTTGTACGCCCGCACTTTCATATCGAGAATACTTCCCGAATTGCTCAGCCTTCTTTCCATCCAAGACTCACCGTTATGTACGCAAAGTTGCGTTTCGAGAAAATTCTATAAAACTCTTCAGCGTGCTTTCCGCACTTTTCTACGGCGCACGCTTCAACTCGCCGTCAGTGCCTCTTATACAACACACGTTCCTTGTAAAAGCGCTCGAGCAGACAGCGCGACGTGTTCTCGCAGTAAATCAGCGTAAGACGTCGAAACGTTCCCGCAGCCGCCTTGTTCCAATTGCGCACTAATCTCCGTGCTTGCGCTTAGGTTCACTGATGTGCGACCAAGGTTGACTACATTCCGCGACGTGTTCCGTGATGTCTGCTGTTGGATAGCACATATAATCGGAATGTACGAGCAGACTTTTCGTCCTATTCAAAGTCGTCGGCTTCGATAACAGTCAAAGCACTGCTCGCTTTTTGCCCACTTGTTCGTTTCGTATCTCGCGTTATTTGTGCGAGAGGATTTAACGAGCTTTACTTTTGTCAGCCGTCTGAACATTACGTTCTCCTAACTTGTCGCGCGCGTTCTGGATATAAGCCGGTAACGTGTTCTTTTTTTATTTTCGGGTTCGCGAGAACTTGCCTCGTAACTCCCCGAGGAAATCCATCGAATGCCGTTGGCTTAACCCCGCAGTCGTGTTGAATAACTTGGTCAGTTTCGTCTAACCTGCTTTCTTCTCGTTCTGTTTTGCAGGTATGCGTGAAGGAGGGATGCCTACTGAAACAGACAAGTTCATTCCAGGTAAGCGACCGACTGATTTTCTATGCTTTGTCGTCAAAGAATCCCCTGACAACATTTGACTATGTCGTGGAGTTCCAGAGTGAAAGAATCCGGAGTGAAAGAGCACATGCCACTACGGAAGATGACCCCTGGGACTGGAGTAGAGCCAGTTCGATTATTTTACATGTTGCAACCAATGATTTGTGCTGTAACTTATACCGGGGTTGCAACTTGACATGACTTCATCGACCAGAGCCAACAGACAGGCGAATGAGTGAACGATTCAAAAGGCTCTGATCTACCTTCGTCTATGCAGTTTATACACTGTAAAGTGATCAAGCTCGCAGCCTAATTCGCAAAGCGATAGTTTTGCGAAAATGCCGTTGCCTGGTTGGTGGTTTTGTTATAAAGCATTAGACTTCTGCGAAGTTCGGAATCTATCCTCTCTCTTGAGCCAACCGGCCTCTATGCTTTCGGAATTAAGCCCTCATTGTAAAATTTACATTATTCTGGCAAGCTCTTAAATTCTGCAAAATGTTAAAACTGCGCGAAGAAACATCTCCGGTTACGCTTCATCAATGTGCCCTCGGGGCGACGATATGCTTTCTGCCTGAATATTGGCGCAAAGCCTAGCTGTACTGTGGATCCGAACACGCAATTAGCGTATGATTGTGTAAGTTGTACCCGTCGTGGTTCCTTATTCGCTTTGGTGTTGCGCTGCAAAGCCCGATGTCGCGGGAATCCCGGCTGCTCCGGCCGCATTTCGATGGCGGTGAACCGTGCATTGTATGCACGCTCAAGAACACCAGGTGGTCAAAATTATTCCGGAGTTCCCCACTACGGCGTGCATCATAATCATACCGCGGTTTTGGCACGTTAAACCCCAGAAATTTTTTTTCTTTTTTTTGTATAAGTTGTTTGCGAATTGTGGTGCTCGAAAACGGCAGGAGTCGAACTTAAGTTCTTTGAACGATCAAACATGAATATAAATATCTAAAATAACATGCTAACCGGTGACCAAAAAAAAAAGTTTGCTTCATCGCCGATTTGGGTGCAGAATAACCAGCTGGGTGGTAAAAATAACATGCTAGCTGTTTACTCGCATTTATTTTTCGTAATTTTGATTAGAAATAATTTCGTACACTCTTTGTTGCCTTTTTGAGATATTGTAGTTGTACACTGAGGGGCCGCTTGAAATCATAATGTGTTCTTCAAAGGTGTTCATTTCTCATTCAATTTCTTTTTTCTGGTATGAACTGATCTGGGTGCTGATATTTGGTCATTGAAATAAACCGAACGCGTGAATGTTTCTGTCATTGGTCCCATACCGAGCGGCTCAATACTATCCGCGTGTTTACCATCCTATTGCATTATTATTTGGTGCACAACTATGTAATTTGGCACTCTTTCGTGAGCCCTTGAGGGGTTCGCTCTCAGCGGAGGCCGTTCTCGATGTATTTCTCCAGCAGAAGGATCTGCCAGAAGGTTCTCCGCTAGAAAGAGCAATCACTGAAATGGAAGGTTCCTATACGTAGCAAGTTGCCGAAGGAAGAGCGAGCTTCTGAATGAGAGAGAGAGAGAGAGAGAGAGATATCTAGCTCTCCTATGCGGGCACGTACTATTTTTTTTTTTTTTTTCGCGCTCGCCCCTTGTCGATTCACTCGCCTCCGCAGGACGGTTCATTACCTCCGGCGCAGGGGTTGTGTCGAGTGTTTACCTACCTCGTTCAGCTTCGGCGCGATCCGCTCGTCGGTCGTCGCTGGGGTTTTCGTTCTGTGCCCTTGCCACCCTTGTGAGCGGCGGAGCTCGTTGAGAATGTCTTGCGCTCAATCAATACGTTTGTCTCTGCGTTAAAAAAGGTTTCATTCACACTGATAGGCGCCTACATATCCCCGTCTCGTCGACTTGGTCGACAGAGACTAAACGACAGACTAACAAGTACTCCAGGCCCTTGGATAATCATGGGTGACTTTAACGTGCAACGTCCACTCTGGGGAAGCTTCAGGACAAATCAATGAGGCGCGAGTCTAGTTGTTCTCGCTGCTGAGCATCGACTGAGCGTTTTGAACGATGGCAGCCCGATATCTGAGGAGTGACTTACAGTAGCTGTTTGGACTTGACACTAGTTTCGCATAGTTTAAGTTCCAAAGTTCAATGGTTCTTACACATTGAAACTCACGACATCGACCCTATTTCTACGTGCGTAACTATCAGAGGCCTTGACAGTTCTCTCTCCCCTGTGCTCTCAAGACAGATTGACTGGCAAGCGTACCGAATATCTATTAAGGGCAAGTACAGACATGAACATCCCGAGCCCCTTGAAGACATGATCGTATACAAGCGCAGGCTTCTACGCGAACGTATACAATATCTACAAGGCTCACAGATTTCGACCAATAATTGGAAAGGCTTCGGGCGATCCGCCGGGGCGGTCGAGCAACGATATAGGCGTACTAAAACCATTTGTGACCAGAGGGAATTCCGAGGCATTCAGAAGAAAGTTCAGCGTCAAATGAACAAACTTCAGGAACAACTACGGAATACCTTCTGCGAATCGCTGGACCCTCGCAATTCGTTATCCCCCGTGTGGAGAATTATTCAGGGTCTTCGCTCACTTCCACAATAGCATCGTCCCTTAACAGCGCTGGCTCTACATCAAAGTCGTCCAGAGCTTGAGGTCTCTGGTGATTTTAGTACAAATATTACTGACAACTTCGTTCTACTGGCTGTCTTCTCACTACATGGCGTTCCTGTCGCGAGAGATCAAAGTATGGAAGTGACTTTCTCTGTGGAAGAATTTCAAACGGTTTTTTCTACGTGCAGGCGGTCGTAATCACCCGATTCCAATGGGGTGACTTGGTTCAACAGCACAATGCTGTCTTCTGGATATAGTCAGTCAATTTTGGCATGGACGGCATAGTCCCCGACGTTTGGAAGTGTCGCCGACTGGTGCCTCTTCTGAAGCCTGGGAAGCTGGACCTTACATCGTACAAGCCCATTGCACTTACGAGTTGCATCGGTAAGGTGATGGAGAGGATGTTGCTGACACGTATAGAATGGTACCTCCAGTACTATGACATTTACCCTGATGCTATATGGCTGGTTTTCTACGTGGACGGTCTTCAATTGATAATGTCATTGATCTTGTGACCTCCGTGCAGCAACAAAAAGCTATGAAGTGTCTCTCTATGGCACTCTTCTTAGACGTAAAAGGTGCCTACGACAACGTAACCCACGAAGCCATTCTCCATGCTCTTGAGGCTGCAGAACTTGGAGGCCGTCTTTAGATGGATGAGGAGCTATCTGTCAAGGAGGTCTGTGTTTGTCCTTACAGAAGGTGGTCCGACAAATAGGTATATCTCCAGGCGTGATGTCCCATAAGGCGGAGTGTTGAGCCAGACCCTCTTCAATCTTGCCCTAGGCGGGCTAGCCGAAACGCCACTGCAGACGGCTATGTCTCGCTCTACGCCGATTATATTTGCATCTGGACGTCTGGCGTGATACGACCACAAGTGCGCGCCAGAATACAGAAAGCGGCAACCCTGACAGCGGCATATCTTCGCCGGCAAGGACTGACGATATCTACAGAAAAATGTGCACTAGTGTCGTTTACACGAAAACTGATGCCTTTCTACCCGGTGTATATCGAGGGCCAGTCAATTGCATATAAGAAAACTCACAGGTTCCTAGGCGTTACTGTGGGTCGTGGTCTTCTTACCTGAGGTCCCCATGTCTCCTATACATGACGAAAAAAACTCATTTGTATTGAAAATATGTTTAAATTCGTAGCTGGAAAATCGTGCGCTCCAGCTATACACGGCACTTTTTCTCGAATTTCTGCGATGCAGTCTTCCTGTCTTGTCCAACACATTGAAGACCAATCTCCTTGCACTACAGAGCGTACAAACCGAAGCACTTCGGATATGTCTTGGCCTCCGAAGATGTTCTCCGACAGCTGCACATGAGCACCTGATCACCACTCAAATCGTCGTTGAGACGCTAAGAGGGCACATTTGACACCTTTCACCGCTACCATCCCACCATTTAGCCGGTTTGCCAGCGCGAAGACCACAGGCAACGTTCTGTGGTATTGTGACGAAACACCATGATTCGATACCATCTGGCTTCAAGCCTGCGAAACGCCCAACATCGGCATCGTGGTTTCTCCAGCAAGTTTACGTGTCCCTCTCAGTTCCTCGGATAGTTAAGAAGGCAGACCTGTCACCGCTAGCCCTGAAGCAGTTGTCTCTGCTTCTCCTAAACGACTCTTATTTGGCCGCACACACATTTACACGAACGGTTCCACCAATTCCAAAAGCTCTACCGAAGCAGTAGTTGTTCCACCGGACGCCGTCTCTTTGCACTTTAAACACTCTCACAATACCCCGTCGACAGCAGCAGGAGTTGCGGCTCTTCAAGCTGCACTGAATTACGTGCTCCAGCAGCCACCAAATCGTGTAGCGATTTTCTGTGATCCGAAAGCAGCCCTACAATCTCTGCAGTTCACCCTACGTAATGCTTTACGCGCGCAGCTAGTGTAAGAAATAAGGCACGCTCATCATCACGCGCAAGAGAAAGGGCATGACATTGTATTTCAATGGTTGCCGAGCCACTGCGGAATTGTCGGCAACGACAGCGCAGATGAAGCTGCCCGCTCCGCTCATCAAAAAGTCACAGGCATGCGCAGCACACGCAGCACAGACACAGTGTAAGCTGGTGGAGCGGCTCAAGAGTAGCTCCAATTTCGGCACCACGCCCAACAGGGTCCTTAGCGGCACAGTCTCTTCGCCTCGTTTTGACGAGAACGATCTGCACTGTCCGCCCGGCATCGACGGCGAGCTGCGGCTTGTAATGCGCTCTGCACAGCAGTCTGCTGAGCCCGATGATGCCTGGTTGTAGCCGCGCACGTATAGCTCTACGATTCGCTTCTTCAGCAGCGGTTCGTACCTTGCGAGGAGACGCCATAACGTGTACCGAAGAGGTATCCAGAATACGTGGCGCACATTTCGCATCCCTTGACCCGTGATACGGTATGTTGTTGATGATAATGATGATTGTTTATTTGAATTTTCAAAACGGGCTGGTGACAAATAGTCACCTAGCCTGCTTGAGTTAAACAGGTCCGGTTACATGCAGCATGCAACTGCTATATGCAACTTACATGTCGGGCACGCTGCGTTTGCAGGCGCCTTAACTAGATGGCGCCACCATACCGGCGGACGCTCGGGATCGCGTTGATTGCGCGCCTCGTCTGAATCGCATGTCGTCGTCTGCGCCTGCGTGCCTATCTAGGGCGCGTTTATAGGGAATTTTTCCGCTGCCTGATAGCAAGCGCTTGCGTGGCTCAGTGGTAAAGTATCCAACTCCTGCGCAGCGGGCCTGGGTTTGATCCCAGCGGGGACCGGGTACTTTTTTTCGCATTTCCGGTGATAGCGGTTACGGTCACCAATGGCGGCGGTGGCGGACACCATCGCGAACCGAAACGGTTATTGGAATGAGCCCACAACAGCTTACGCTGTAAAACATCAGCGGGTGACTTTACCACTTTCAAGAACGGATGCTGCGTGGCAGCTTCCGTCACTTGCTCGCCACATCACACTTCTACGATGGAATTCACCGGGTTTCACCCACTCACGGTTGCACTCTCTCGACCCTAACTTGAGACTTCGCCTGCCACCTGGACTTTCCCGTCGCGAAACAACTTTACTGTGTCGCGTGTGGTTGGGCGTCGCATTTACAAATTCCTATTCATTCCTAATAGGAATCGCCTACAGTGCGGCATGCAACTTATGGGGATGCGATGATACTCTAGAGCGCCTTCTGTGTCACTGACCATCCTTTGACGCTCGTCGACCTACTCTACAAGCTAAACTCAACCTGTTAGATATCAGAGCGGTCTTGGAGGAAAAAATCCTGGGACCATGGCCTGTGAATTCTTGCATACCCACAAAAGCCCTTCTGCACTTGTTGAAGGCCATTGGATTGAACGAACGCTTGTCACAGTGGAGATTCCTCTGCGAATGACTGGCTCTTTATTATTTTTATCGCACCTTCTTATCTATTCTTTCCATTTCCCCCTCCCCAAGTGTAGGGTAGCCAACCGGGCACGTACTTGGTTAACCTTCTTATCTTTCCCTCTTCGTTTCTATCTCTCTCGCTCTCTCTCTCTTGCGCTGATCCTATGCGAATTATCTGCAGACGCTTTTCTTTGAATCTTATTCTCGCCCAATTTTCACCGTTCAGATCGCACCTCCACTTCTTTGGGTCCTGGAATGTAGTTAGTACGCACACTCGCACGGGCCTCCTGATGTCAAGGCCGAAAAGTTGACTGTCGGCAGCCGTCATTACGAAGCGATTCTTTTCTTACCCGGCATCGAAAAATTGGCTGAAATTGGGAAAGTAGCAAATGTGTTCCTTTAATTGGTAGCCTTTTGTTTCTATCGACCGTGTGCTCCTCAAGTACTATGTCCTGCTTTCACCGTGTTCTCGTTTTGCTCATTGTCAAGTACGATGTGAATCATGCGTTCGGAATAGCCGCCGGCACGGCAAGCTGCTTTCACCTTCGTGATATCTTTACTCCAGCGAAGCCAACTTCAGAGGAGTAATCTGACTATTTGTGCCGTGTGTGTGTGTGTGTGTGTTCTCTGTTCTTTTTTTTTTTTCTTAATTCATTCATTCATTCATTCATTCATTCATTCATTCATTCATTTCAGTAACCTCAGTTTTGCTAATTGTCCAAGTTTCGTTGTTGCGACTCGCTTTGAGCGCCTACCAACACTGCCGATGCACGCACGCAGCAAGCTTTGCCGCTGTTGGCGTGGTTCACCAGCAGTGATGTGTACTTTTTCTTGTAAATTTCACACCATAATCTGTGAAAAAATAGCCGGAGTTTACTTAACATCTGAATGTTTACCTTACTTTTATCCGTTTTTTTTACTACAGAGAACACCGCAATACCAATAAATCACGCCATGAAAGTATTTCCGGCGAAAGTATTTTCTTGGCTTCATTGCAAGACTTCGCCGCCACCTTACACATGCTATGATGGACGAGATTTGAAAGAGAGATCACAATTTTGTCAACTGTACCTGTGAGTTCGTATAAAGCCGAAAAATATGGCGCATTAGTTTACGGTTTGCGTGAAATTGCATTTTACATGAGATTCGCAAAAGTGCTATTAAGAAATATATTTGTAATTTAATGTGTATAATATATTGATCTTGTCTGCTTTTGACGTCCTGATAGCTACAACTTGCATAAATGTGATAGTGTTTGTTATTGCGGAGTAAAAGATTGCGAACTTGATGATTAAGTTTCAGAATCTTCTAGTAACTTTATTTTTAAAAATCAAGGCCCGAATAGAATCTCAGCTCCCAACACTCGGCAGGCTTTAACCTTGTTTTCTAAATGCCAAAAAAAAATTATCAAACTTGGTTCTGTGGATGCCATAAACGATTTCTCCGTACGCATGTATTTAGATAAAAGCTCCCAATATAACGCTGCCTCGAACCCTTGTATTCAGAAATGCGCCTTAACTTTGAGCCACGACTTGACTCGGTCAAGTCCGGCACAAGATAACACCTGACGTGATCGAGCCCAAGATGCTCATTGCGTTTCTTGCGGATCGTTCACATCAGGCTTCATCGTGTGCGTGGCTTGACCGAGTCAAGTCATGGCTTCAATTTAAGGCGCATTTCCTAATACGGGGGCAAGTCGTCAGTTTTCCTTTATCGCGCCGTCCCACTGCGTATCCCCACATTGCGTTTCAACGGTACGACGTCACGCCATCTTCCATCGCCTCGTTCCAACAAATGACCAAACTGTGCTTCTTGTTTTCTGTGTCCCGAAATCGGAGCTAGCATCAGCTTTTGCTGGGCTAGCTTTAGCTCGGCTGCTCAAAAAGAAAAAGAAAAAAATCATTAGGGTGATCACAAGTGGCGATAATATTGTGTTCAGATGTCTTGACTATTCTCCGGTTCTTGCCGGTGATAACATTTGTTTTTATATTTATATTTAGCCTCGCTCTGTTTCCTTGTACCACATTCGTGTAAAATGTGTTCAGGATTGACATTACTGTCTTTAGTGATTAACTCATTACCACTAAAAAATTTTACCACATTCATGTAAAATGTGTTCAGGATTGACATTACTGTCTTTAGTGATCCGGCTTCACTAATACAATTGCGATCCGGTTTTCGCTTCTTTTTGTCTTGGGCTTAGGATCGCAACGCGGATGGTCGCAAATGGCCGTGCGACACCCTACGATTGCCGAAGATGTTAGCTTATTGCGAAAGCTTCGCTCACAATGCCTCGCGCGCATTAGCCTTATCGTTCTCTGGCATCGGAGAAATCGGCGCTTCTTTGTCTCACTATTCGAGGCGGCCCCAACTCGAAAGAAGACGCCGGCTGCTCCGAAGAAGAAAACCTATAATGGCTCTAATTTCTCCTGCAATACGGCTTCTATTTATTTCTCGTTTGTGTGTAATAGGCCGTTATCCACGACTCAGCGAGGGAACGCATTTGTGGTAATGGGTTGGACCCGTAGGGGCCAAGGCCAACAACATGGCAAAGCGGCGCCTGTATCCAGACTTCGGAGCGGAAGACGTCCCTCGGCGCGCGATGTGTTAGGAACAACTGAGGCCGACCCGATGCCATTGATTAAGAGCGGATTTAAGGAAATGGCACGCGCGCAAGAAAGGCGCTAGGGTGCATCCGTTGGTCGCTTCGAAAACATGGCTGTGTTCACGGACGTCGTTGCCGAGCAACGCTGTCACTTGTGCTTCCACCGCGTCTCCTCTCGGGCTTTTATTTCAGCGGCCGTCGACTTCCGTTAATCGCACCTCGGCGGGACGCACAATGTTGACGGGGAAATATACGAACGTCCTAACTGCCTCGAAATGTCTGTCCGTCTGTTCGTCTCTTTTTCCAGTCCTTTAAGGGTGATAGATATTCGCAAATCACTAATGGACCTTCGCGCAATTCCTAACTTCTTTCTTTCGGTCAGTCGCTCGATCGGTGCGTCACAAGAAAACGCCGCTGAGCAGGAAGACGCCCTTTTTAATTCGAAAGCAAATGTGCTTCACGAAGCGGAAAATCTGGCGCCCGTCTGGCTTTAACATCGGATGGTACCAAAACCCACGTGACCAAGCGATGACGTCACGTTTCAATGTCAATTGAAACCGACCTGGCCCCCTCCCAAAATTGACTTGACTCATATCCCCGAAGTTTGGTACGTGGCCCGCCCTCAAAATTGACTTCGCCCAATTCGAGCGCATGACCAAGTGAAAAGTATCGCGTGGGATAATCGTAATGCTTTCGCATTCAATGCACGTAAGGAGACTTAAGTGCCTCTGTATCTTTTTGTGCCTTGGACGGGCCTCTAACTCGTAGCTTTCCGGTTACGAGTCGGGTGTGTTAACCAGGGGAAGTATTCCGTAAGAGTCCACCTAGTGGACGTGTCCATTTCGTCTGCTGTTGAAGTTCTGATTGGCTGGGCTGGGGTGTGCTTCAGCGGGAGCCAGGCGCCACAGCCAATCATCACTTCAGCAACAGTCGAAATGTCCACTAGGTGGACTCTTACGGAATACATCTCCGGTGCACTGCGACTGTTCCGTTTAAATAACAGAATTCATCCGCCTATATTATGTCCGTCGCACGACGAAGGCCTACCCCCCGTGGTGGCGTAGTGGCTTTGGGGTTGCGCTGATAAGCCTGAGAGCGCGGGATCGAATCCCGGTCGCGGCGGCCGCATGTCGATGTGGGCGAAATGCAAAAACGCCCGGCTGCCGTGCATTGATTGGGTGGATGTTAAAGAACGCCAGGTGGTCAGATTGGTTCTGAGTCCCCCACTACGATGTATCTCATAATCATATCGTGGTATTGGCACGTAAAGCCCCAGAATTTATCTTTGAATTTAGGACGAAGGCCTCCAGCTCCCAGAGATTTCCGACTGCTTTTGTCTATAGCGCCAACTGACACTATTCTATGTATGCCAATTTCCTGGTTTCATCACATCTGCGCCCATATCGGTCGTTACGTGACCTGCCAAACTCTACAAGTGCGTTCAAGCGCGAGCAGACGGAGACAGAACAATGAAAGATATGGTGTGCTGCCTCGTTGCTTGTCTTCTTCGTTTCCTGTCCTTGTCCCGGTGTAAGTCACATAACATGCAACACCAACGAGTCTCATCCGTCTGCTCGAGCCGTACGCACATGCAAAGTCACGCCAACTAACCACCCCTATAAAAGCGTTTGCTGCCCAACTGTTTCTTCCTCATAACTATAGTCAAGTGTGTCAGTTCAGTCGGAAGAGCAATGCATCTACAGCGATTACAAGGTTTGGCCGCGCCCGATCCTCCTCTGGCGGTGTTGCGACGTGTTGGTGGGACGCAGTACGCGAGCCAATTATACCGACTATACTGGTTGGCAGAAGGAACCAGGCGTCTCACAACGCGTGGCAGGTGTCGCATCACGATGGTGCGATGCCGACGGGAAACCCTCGGCGTTTAGTCGCTATGCCCAGTGAAGTGTATATGCGATGAAGTTAGCTCGACGTTTACTGTCCGATCAGATCAGTGCGTGCGCGCAGCAGGTCAGCAGAGCGGTGTACTTGTGCACAGTCGGCGTCACCCTTGTGTATACAGCGCGGGAACGGCGCTCCGGAGCCAGCCAGCGGCGCTGGGCACGTTTGGGCGCCGACTGTATATGTGTGCGAACAGGGGTCGCGTGCCAACGCCTCCTGTTGGTCCTGCCCGTAGCCGATGACATAACGCTGGCCTGGCTCCACCACCGAGCCGATTGAGTCCACCTGGCTTCGTCGTTTTTGCAGCCAAACGCCATTTGCGTCTCTGGAGACCTGCTTCTCTGCGCGCGCGGCGAATGCGCTGTCGATGACGGGATATAACGCCGACGACGACGCCAACGGCGCCTCCGTATAACTACTATCGCAAAAGAAAACCGGCTACCCGCGTTAGCTCTCTAATCCACAAAGTTGTTTTCCTGTCATTTTCCATCGCTCGCTGCGTGGTCCGTAACGTTTTCTCAAGCTTCATTGTTACGCTCCAAGTTTCCGACCTATACGTTAGCATCGGTAGAATCCAATGATTGTTCACTTTTCTTTTCAAGAATAGCTATAAGCTGTTGTACATTACTTGGCAGTGCCTGCCGTATACCTTCCGACACGTTTTTATCCTTCTGTAGATTTCCTTCTCATGGTAAGGGTGTCTAATCCGCCTAGATAGACTTACTCTTGCACAGGTTCCGAATACTGATTGTCAATCACGAATTCTCGTTGTCTTGCTCAACTATTGAACGTAGCACATCCCGCAATAGTATTCTTCAGATCAGTTCCTAGACTTTGTCGGCTAAGGTCTTCAATCATTTGTTGCGAGACTTAACATGCTATGCACCTCGACGCACGTACGGCGAGGCATTTAGCCGCCACTTCTCGCGTGCACCGGCGGGTCTATATAGACTGTGGCGTTGCAAGCATGCAAGCGCTGTGCGTGACACTCGAAAGGCAATTTTGTTTTAGGGGCGAAGCACCTTAGGGCCGAGCCTTGTCCCTCGTCGTCCGTTGTCCGTCCGTAGCTCTGGTTTGCATGGAGACCGCTAGAAGTGCTGCGGTGCACAAGGGCTATATAAGCGCTGTATATACTGTACACATGTTCAGTATATATATATATGGGGTATTCACGGTTACCCGAATGATCCCCCGGTGCTTCGCCCACTCATCATCATTCACTTCGTGGATATGCGGTGATTTTTTTTTTCTGTGGAGCGATGTTTTCGGGTGGCTAGATATTAACATCGAAATGCTTCTGAGAAAGGATGTCAATCAATAATAATATACCTTGTTTCAATATACCACTATATACCTTGTCAACGCATTCGCATTCGTTCACTTTCGAAAGCGAAGAGTCATAGTTTTTCATACACATTGTTGTATGTTTCAATAGTTTCCTCGGGAAAGAACTGTTTGAGCAATTAAAAAAAATACGCAGATAAGAACCTTCGCAGACGTACGCCAAAGAAAGCTCGCAGGCAAGCATAACATCGAGTCTTTTGATAAGCTCACGCCCCCTATACTTCAGCGTGCATTTGTCAGAAACCTTGCATTCAAGCCGCTCTTACGAAAGGCGCCATACCAACCGTTCAGTGGCACTGCCCGCAAGCGCGTCGTGTTTCGTCCGTATAACGGCGTGCGTGCACAGCCTGTGGGGGCTGACCTCGTTGCAACTTTCTCTGGTTGTGACTGTTACCCTACTGTTCCCTTTGCAGAGGTGGAAGAAGCGATACTTTCGACTCAAGCCGCGGAAACTCTACTATGCAAAAGACACCAAGGTGAGTGAGTTCTCGGTGACAGCGCATCGAACTTGTGCACGTTACAGAAAAATAAAAAAATAACCGATTACAATTGCAATTACTTCATTCAAAAGTGTACTGACTACAGTGACCTATCACGGCCCCACGAAACTAATTCACGATTTAGTCAAAAATAATCGATTGCTTCTACGTTACTTTCCTCTCAACCTTTACTGGCATTGCACAAACACAGTAAATAGAGCCGGCTAGGCTCTTTCAGTGCGTCCTCCGTAGCCCTTCACGTACACGCCGTTTGTCTTGACCATAGCAGTTGCTTTTCAAAATTTTTGTCGGTTATCTTCTCTCATTTTCTGCTCAGCAGCATTTTATTGCATCAGCAGCGGCACTGAAAACTCGCTTGCTCGTTGGAGGGTATATATACGCCGGTGTTAGAACGTACAAACATCTTGCAGTCAAAATCGTGGTTGTTCAATGCCGGGATGCTCTCGTCTGGGTCCGCTGTGAAGCGCAGCGTTTTATCGTTGCTGGGGTCGGGGAAGGCGCAAAAAAAAAAAAAAAAAAAATAGGGCGTCGCCACCCTAAAGTTCCCGCACCGGCTGTTCGCAGTGCCGTCGTGCATTTCGCTGCTCGGGTCTAGTTATTCCTTTATTCGCATACAAGAACTGGCACTGCATTCGAACGGAACGAGAGACCCATGCTGTGCCGAAATGGACGAAATACGAGAAAATAGTTCGAAATTCGTGACGTCACATCGACGAGCCGGCAGTGACGTTTCGACGCGAAGTTCGATAGGTCGGAGATTGGCCTTCATTTTCTGCAGTAGCAATCAATGTTTTCCGCTGAATATATGGAAATGACGTTTCAACAGATTGCATACAGGTCGTCATAATATGGCAGCTATATATGCGCGGTGGTTTTTTTTTTCTTTGTATTTTGTTATCATAATTTTTAAGTCACCCGTGGTATGTAGCACGATTCTAATTTTTGAGCTACATTACTCAGTGGCGTGCGTTCTTTGCACGAGAGATAAAAATCAATATTTGGCTAATGTAGGAATTTTGTCTTATTAACTTTTAAAGTAATTAATAAAACAGTACATGTTTCAATTTACGAATTGAAGCCGGTGATTTCGCAAGTGATGTGCACTTTAACAAATTCTGGGGATGATCGACACCAATTTCGAGGTATGCGTTCCCGATGTTCGCGACCAAATGCTTTAAAGTTCCGGTAATGTTGGAGCTTCAGTGCATAAAAAGCGTTTTGCTCAAAACATATTTGGAACAACAGCGCATTTTTACCGAAAGTTTGACTACGCTTACCTCAAAACTTCGGAATACGTTCCAAGTGAATGTGGCGTGTGAAATCACTGGCTTCAATTCGTCTATTGCAATATGTGCGCTAATGTAATTAGTCAAATTTTCGTTATTATCAAATTGGGCATTTTGAGTTTCAGTGTAAGTAATGTCCGCCTATGCGATTAATCCAGCTAGATTTGTGCTATCCACGGACGACGTTTTCTTTTTTTAATTCTGTTAACGTTAAAATAAAACGCTCGGGGTTACTGTTAGCAATGTCTTCTTGACGGTACAACTACAGTGTTGTTGTTAACCTGACACAGCGCGTGTTATGATACGTCGTTATAACCTCTTCTTGAGGTTTTCATAATTTTGTTTTCTGGCGGCGCAACACTTGCCTTCCTGTCAATACGGCTAAATTTTCGTCCCGTAGCAATCACACGTGTTTCTGTTGACATAACGCGCCTAGTGTTCACGCATCAGGTGCCACCGTGTGAGGACGGAGTCCTTTGCCGCTGCAAACGTTTCTGTCTGCGACGTAAACATCGGTGTTTGAGTTCGGTAAACGAATTCCATCCTTTCTTTTTCTTCGTAACTAAGCTGTTGCTTCTCTCTATTTCTCTCTGGCATTGCATTAGGGACGTCAGGAACGTGATTAAAAACGGTGATATGGGCCTGCTGCCTGCATATTTTACGATCCTACGGTATTATTTTTTTATCTGTGGCTGTCTGTTGCGCCTCAGTCTGTTGCTCTTTTTTTATGTGTATATGTTCGTTTGCTTATTCGTGCCCCCCCCCCCCCCCCTTCCCCCGTTCTGTTCTTTTACACTTTGTGTGTGTTCGTCTGTTCAACCGATTTCTTTGTTGTCCGCTTGGCCGGGGTAACTTCACCGCGCACTTTGCCAGATGCAAATGTAAGCCGACCTTCGCTCGTATGCACTATTGATTGCGAAATTCAATAATAATAATAATAATAATAATAATAATAATAATAATAATAATAATAATAATAATAATAATAATAATAATAATACGATAAATATGGGAAGCGGCGTCTGGAAATTAAGGCAAGCGCGTCACTGCTCCGTCTATCACTTTAGCAAACAGAAAGGCATCAGAAAGAAACTTGTCCGTATGACATTGAACTTGTGCAGGTTTGATGCTTAAGGCAACTTAACGTGTTACAATAATGATATGCGCTCGCCTTCGATTCATTCTTCTTTCCGGCTTACTTTGCGATTGGAATTCGTGTTCGTTATCCAGTTTAGTGTCGCTGCTTAGGCATGAGCTTAGGCTATAGGTTAATGAGGTATGCCTCCGTTTGCTACCCCCATAGGGGAAAGTGAGCGCTGAACCGCGTGGTGCACGCAGGGAAGCACATCACGTACGTCCGCAGTCACTGAGGCCAGCCCACTTCAGGAACCACGGCATTGCCCGCGTGGATTTTTTGAGCCAGCGACGCGTGTTATGGCCACAGTCTAAAAAAGATATCAGCCTCGGAAGGTGGTCTTCAGCTAGCCAGCTGGCTTAACATGTCCGAAAAAGACCGCGCCGGACGTGGCAACAATACAACGACAGGTCGTGTTCCATCGTTTACTCGCATCTGAATGCATGAAAGAGAGGTCCCGCTACGCGCTAAGCGGGTCCTGCAGGACCTAAATAAAGTTTTTCCAGTCCAGTCCAGGTCCTTTGACGGACACTTATCTGGCCACAGGCCTAGCGCGCTACTCTATAGATGACGTGGCATGGCGTGACACGCGTATACGAGCGCGGAGCACGTACGCGCATAATCTGCGCGTCGCACAGATTAGACGCTAAATGGAGAGCGTGCTATATGGCTTGGCAAATAAAGTTCTGCTAAGGCAAGAATTCAACAGGTTCTGCTAAGGCAAGATTCCAGAATAGCAGCAACACACTAACAAACCAAGAAAGCTAGATTTGAATAATAACTTATTTTATGGATGTTCACGCCTCTCTTTTTATCCATATTATGTATACGTATCAAATAATTATGTAAAAGACTCCACTTCAGAATGGTGAGTGTGACGGGCCAAAACGCGCTTGCGCGGACATCGGAAAAATATTTTTTCCGCTGCCTTCTCCCGTTGCATGGGTGTACTAAGAGGACATTTTTCTCTCGCTAAGGTCGACCCCCCCCCCCCCCCCCCTTCTCCTTCATACGCTTGCACAAAGTGCGCTTTGACTATCGTGCCAACTGCAGTCTCAGAGAACACTACTTGGTTTGGAAGAAGAGGTAAGCTCACTTGTTCATCTAGCGTTTTACGCCATATATCCCTTGTTTTTTCGCTTCGCGTGATTTTGAGATGCGCATTGGCACAGACGCGGCTTCTCGTTGTCGGCATCGCGTGCTACACTATATCTTCGTGCAGCGCATTCACTTGCGTACAAGTCGTTAAAACGCGAGCACGCAATTCAGACGGGAGGAACGTCCGATTCTGACGAGCCGCAGTGTTCGAGAAGTTTTAGGCGCGCACGCTTCGCTTCGTGTCTTCCTCTCTGAAAAGAGTGGAATAGCGGTCGAAGCAAATTTCGAAGTATCTGATTTACTTTGTTGATTCCTCTTTATTTTTTCCCTAACGCGGGGTAAATTATCACACAAAATTGTTCAGTCTGCATTCTTCTGAGAGCGAAAAGAGAAAGAAGCGAAAAATTGAAAGATTTCAACCGGGACCGTTAACAAACTTGTCCTTTCTTTCTATTTATATCCCCAGCAGAGTCATCCCGCGCTCCTGCTTCCTTCGCGTTCCCTTTCCGCTCGATGCCGCTTGGTGAGCTTTTGTTGAGACTTTTTTTTTTTTCTCCGTATGCAGGGCAAGCTCGTGTTACGCGTCTTGTTTACCGTCTCTCCCGGCTGAAGCGCGAAGACAGCCTTTTCCTACAAATAAAGCTCTGCCCACCTTCGCGCGTGATGGCGCTTAAGTTTTTCTTTTTTTATTTCGTTATCGCGTCGTGTGAAAAGCCGCGCGTTAAGTCATAACGAGGCCCGCACGCGTCAGATGTTAGCTGTGCAGGAAACTTCCTGCGCGCGGGACTTTTTTCTCATCCGCAGCTCTTCGTGACGCAGGTTGCCTTCAAGGCGAAAGTTTCGTTATGCAAACTCGTGCTTTCTTCCCGCGCTCGCACACAACCCGCGCTGTCCTGCCCCGTCTAAATCCTTCCGCCACTGAGGAGAGGAGGAAAGCAAGGCTGCAGAGTTGGTTCCCCGTCGTCGTACCCTCAGCATTGAGCGCGGCGGCGTGACCTCGTTACGCGGCTGCAAGAGAGGCGGGAGGGGGGTATTGTTTCTTGGCACGTAAATAACGCGCAGCCCTTTCACGTCTCCCCAATTAGCGGCCATGTTATGCGGAGCCATGGCCTGTGAGGCAGGCGCTTCGACTGTGGAACGAGATGTCGTCTGCTTCTTTCTGTGTGTGTGTGTGTGTGTGTGTGTGTGTGTGTGTGTGTGTGTGTGTGTGTGTGTGTGTGTGTGTGTGTGTGTGTGTGTGTGTGTGTGTGTGTGTGTGTGTGTGTGTGTGTGTGTGTGTGTGTGTGTGTGTGTGTGTGTGTGTGTGTGTGTGTGTGTGTGTGTGTGTGTGTGTGTGTGTGTGTGTGTGTGTGTGTGTGTGTGTGTGTGTGTGTGTGCTGCGCGCGCGCCAAAAGAAGGGAAGCGCAATCGAGGACGGCAGATAACTAGGAGTGATGAAATTAGGAAATTTGCAGGTGGAAATTGGAATCAGCTAGCGCAAGACAGGGCTAATTGGAGATCGCAGGGAGAGGCTTGGTCCTGCAGTGGACATAAAAATAGACTGATGATGACGATGTCTGTCTGTCTGTCTGGTCTGGTCTCGTCTCGTCGTGCACGTTAACAGTAAAAGAAAACTGTCAGAAAGAAACGTTACGCTTGTTCGTGTACCTTTGTGCGAGCCGATTTGCATACGTATTATGCTGCTTCGCCCGTGCGCGAGAGGCACGCGCACAGCGGCACAGGAGTTCTGGCGTGCAGGAGTTGTTACGTGTAAGCAGACGAGAGGCTGCGACGGTGTCTAAAGTATACGCGGAGGAAGCACCTCCTTTGAAGGAAGTACAGGTCGCGAACTATATTCGCGGGTGGACGAGACCCGGCGAAACTGGGCTTACAATACAGGAGCGCCGGTTCCATACACTCCCCGAAAAGGGATGCTGGTCCTCGGATTTCCAGGTGACCTGCTTTCCTTCTAATGTTTTTATCTCAATTGTTGTGTTTTCGTCTCAGTATTGGTCGAGTTTTATCATTTTAATTACGCCGGGCTCGTTAGCGGACAGAGAAAACGCGGTACTCGTCACCGACATGCACCGCCCATCATCACGCGTGTGCTTCCGTGGTCGAGTTTTATCATTTTAATTACGCCGGGCTCGTTAGCGGACAGAGAAAACGCCGGTACTCTTCACCGACATGCACCGCCCGCATCACGCGTGTGCTTACGTGCGTGTGTGTTAACATAGAGCGCGCTTGTTTAAAGACGTTGCTTTAGCTGCGCCCCTGCATTCGAGCCCTTTGAAGTGGGACTCAACGGACACTTCTTTTTAGGCCTTTGAGTGGAGAAAAGAGAAAGATGAAATGTCAAGAAAAAGGAACCGGGGGAGGGGTTTGTTGTCAAAAAAGTTTTGTGAGTTCCGCGCGCTCTACTTGGTTCGCTTTTTTGTGAGTCACATTGTCGGTGTTTTGGTATGTAAGAAGCTGTGCGGGGAAGACTGAACATTCGGCGCGAACTACTTCTTTATTTCGTGTTGTTGTTTCTTCTGCACAAGGGGCACATACCCACAGCAGTCTTTATTTTCTCTATCCTCCTTTCTGCGGGCCCTTCCAAATGTAGTTCCTTGCGCGGAGTTATCTATACAAGTCATTGAGTTTCTATGTTCGACGACCTTGCCGTTCCTGGTGAGTGCAGCGCGTTGTACCCTCATGATTAGTATGCATACGCCAACGAATTTTTAAAAAGCGAGCTCGTAATGGATCGGCCCTGCGCAGATGGTTTTCCGCGAACGTTCCCTCGTCGCGATCGAAAAGAAGGCTTCCCGCTTGACCGCCGTTCAGCGCTGCTTTCGAAGATCTGGCGACGACCCACAATGGACGATCCCGCTTGCCCCAAAGCGAGCAGTGCGGCTGCAAGGAAAGAAATGCGTGGAAAGGAAAGGCATGTGCGCCTAGAGAAAAGGCGAGGACAAGCGAGGCAGTTGCCCTTCTACGCTGCGTTGTCAGCGGCTCCTCTTCGAGGCAACCACAGCAGGCATATTATATATTGCGAGGCGCGCCGAGAAACGCGTACGCAGCGATATGTCCCCCTTTCTGATTCTCACTTGCTGCGTCTTCTCGAGAATTTGTTCTTGCACGATATAGTGGCGACAAATGATTTCCCGCCACCCCGCTTTGTTGGTGTGTGTTGTCACTGCTTTCGCCGCCCCACTTCTTTCCCGCGCGCGCGTCTCGCATTTTTTCTCATTTCCGGCGCCCATCTCGCTCGTGTAACCTCGGCCCACGCTGCACTTTGGGACGCGGTGTGCGTCGGGCGTTTCTTCCTCCCGAGAACAGAATTCGGCTCGACTCGCCTTCTCTCTCGTCTTCCTCGTTCCTTTCTTTATATTCTATTTTTTCTTTCCTTGTCCCGTTTCCCTGACCCTGCTATTTCGTCCCTCATAACCGGATTGGGTAATTGCGACGGCAGTACTTTTGATGCGGGCACTTTGGATCACTCAATCAACCGAGTCCGTCAGAACAGTTATTGTTCAAATCTCGCTTTGTTGGTGTGTTTCTATTCACGACCGCCGCGGTCTGGAATCGAACCCTCGGCCTCAGCTGAACTGACGCAGATTATGCGCGCATGTGCTCCGCGTCCGTATACGCTTGCCGTGTCATGCGTCGTCCATAACACGCTATGCCGATGAAAACGCGCCGACTGGACTTTTCCCGGCAGCGTCGGTAAACGATTTCCCGTAAAATGCGTCCGTAGTTTCATTCCGCAGCACTGCAATACCGCGCCGACATATCGGATCGAACACAGGGCTCGTTGCAACGAAAACATTAATGTGCAAAAAATAAAACTGCTGCTTCAATATACTGCCAAAACACTGAATGACAGAAAAGCAAAATATCTAACTGTCATGTAGGCTTTAGCCGTGAAACAAAAAACAAAAAAAAAAACGAATTTGTCGCCACTTCATTTCTGATGAGGGGCAACAGTAACAAGACCTGAACAGTCGTTTCTTGCGAAATATTTGATTCTGAATATTCGAAAATACCGAATAGTTACTTTTCAAATAGGAATACACAATTAGTGTGTAATATTCGATTTTGTAACCAGCCGTGGTTGCTTATTGGCTATGGTACGTGTTCCATGGGCTGCTAAGCACGAGGTCGCGGGATCAAACCCAGTCACGGCGGCCGCATTTCCATGGGGGCGAAATGCGAAAGAACACCCGTTTACTCATATTTAGGTGCACGTTAAAGAACCCCAGGTGGTCCAAATTATGCCGCGATACCTATGAGGCACTACGGCGTGCCTCATAATCAGATCACGGTTTTGACATGTAAAACCCCAAATGTCTTTATTTGATTTTGTATTCGAAACTTGCAATGCCATCCCAATAATATAGGGGTGTTCATTCTCAAATTTTACGGAATTTTAAAAATCGCCTGTGGCAGATAACGTAATTTTTGTTCGGAGCTGTATTATTCAAAGAGGTGGACATTACTATCCCGAAAAATCGAAAAATATCTTCAACTAATTAGCAAAAAATACAAATTAACTTAATGAAATACCTTACGCACATATGGCACTTTACGATTTATAGCCGGTGAGGTTGCACGACGTATCCACTTAACATGCATCTCCAGGATGACACCAGTTTATTTCCCAATGTGTGGGACGAAATTGGCGTTTCAGTTACTTTTGTGCTTCAGTGCATAAAGGAGCGTTTCGTTAAAGAAGCAAGTGGTACAACGTGTGATGGCGCGTAACTCCAAACTGGTACCATTCTGGAAATTCATTCCTAGTGGATACGCCTTGCAAATTCAATGGCTACAGTTCGTAAACTGCAGTTATGTGCCACGAAGTAATTAAGAAGTTAGTGATTGTATATCTAGTTGATGATGTGCTTCGATTGCTCGTGCCTGTCCGCCTCTGAATAAACCAGCTCAAGTATCGGCAACAGGCAATTTTGCGAAAGGAAGCTTTTGCGCCGCCGTCTCCGTCATTAAATGTAGGGAAATTTGCCGGTGTGAGGAAAATGTTCTCCGGTCGCAGTTTTCGCAGTTTATTAAAAAAAACTGCGAGAAAAAAAAAAAAAAAAAAAACTACGTCCGCGACAGGACTCGAACCTGCAATCTTCTGATCCGAAGTCAGACGCCTTATCCATTAGGCCACGCGGACGGGACGAACGAGGCGGCATTATCGGTGTAACGCATCGGGGGGAGCAACGCGCATGCCCCGTCGGCAGAAGTGGAACGTAGCTGCCGTGCATTCCTCGCTTCGCGCTTATTATGGGCATGTCCCCTCCCCCACCTAAAAAGAAAAAGGGACTCTTTTGTTGCCATATGCCTCTGGTCACAGGAACCGGTTGGCTGCCAGACGTTTCTGCCCAGCATTTAGCCCAGCCCCTGTTGGGGCGCTCCGCGCGGACGCGCACGAAACCCGTGCGGGGTAGCAACGATTCCATTCGAGCGAAAGGAACACCATATGCGTTGACGAACTGCCGCGGCGAGAGTGAAAATTTCATGTTTCGCGCACGGAAAGCAAACTTGGCAGTTCAAGAAAAATCTTCCTGTTCACTGGATCAAACCCGCTCGGTTTTTTTTTTTTTTTTTTTTTTTTTTTTTTTTTTTTTTTTTTTTTTTAGTCAGGAGAACAAGCATTCTGCGTACGGCATTCTGCATACGGCATTACACTATAGTCAAGTGAATGGGCCGGACATTTCCTCGCCACTGCTTCCGACGCGCCCCTATTTCGGGCGCGTTCACTTGACGCCGGGTTGTGGCTGTGGCTTAACTCAGTTTATGCCTGGGTGTGCATAGCGAGAGGTATGGTTATGCCAAAGTATTTCGCAAACGTCACACGCAAATTCAAACTGTCTGTACAGTCCGTTTGGAACATGCGCGTCGCACTTGAACTTTCAGCCAGCCGAATCACATGGTCCGTCACACGGCGAGCCTTCACGTCCTCCAACTGCGTTGTATCGGCGGCTAGGCACGGCGCTCTCCGAGCTGCATTACTCTGCCGTCTCTGTTCGATCTGTCCCCGCAGCTCGTTGCCTCCTGGTTTCATTCCGTCGTTGATCCGCGGCCCTGGCACGAGAATCCGAACTAGACGACTAACTATCCTCATCTGAATGCACTCGCTTGGCCGCTTCGTACTTACGACGCTTCTCGAGGTGTGTGCCTCGTTCTTCCTCCGTCTCCTCGGCTTGCTGCCTCCTCTTGGATTCGTTCCGACGACGAAGCCCGGCTTCTTTCAGTCGCTCCGACTCACTTTCCATATCTGCCGACGAATCCCACCGAGCCGCCCCTTCTATATCAATGCCTCCTTTACTAGGAGGCATTGTCTATATATACGATGCAACGCCGGCTCCTCCGGCGATGCAACGCCGGCGGTTGCTAGGCAACGGCACAGCTCGCGGTTTCACCGGCTCCTCCTCTGACGTCATGCCAGATGACGCGCGAAACGGCGCTGCCAGCTGCGGCGGTTGCTAGGCAACGGCTCAGCTCGCGGTGCGGCCACTGACCACAGCGAAACGGCGAGAATAAGGCCAATGTAGCTCTCGCTACAAAATGAAATGGGTGCGCCGATGCCGGAACACTAAAAGTACGTTGGAAGTGTACTCCCATCTGGTTGCCGCGCGTTGTGCTTGTTCCAACACTGCTTGGAATAGGTCTCGGCTGCAGTGGATTAACACGCAAGAATGTTTGGGCAGTGACCATTTTGTTATATCCACTACACTACACACAGGGCCCACTAAATAGCAGGGGCGAAAGCTTGCAATTGTAGAATGGGACACTTTTAGGCGGATTGAACACGAAGGCGAAGGCACTGACACATGCAAGAGTCCACCAGCATCGACATCGATGAGTGGACCTCAAAATTACATAGAGCCGTCAAGGAAGTTGCTAAGGAGATCATCCCCCAAGGAAGCGGCTCTAGAGGCAACCGATAGCAAACTCCTCCGTCTGTGGCAAGCGCGTAGCAGCCTACAGGAACGGTGGAGGAAGCAACGGCAGGACCACAATTCAAGACGGAGAATTGCGAGGCTCGATACGGACATCGAGGCCCACGCCAGTTGATTATCCCGGCAACAGTGGGAATCCACTTTCAGCAGCATAGAGGGCAAACTGGGGTTAAGTAATACGTGGAATCTCCTTCGATGTCTCGACCCGCACAACACTAAGACAGTTCAGGGACAAAACTTTACCAAAAGCGTACATGAGTACTCGGGGGCCACCGGGGAAATATTAAACAAAATTAAAAGTCGGTATATTGGCAATGCACAGAAAGAGACACAGAAATACTACACAGGTAAAGCGAACCCCTCTTTAGATGAGGATACTGCTGAGACTGAAGTGAGGGCGGAAATTATGCAGTTACGCACAAAATGGGCGCCAGGGTCAGATGGTATCACCAACAAAATTCTACGAAATTTCAATGTTGAATCGATCACGGTCATCACTAAATATATGAATAAGTACTGAGCAGAGGGATCAATACCGCAGCAGTGGGAAACTGCACACGTTGTGATGGTCCCGAAACCTTGCAGGAAACTCCAAATTGAAAGTTTCCGGCCTATTTCTATAACATTGTGTGTCAGGAAGTTGATGGAGCACGTAGTCCTTCGCGTCTCCAAAATTACATGGAGGGCCGCGGACCCTCTCTCTAGGAATGGGTTCATACCACAGCTCTCAACGCAAGACGTCCTGCTCCAAATTAAGCATCAGATCACCGATGCTAGAGGCCGGGATACAAGACATAAAGCCATCTTGGGCGAGGACCTCACGAAAGCCTTTGATAACACAAAACACAGTGCGGTTCTGGAGAATCTCCGGGATTTGGGGGTGGGCCATACGGCCTACACCTACATTCTGGACTTTCTCTCGAACCGTACTGCCAAAATCACCCTCGGGGATCTTCGATCAGAAAATAAAGTTATGAAGTAGGTGTACACCGCAGGGCTCGGTCTTATCCCATTTTCTGTTTAACGTAGCAATGATCGGCTTGTGAAAAAATCAGGGCCTCAGTCACGGTCGCTATGCCGACGACGTCACTCTTTGGGTGGCGGGTGGCAGCGAGGCAGATATTGAGGGCACATTACAACACTCAGTGAAGGCAGTCGAGAGCTACGTTACAGAGATGAAACTTAGCTGTTCGTCGCAGAAAGCTGAGCTACTGCTGGTCGGAGGGGAGGAATACGGAGGGCCTCAAGAACAGCACACACCAAACAATAAGATTAATTAAGAGAATAGCCAATGGACGGTATGGCATGAGGGAGGCTAATCTGGTTCGCCTGGTGCAGGCCTTCGTCATTAGCCGTATCGTCTGTGCGGCACCTTACCTAATATTTGGAGCCGCAGAAAAGAAGCTTGAAGCCCTCATTAGGAGGGCATATAAGCAAGCGATCGGCGTGCCCCTCACTATGCACCCAATGACAGATTAGGCATGGAGGAAAGAAACAAAATAGGAGAGGCCCTGACGTCACGTTTATGAAGCCGAAGTGCAGCCATGTTGGTGTGCCATCCCCTTTGCGCCTCCAATCAGCTCGCCGGAGCAGATAGGCGCGAGCTTTGAACTTGCATTGTGACGAGCCGCCGCAAGTGTGTGCTGCCGATGTGCGTCAAAACGAAGCCTACGAAACGTCTATAACAGTTTTAGTGATGCAGACGCGCTCCTGTGTTTTTCCGTGGCACGTTGAAGACGACGACGAAGACCCACGCCGTCAACTGTCTCTGTTGCTGGCTGACACTCGCACTCACAGACCCAAAACACAACTTTCAAGCTTACACGTTACACTCTAAAGTCAGCTTTTTTCGCGAACAAAATGTGCTGCGAGATAGACACCGACGGAAAAATGTTATCTCACTTTTCAGAGGCCCAGAGCAGCAGCGAGAGCTTCACGGGCATGGTTGCTATGACAGACGTTTACGTTTTGGGGTACTAGTCCCAGTGCTCCTTTGCGAAATACAGCATGTGACTTCCGCCACACTTTCTTCAACACGTCCGTGCTGGCCGGGGCCTCCCCTGCGCTTTCCTTCTTCCATGGAGTTAGGTATACATAACACTTTAGACGAATTAATAGAGGCTCACACAATATCTCAATATACCAACAGGCTGACACTAAGTCCACCTGGACAACACATACTTAGCAAACTACACATACACTATAGATATACGAAGAACAGCACAGTGCTAACAAAAATATCCCTAAGCAAATAATTAAGGAAGGATGTCCGTACCCCCCGATACCAAAACATGTACCCCGAGTATCACAAAGAGCGCCGGAAGGCTAGGGCTCGTCATATCGAGCACACGTATCAGGCCGTGGAGGGCGTGGTCTATGTGGACGTCAGATGGATATGTCTGAGGGGTGGAAAGGGGGCAACTCGTCAGCGGGACCGTCACCACAGACAACCCTGAAACAGCAGAGGATGCAGCGATCGCATTGGCAATTGCATCGACAACATGAAAATTCATTATCAGTGACTCAAAGATCGCTGTCTTTAACTTCGCCAAGGGTCGCATATCCACGGAGAAATTTAAAAAAATGACCAGCGACGGCGCGGGACGATCCATGTCGCACTAGCTCGCTTCCCGTTAACGAGGCGGCTCACACCCTAGGACTTACTCGCCG